>NC_142337.1:31363125-31676250 GCF_054954075.1 Amborella trichopoda | reverse complement strand
TGGTATTCTTGACTTTGAAAGGCGGGGTACTTCCTCTATCCTTCTCTCTCACCGAAGTTGGTTCCCATAACGAGGCAGAGTATCAAGCCCTTATAATCGGGTTGGAGATTGCCCTGGATCTAGACTTGGAGTAGCTCGATATCTACGACAACTCTGAGTTGGTGATACGACAGCTCAAGGGGATCTATGACGTAAGAAAGGACACTCTTGAGCTCTATCATGATATCACAAAATTGTATATGGCTCAATTTGATGATGAGTAAAGGGAAGAGGTTCAAAAACAGGAACCAGAACTCTTTGACCCAATATGTGCAGAAATCAAGCAGGTGGAAGATTGGAAGAGCCCATCATTAACTTTATAAAGCACGATAGACTGCTTGAAGATCGTGCCGAGCATAATAATGTGCGTCGAATGTCTACCAAGTACACCCTCCTTGAAGGAGATGCTCTCTTCAGATGGTCTTTTGATGGTATTCTTCTCAGATGTGTAGACGCACAAGAGGCAAATAAGGTGTTCGAAGAAGTACACTCAGGCATCTGTGGATTGCATCAGTCTGAACCTAAGCTCTATGAACGGATACGTAGATTGGGGTATTATTGGCCTTCGATGGCTGTTGATTCTTAAAACTATGCCAAGAGGTGACAGGTGTGCCAAATGCACTCGAGCCTTATTCATCAGCCTCTAGAGCCCGTACACCATACAGTGGCATCATGGCCCTTGTCACAATGCGGTATGGAAAGGACCTATCGACCTTCCTTTTACAATGGGTCATTTCTTTATTCTAGCAGCAACAGACTATTTCTCCAAGTTAGCTGAAGCGGTCCCACTTAAGCAAGTTCCTAGGGCTACGGTAGCCAACTTCGTGCGGCATCACATCATATACCGGTGTGGGGTGCCTGACCGAATTATATCTGACAATGGCCCTCAATTCAGAAGTCATCACATTGATCGCTAGGTTAACCAGTTCGGTTTCGAGTGGAAGTACTCAACTATGTACCACCCTCGAGTGAACGGCTTTGCTGAGGCTCTCAATAAGACGCTGTGCAGCATTTTAAGGAAGTCGGTATCAAAACGAAGAAGAGCTGGCATGAGAAGCTTCCTGAAGCACTGTGGGCCTATAGCACCACTGCACGAAATGCCACCGATTCGACTCCTTATTCCCTGGTCTATGAGGGTGAAGCAGTCTTGCCCCTAGAGATTCCACTCCCCTAGCTGCGTGTCACCATACATCAAGGACTGACCGAAGGCGAGAGAGTCGAGCTTCGTTATCAAGAGTTTGATGCACTTGTCAAGAAGAGGTTGAAAGCTCAACAGAACCTCAAACTCTACCAGGGGAGAATGAAGAGGGCCTTTGACAAGTCAGTCAAGGTTCGCTCATTCGCTCGTGGGGATCTGGTTCTAGCCGTCAAAAGGGCGATCGTTATGCATGGGCAGCGCAAAGGAAAGTTTGAACCTAAGTGGGAAGACCCTTTTATAGTCAAGAAGGTCTCACCAAATGGGGCTTACATACTGGCACATCCTAATGGAGAGGAGGCGATGCCCCTCATTAATGGGCGATACCTAAAGAAGTATTATCCCTGATACGCGCTCAAAAGACTCAATGTGCAACAAAGAAAAGAGTTAAGGATAAAAGAGAGGAAATGACGATAAAAAGAAAACAAGCAAGACAATTCAGCAAAGCTTAGCTCTTTTTATTGAAGAAATTACAAGTTATAATCACAAACCCATTATTAGGGATGTTATAAGGATATATTATCAAAAGTCGCTTTTGCTTCAGAGGAAAAGAGAAAAGTTCGAGTGTTGCTCTTGCTTCAGAGGAAAAGAGAGAAATTGACCCCCAACGCTGCTCTTCCATCTGAGGAAAAGACGATGGTTACAGGCTCAAAGTTGCTCTCGCATCGAGAGAAGGTGGAAGCGCTTTGGATAGAGTATATAAAACGTACAAAGCAGACTTCTCTGGCAAGGAGCTAGCCTATGATGGATAGCATACCCTGCTCACAGTGAAGGCCCTTCCACAAAACAACATGGAGTTCACAGTTGTGCTGGAGGACTTGGCTTTCAACAGATTTCATAAGCCAGGCCTTATGATTGGACACCACCCTTTGCCTGCCCAAGTCACTGCAGTGTATGATCATTGCCAGGGCATAACTCAGTGTTGTGCATGATCAATGACGTGCACAGCTAGCCGCCGTTCATGAAAGGATCACCGAATGAGTAGCAACTGCCATGCATGACTAATGTTGTGCGTGTGGTGTTGCTGGCCATGCACAACTAACGCCGTGCATGACTATCGTTACCTATGACTATCGCAACACTGATGTGCACGACTATCGCCACACGTGTTCACTCGCAACGCTTCAGTTGCCGAAAACTATCTAGCTACCCTTGACCTTTTGGTTCCGTGTGCCTCTTCGGTTACTCGTGTCCCTTCAACTCCCTGCGACCCTTCAGTTCTCGTGACCCTTCGGTTGCTTATGGCCCTTTGTTTCCCTAGAGACCATGCACCTTCCCTTAGACCCTTCGTCTCCCCTTTACGATTGTTCACTGTCTTCTGCCCCTTCGGCTTCTCGCTGGGAAAACACCACCGTTCACTGTAAACCTCTCTCACTCACCGGAAACCCACGGCTATACCTTTTCTCTCCTTCCTGGTGATAGAAAACCATCGAAAAATAGCTGAAAACCTACTGGCAGGACCCTGCTAAGCTCTCAGCCCCTTTCTCACACTTTTTCTATATTCTAGAGCCACCACCGGAGTCCTTGTGTTAGCCGGCAGCTCCGCACTCCTCTTACTCTAGAAACATTGACCCCTGCCAGAATCTTCACCCTACTAGATCTCTCACCTCCTTGCTAGAGCCTTCACTCGCTGGGAAGTCTCTCTCTCTCACTGCTAAATCTCCTTCACTATTTTACTGAAGGAAAAATGGTGAAATAGGGGTTTTACCCCTTATATAGACGTTGTTCCTCGAACTGCCCCTCAAAGTGGCGAATACCAGACAAGTCCCTGAATACCAAACGACAATGGGTTAGAATGGGTCGGGCTCAGGATTGAAGCCCAAACATAGGTCACCGCTGCCCATGTAGCTCCAATCATCACGCGTCAAATGGACCAAGACAGGGTCAGGCCCAAGCCCGAAGCTCGAAGCCCGAAGCCCGAACTCTGATCAACGTCATGCATGCAACTTATGTTAGCACCTTGCGTGCCACTGTCACTCATGTTAGCGTCGTTCATGCAACTGTCACCCAGGCTAGTGCCGCACGTGTTACTACAGCCCATGCTAGTGCCATGTTTGTCTAAGCTTGGTCACTGCCATGAGTGTTTTGCCACTACCCTCAGTGGAGTTACAACTGTGTCTTGGCCTGTCATCCCCACCAGAGCTACAAGCATGCCACAGCCGTTCATCCCCAGGGAGTCCGTACCTCGAACATTCCTCATCTGGGTTCATTACATCCTTGGTGGCAGGCTGTCATCCACAACCTTATTCCCCATGAAATCTCATCCCCCTCACCTGACCATGGTCTACATGCACGACCCTAAACTGCATGGTCCAAATTATATGACCTTAAACTGTAGCAAAGGTCTAGCTGCACGACCTTAAACTGCTCGGTCCTAGCTGCATGACTTTAAACTCTATAGCCATGGTCCAAGTTATATGACCTTAAAACTGTAGTGCATGTCCTGGCAGCATGATGTTAAACTGCTTTGCCCAAGTCTCGGTGGAAGGACTTTAAACATGCCTCCACATACGTGCACAACACCTTTTGTGTGTACCGCTTTCATCAACTCCCCAGTAAATCCATTCACTTCATTACCATTCATCATTCCCCAGTGAGTTTCACCTGCATTAACAAACGACGAGCCATCCCGCCATCCATACTTGCCGTCAGCTAGTGGGTTACCACCATCCACTTTCCATACCGACACCATCGATCTTTTATAGGCAACATCATGCCATCTCCCCAAAGTGAGTCAAACCACTGTCATACTCACTCCATGGCCTCCACAGACTATCATCTATCTTCACCATGGTCCAACTTGGTCCAACTATATGACCTTAAACTATAGTATACATCCTGGCTACATAATGTAAAAAGGCTTCACAAAGGTCTCAAAGGCAGGACCCTAAACGCGCCTTCACAAAAAATAAAAAATAATAACAGGCATGGTGTAAACCTAAAAAGGGAATTCCATGAGTAAAAATGACGGATGGGCATGGTCACGAAACTATGAGTAAAAGAGTTTCGTGAATAAAAATTTGGGCACAGTGAAAACCCGAAAGGGAATCGTGAGTAAAAATGGAAAAGAAAAGGGTGGGCCTGGCCGCATGGTCATGAGTAAAAAAGCTCTAAATAAAAAGGGGGCTGGTGAAAACCGTCTTTATGGTACCACTTCCCAAGTCCAAGGAAAACCTGTAAAGGGAGCTTGGACCAAGAGGGCAGGGGGCTTTTGTAACACTCCAAAAGAAAAATCCCAGATACCAGAAGCCCCTAGCATCAAGACTCGAAAAGAAGAGCCTTCAACATCACAATTATCGTTTAATAGTATGAGTAGACTTTTAAAGCATCCCTCATCATAAAAAATATTGTCCAACAGGGTGATCAGACTTAAAAAGCATCCCTCAACATCCTCCTTTCTCTCTCTCCTTTTTTCTCTTCTATCTTTCTCTTTCCTTCCCCGTTTCTTCCTCTTGATCTCTTTCTTTCCCTGCCTCTCTTTCTTTTCTTTCTCTTAACATGCATGGCAGTGGCAGCACCATGCATGCCTCTCTTTCTTTCTTTCTCTCTCTTCTTCTCTTCTTTTCTCTCTTAAAATGCACGGTAGTGGTAGCGCCGTGCATGCCCCTTTTTCTCTCCTCTTCTTCTCTCTTGACATGCACAGTAATGGCAGCGCCTGCATGCCTCTCTTTCTCTATTCTTATCTTCTTCTTCCTCTTGACATGCATGGCGGTGATAGTGTCGTGCATGCCCCTCTTTCTCTTCTTCTCTTCTACTCTCTCTTGATACACATGGTAGTGGCAGCGCCGTGCATGCCCTCTCTTTCTCTCTCTTTATCTCTCCTTTCTATCTCTTCATCTATCTCTCTCTTTTCTTCTCCGTCGTCTCTTTCTCCCTTCTTCAGTGCTGGGTGAACACATAGCCCAGTCGACATCCCTTCTTCAGTGCTGGGTGAACACGTAGCCCAGTCAACATCCCTTCTTCAGTGCTGGGTGAACACATAGCCCAGTCGACATCCCTTCTTCAGTACTAGGTGAACACGTAGCCCAGTTGATATCCCTTCTTTGGTGCTGGGTGAACACATAGCCCAATCCGCATCCTTCTTCAGTGCTGGGTGAACACATAGCCCAGTCGACATCCCTTCTTTAGTACTAGGTGAACACGTAGCCCAGTTGATATCCCTTCTTTGGTGTTGGGTGAACACATAGCCCAATCAGCATCCTTCTTCAATGCTGTGTGAATACATAGCCTAGTCAACATCTTTTCTTCAGAGCTAGGTGAACACGTAGCCCAGTCATTATCACCAGGCCGTCATAGGTACCGTCCGACAGGGTGAGGACTTAAAAAACTAATCCCTCCAAATCACAAACAATCCCTTGAGGGTGAGGACTTCGACAGGATCCCTCAAAATTCTCTTCTCCCCCAAAGTCTCCATGAATGGATCTACGACAAATGCATCCAAATTTTTGAGCATCCTAGTTACACCATTGTGTGGATATTTCCTCGGTGTTCATGTGGTCCTATGGTTAGGAAGAAAAAAGTAAGAAAGCGGAAGAAAATTTTTCAAATGTTGTCCTTCTCACTACTCTCGAAGCACAAAATTCAATGGGGCAAGCTGTTTGAAGACATTTTTCAGCACCTTGGGTCCCTGATGCGGAATAAAAGAGAAGTCAGTCAATGAAGCCTTGACTTACAGTGAAATTTTTGATAATCTTAGAATTTCCCCAAAACATGTGAGGATCTTTGTAAGGACCCCAAAAGGCCACTTGCCAAGTTTTATAGTAATCCGATGTGTTTAAGGCAATGCAAACAAAGAAACAATTTCAGAAAAACCAGCCTCTAGCACCCTGAATGGACCCTGAAAGTGGAACTCTATTTTCGCAGCGTCAAATGGCTATGAGACCACTGCTATTGGATCCGACACAGTCAAAAACCCCCAGGGGTCATCGACTTAAACAGACGTTCCAGGATAAAGTTATAGGCAAAAGATTGAAAAGGAGTAGGCCGCACGTTATTTTCGTGCGCCCTCCCCGCACCAGTCTCCATTAAAGGCGTCTGGCTTTTACAGTCACAAGTAGTAACTTTCAGCTTTTGGGACTCATATCTCCCTCGTTACTAGTCGGGCCGTGCTCAAATTTTACGAGCGTGTTCGTCTCGCCAAGACGAACATTTTGATCTGTGGCACGTCTTCTGACAATATCCGAACAAGGAGAAAAGCTAGAGAGAAAATGACGATTCAAGAACAATATTTGCAAAAAATTGACAGTCGCATGACCCACTCGAGCAGTCATATCACGACACTCGCATTCCTGATCGACTCGAAACCAGTTGCATTGCATGTGTCAGGTCCAGGGCTACCACTGGTCCAGGGCTACCACTGGTCCAAACCCCGTGCGTGATGAATGGTTAGATTTAATGTACAAATGTGTTGAAGTTTTGATAGAATTTCGTCAGCCAGATTCCAAGTTACGGCCAAAAACCTAAAATTGTAAAATCTTCGTTTGGGCACAAAAATGAGTTGCGTTTGTTGCAACACGATGGCAATGGAATGCTCAGTGCAATTCAGCAAAGAAACCAACGAAATACATCAAGAAAAGAGCGTACTATCATTTGAAAATTTTCATGTTTCGTACAAATTTCAAGTTTCATGATCATGGCTTAAATACATGATGCACGACTTGAAGTAAGTATCAAATTGATCGTCATGCTGAGCCCAACGAGAAAGTAATTATCCTTCGGCCATGCGAGTGTCAGAGCAACCTTGAATCATCCTAGGAAAAGTGAACATGATCCATAGTTGCAGCAGGGATTGTTTTGGAATTTTGTGTACTGTTGGGCAGGGGTAAAATTGTAATTTTGTACCCATTTTTAGGTTTTATTTTAATTCAAATAAATTGTATGTTTTTAACAATTAGGGTAATTTTTTGGCATCCACTTATGTTTTAGGTCCAACCCTATAAATTCATGTTGTACATCATGGTAAAGGACCTTCAACTTGATGAACGAAATTTAGGTTTTACATTCAAATTGTGGGCATGTCTTGGAGAGAGAGAGAGAGGACAAAAAAGAAAGATCTCGGTACCCCTAAGTAATTCTCTCTCTCATCCTCTCTTCTCTCTCATCGTCTCTTCTTTTTTTTTTCTCTCTTCTTTCTTTTTCTCTCTTCTCTCTTTCTCTTCTTTTTCTCCCTTTCTTTCTGTTATTCTTTCTTTCTCTTTCTTCTTCTTCTTCTCTCTTTATCTCCCTTCTTCTCTCTTTCTCTCTTTTCTTCTTCTTCTTTATCCTCTTCTTCTTCTCTCTGTCTCTCTCTTTTCTTCCCTCTTTCTCTCTCTTCATCTCTCTCTCAACATGCACAAGTATCGCCGTGCATGTTTCTCTCTTTCCTAATCTTCTCTCTCATCTTTCTTTCTCTATCTACTTTCCTTCTTATCTCTCTCTTCTTTCCTTATCTCTCTCTTTTCTAATCTTCTTTCATCTCTTTCCTAATCTCTTATTTCTCTTTCTCTCTCTACTTTCTTTCCCTCTTTACTTTCCTTTTTATCTCTCTCTTCTTTCTTAATCCCTCTCTTTTTCTCTTCCTGTCTCTCTCTAGTCTCTCCCTCTCTATTCCTTCTTTTCTTTCCTTCACTCTCTCCTATTCTTTCTTTTCTCTCTCCTCCCCAATCATGTGCAGCATTACCCATCACCGAGCATGACATTCTCTTTCTCTTTTGATCTCCTGGAGTGAACACAGTGAGCTGGGCCTTTACCCGAGTGGTGGGCCAGGCCTCTATCTAACTTCTTCCTTCCCCATGTTGTGCACGGCAATGCTCATCATCGCGCATGACATTTCTTCTCTTATCCTTTGATAAAGGCATAAAGCCGGGCCCTTTCTCAAGTGGCAGGCCAAGTCATATCTAAGTCTCTTTTGGCACACATGGTAATGCTTATAACCGAGCATGTCCCTTATTTTCCCTCTCCTGTCTCTTCTCCCCTATCATGGACGACGAAACCCATCATCATCCAATTCTCTCTTACTCTCTCTCCTATCATGGGTGGTAAAGCCCATTGCCATCCATGTTTCTTCTTCACTTCTCTCTTTCTCTCTCCTCCCATGGATGGCAGAGCTCATCACCATCAATGTTTTTTCTCTCTTTCCCCCATTCTCTCTCCTTTATCATGGATGGCAGAGCCCATCACCGTCTGTGCTCCTTTCTTCTTTCTCTCTTTTCTATCTTGGGCGGCGGAGCCCATTGCCGTCCATGTTACCTTCTTCCTCTCCCTCCTGCCATGAATGACAATGACCATCGTCGTCCATGACATATCTCTCATCTCTCCTTTGATTTTTTTCTCCCTTTTATCTCTCTTCTCATCTTATTCTTTTCTTCCTCATCTATCTCTCCTCTCCTCTTGCTTTTCTCTTTCTCTCTCATACTTTATGTTCTCACTCATCTCTCCCATCTTTCGTCTTTATCTCTCCCTCTTTTATGTTCTTTTTCTCTCCCCTCTTCTCTTCTCTTCTTATTCTATCTTTTCTTTTCTTCTGTTCTCTTCTTATTCTATCTTTTCTTTTCTTCTCTTGTCTTCTTTTTTTCTCTCTCCTCTCTTATCTCCACTCTCATTTCTCTTCTTTTCTTCTCTCTCCTCTCTTATCTACACTTTCATTTCTCTTCTCATCTCTTCTTTTCATCTTCTTCTCTTCATCTTCTTCTCTCTTCTCTTCTCTTCTCTTCTCTTCTTCTTCTCCTCCCTTCTCTTCTCTTCTTCTTCTCCTCCCTTCTCTTCTCTTCTTCTTTTCTCTTTTCTCTTTTCTCTTCACTTCCTCTTCTGTCTCTTCTATGTTCTCTCTTAATCTCTCTTCTTCTTTTTTCTCTCTCTTTTGTCTTCTCTCTTATCTTCCTCCTCTTTCTTTTCTTTCTTCTCTCTTATCTTTCCTCTCTCTCTGCTCTTCTCTTTTCCTTCTTTGTTCTTCTATCTTTATTCTCCTCTCTCTCATTCTCTCTCTACTTTTCTTCCTTCTTCTCTCTCACTATTCTTCTCTTACTCCTTCTTCTGTTCTCTCTCTTCTTTCTTCTTCTTCTCTCATTTGACCAAGGGACGTGCTAAGTCTAGCACTATCATAGTAATCTCGTCGTCGAACAGTTTAGCCGTCGCGCCGGTCTTAGTTACCGTGCCCGTCTTACTGCCACGTTTGACTAGCCATAGTGCCAGGCTGGTTAGTGTTGGTTCGATAGTCGAGTAGTTAAGCCGTCATGACAATCTGAGTTACCGTGCCCATCTTCCTAACACACAAAATCACTCATTGTATTGGTGTAGCCACCGTGTCAGTCTAGCCATTGGGTCAAACTTCTCTTCTCTTTCCCCGTTCTATTTCTTCATTCTTTTCTTTCCTTCTTCTTTTGAATGCGCACGCTCATGTGCATTCACCCAATGACAAGGTGGGGTCAGTTGGCTCACTTGTCTTGTAAATTAACCATGTACGGATGATTGCAGAAACAAAAAAGTACAGGTCAAGGGAGGTGATTTCAAACCAGTTGTAGGACTGAGGGGATTTCCGCTGTGATCTAAGGGGGTGCCGGTGCGAGTTAGCCCGAGTGAGTCACAAACCCAAGTGAGGCGTGTCCCGCCTCACATCAAATTCCTCTCTCACCTGTTGGTGTACCTGCCCTTATTTCTTAACAAGGATCCCGAGAGAGCGATCTCAAGTCTCGAGTTTTCTTTGAAACCCGCGACATGTGTCACCGGATCATCTAGATCTTGGAGCGAGATCGAGGCATCTAGCCAATAAGGTGGTCAATGGTCTGCACCTTGTTTTGGGCAATTAACTGTCAAATTATCCAGGACTTGGTTGGTGCACAGATAAGGTACATTTTTTTTATAATTGCACATTTCATAGAAAATCTGGTTAGGATTTAGTACATTATTTTTGCTAAAAATTGTCCATTAGAATCAGGCATCCAAATTCCTGGAATATAAAAATATCTTCTTTGTTGTGCTAGAAATTTCATCAGGATCTCCACTTTATTTTCGTTTAACAAATTCCTTAATTGAAGAATCCATGAGGTATTCATCCATTACCTTGTACCACATCTTGAAGTTTGGCAGCAGGTTTCATGGCGACCAAGTTTTTAACTGGTTTGCAATTCTTTTTTTTATTGTAATTTTGCCGGTTGATAGCCCCAAATAGTTGGAAAAAAGGTCTAATGAACGTGATGATGGAACTGGAAGGGGGCCATAGCCTCTTCTTTGGGCAACCTCACCCGCCTTCAACATCTATGTCTACATGTAAATCAACTGGTAGGCAGCATACCTTCAGTACTAGGCAACTTCTATGCTCTTCAATACCTTGATCTCGACCATAATCACGTATATGGTTCCATCCCTCACAAGTTGGGTAATCTCAAATCCTTAGATATTTTGCTTCTCAATAATAATAATTTATCAAATAAATTTTCCTTCACCCTCTCAAACCTATCTAAACTCACAGATGTTGCCATTTCTTATAACACAAAGCTGATCATCTTGTTGTCGAATGACACACCTTCTTTTTTGTTGTCCTCGCTTTGTCTTCATGTGATATAAGTTTTACATGAGCATTCCAAGCTTCCTTTCCGTACAAAAATATTAAATGCTATTGTGTAAGGGCCACAATTTTTTCCCTCTGTCCAGTGACACGCATGACGAAGGAGGGTGAGACAGAGGCTTAGCGCCGCTTGGAGCATTGTCGCCTGTGTAAGGTAGACGCAGCACCGGCTGAGTAAGGGAGACACAGCCCTAGCTGTGCAAGGTAGACGCAGCGCCGGCTGTGTAAGGGAAACACAGCGCCAACTGTGTAAGAGAAACGCGCGGCCGACTATGTAAGAGAAACGGAGTGCCGATTGTGTAAGAGAGACACAATGCCATCTGTGTAATATAAGAGGTAGCGCCGGCTGTGTAAAGAGGCCCATCGTCGTCTGTGACTTCAAGGCCTAGCGCCGGCTGTGACCCAGCGCCATCTGTAAAAGGAGGGCAAGAAAGACAATTCCACAATTCTAGAAATTCCTTAGTCAAACGTACGGCCGCCGCATGTGTTAACGCTGCTCCGTACGTGTCGGACCCATGTATGATTGCATCAACCACAGTGCTTTCCAACCACCCTCTCCTTTTAAAGCCTTTTCCTCCCTTGGGCAGCACCGTCTCTCCCATTTTCTCAACTTTCTCTCTCTCTCTCTTGAAGTTCACTGCTGCCCCTTGAAGACAGCCCACTGGTGGAGCTAAGGAAAGCCCGTGACAGCCATGAGTGGGGATTTGAGATACCGTGGGAGTCAAGGTAAGGGCGTTTGGCTTCTATGCATCCATTGTTTTTGTAAAGATTAAATATGGAAAATGGGTAAGATGATAGAATGAAAAATGTGAAGTATGAATGGGTTGACATGAGGTTGAAATTTCAGATTTGTGCTTCTAAATGACATGGCTATTTTAACCATGTAAATGATCTTGTTATTCATGGAAACTCATCAAATTGCTCACTGTGAGACTTGTTAAACAAGGTTCCACACCCAAAGTTTACCTTGGCCATGTCATATTAAGTGTTCTTGGAAAGCATGTTAACTTGAGAATAAGAATTTCTAAAATTGTGATTGTCTTTACATCAAACGTTCAATGCCCAAATGGCGTCCAAATGGGACCAAATCAGTCCCAAATGAAATACATATATGTATACTCCAAGTTTACTTTTTACGTCATGATAAAATTGTGCATGGATTAAAAGATATGACCTAAGATGTCAAGACATTGCTCACAGTCGCTGCTAATTCCAACAATTGTGGCCCTCTTTGGGCCGTGGTTTTGACCTAGAAAACGGTGTCCAAAAACCTTCAATTGCCACCATTGGAAATTTTTATGAAGGTACTCAAAGTTGCACGTTTTGAGGTTTTGAAATTCCGCACGGATCTTGAATTATGGCCCAAAATGCGTAGGCATGTCACCGTGCACTGTTGCATGAAAAATTTCAGTAACTAATGCTCACATTGTGTTGAGTTATAGACCCATCAAATGACACCCAAATTATTTCAAATTACTGTCATTGTAATGCTGGCCAGATCCGGTGGATCGCATGGAGTAGATCAGATATGTCAGTAGATATGTAAAGTTCTGTAATAGAAGTCAGTTTTGAGGAGGTCGATAACCTAATCCACGTATTCCCCATCTGCAGGTAAGCTCAAAGTTTCATGTTTGAGGAATTTTGAGACTCCCCCTTGTTTGGGAGCTATGCCCTCGCATAGAGGGGCATGTCACTGTTACATGTTACTGCACCAATTTTATATCCATGCGACACTAAGGTGTCTTGATATGTGATAAATGTGAAATGCCATATGATAAATTTCATGTGAATGTCATAAATATGTGTGAATGATGCCATATAATTGCACTTTGTGAGAAAAAGGGGCCACGAGCACAATATTGATTAAATAAATTCATAATGAATGCCAATTGCTACTGAGAAGACTTATGCGTAAATTCCCTGTGAAAGCTTATGAAATAAATGTTTTTTGCTAAATGATATGACGATATGATGAAATATGATTCATCTGTATGAGGCATTGACTGATGTGTATGAATTGAATGCTTGAATATGACAAGTGGCCACTACTTATATTGATATGGACCATTACGCGGTGGGACACTCACTGGTAGTGGATTCCGTTATGATACTATGATGAATGGCCACTGCTTATATTCATATTGACCACTACGCAGTGGGACACCACCAGTAGTGGATACTGTCATGATATCACCTACTACATGAAGGGAAGACTCATCGATAGTAGGGAAAGTGATGTCGGCATATCCCCTATCTTGTATAATGATAGGAACGGGTGAAGGGAGAGTATAGAGGGTCGCACCCTAGATTCATGAAACAAATGAAATGATTGATGGCTTGCAAGGTAAGGGCCTATCTACCAATGCATGTTGGGGACCATGTGTGTGTGTTGAAAGTATTGAAAAATGGATTCACCCACTTATCATTACCCTCCCTCCTGGGAGATAGTAGAGGTTCTACACAATGGGATTGGCTTAGTCCGATGGAAGGGGCCTCTACTGCGAGAGTAGGTGATTTAGGGAGTGAGTAAGTCATAATTGAGTTTCTGAATAAGGAATGCATAGGATTGCACTGATTGAATGAATAATGATTTCACTGATTGAATGCTTATGATCACATCGATTCGATGATAACTGTCATTTGAATATAATATTCATACTCGTTGTCTTGACCTGGACATTCTTATATGCTAAACTATGACTTTATATTAATGGATTGAATTGTTATCACATATGGGTAGATGTGACGACACAAAATTTTCCCGGCCAGTTAAAAGGCATGGTGGGATAGGGAGGTCGAGGAATGGGTGGATTTGTGTGAAGAGGCCAGCTCCAGTCAAAGAGCCAGCATCGGGTGGATTTCTGTGAAGAGGCCAGCGTCGGTTGGAAGGGCCAGCACCAGGTGGATTTATGTGAAGAGGCCAACGCCGGTTGGAAGAGCCAGCACCTGGTGGATTTGTGTGAAGAAACCAACGCCGGGTGGATTTGTGTGAAGAGGCCAGTGTCTATTGGAAGAGCCAGCACCGGGTGGATTTGTGTGAAGAGGCAAGCGCCGGTTGGAAGAGGCCAGTGCCGTGTGGATTTGTGTGCAGCACCGGCTGTGTCTCTCACATGCATGAGTTGTGTATGCCACTTGTCAAATGCATGCTGATTGAGTGCCACATGTCCAGATTTTATAATCTTTTGGTAACACTTGGCCAGCCACCTCAACCCAAGAGTACTTACGCCCCCTTCCTCACCCGTGCCACTCATTATTACTTCATCTCTCTCTCTCTCTCTCTAAGACACAAGGTGGGCAGCCACTATTGGGCGAGTGAAAGCTGTGAGGAGAGGAGTGGAGAAGATACCATTGTTGTTTAGGTAAGTGGATTCATCACCATTGCATGATAGCCGTAAGGATGCATGGAATTTATGCATATAAAATGAGAATGAATGTCAGGAATGGTGAATGTCTTGTTCCATGATAAGGTGAATGTCAAGAATTAATGCATGATTCTTAGATTATGTAAGAAATGCATGTTATGCATTACTATGTGTGTGTTCACATTGTGAGAGAATGGTTGTTATCATGTGCCTCACCATGAAATGAAGATCATGGAATGTATGCTTGAGACATGTTGTATGCCACTGTGAAATTCCAGAAGTTTGCATGTTCTTGTAAGAGGCTTTTGAACAGTCAAATAGGGTCCAATTGACCTCAAACGACCCCCTTTGGAAATATATATGAGTCTAGTAAAATGTTTGTTTTTACCCATTGCTGAAATTATTTACAAAAAATTAAGTTATGTTTCAAAATGAGAAGATATATCATTATTGACTTTTTTCCTGGATGTTTCATTTATACCACGGTGGGCACTTATTTTAGCTAGCCAAAGGAAGTACATTTTTGGCCATAGCCATTTGAAAGATATTTGAATGGGATAAAATTTTCATGGAAACTAATTTGAAAAGCTTCCTAGATTTAAAGTTATACATTGCTTTATGAAGGTATGTCACTGTGGGCAGTATTGATGAAAATCAGAACTACCACCTTGATTTCCAGGAAGTATTGAACCACCAAATGGAATCGAAATGCTTTGAAATTTGGTTTGTTAGAAATATATACATCTTGGCTTAAACTTTTATTTTTTACAAGTCACAAGTTTCCTTACGGTTTGAATGTTATAATGATTTGAAGCAGGGTACGTTGCTGTCCACTGTACACAGCAGGGGCAGTTAGTTAACCCACATTTCCTTGAACCTTTAAGAGGTCAAACAGAATCATGTTATCTTTAAACCACTCCCAAGTGAGGGATAGGTGTGTTTGGTACGAAATTTATTTTGGAACCATCTTCAAACTCTAAATGGTCCAAAAGTTAGGACCTCAATTTCATGCGCACAGGTGCATGCAAGATAATGAAGTTATGCTTTGCTTTGACATGGAAGTTTGATTATGATGGATGCCCTGTTGCAATATGAATTGCATGATTCTAATAATTCTTATGCTATATGTGAATGGATACCTACTATGTGAATGATGGTATCATGATGCTTATGCTATATGTGAATGGATACCTACTGTGTGAATGGAGTCATGATACTTACGCTACATGTGAATGGATACCTACTGTGTGAATGATGGTATCATGATGCTTATGCTATATGTGAATGGATACCTACTGTGTGAATGATGGTATCATGATGCTTATGCTATATGTGAATGGATACCTACTGTATGAATGATGGCATCATGATGCTTATGCTATATATGAATGGATACCTACTGTGTGACTAATAGTATCATGATGCTTATGCTATATGTGAATGGATATCTACTACGTGAATGATGGTACCATCCGCTGTTATGCTATTATGTAATGTGGAAAGGTACCTATTATGTGAATGATAGTGCTGGCAGCTACGATTTTTCCCTGACTCCCCATGATAGGACGAGACTCAGGATGTGAGTAGTTGGGATGGTCGTGCCCCCAGATCTATGTGGGCACTACACATTCGCTCACCTAATGGTAGTGTAACGTCCTCTCGCTAAAAGGGCGCAATGAGAGGGTAGTGTCTTGTAAGGTCTCTGCCTATCAAAAACCCCAAAGTGCATTTGGGATGTGTGCATGTGTGACAGCCTTACGAAGTGGGTCGTCCACTTGTCATGGTCCACCCTCCGGAGTGAGGGTAGAAGTTCCAAGTTCAAGATTGGCTTAGCCTGACCGATGTGACTTCTACTTCAGGAGTAGATAGATCTGTTTGCCTTACTTATTTTCGCTTTCTGCATGAGCTTTTAACTGGAATTATGATCTTTTGTCTTTATTACTCTACTTTAAGAAAGGTGATTGTGACGTATGCATTATATACATTGAACTGCCTTTCTCACATTTCAGTTAAAATGTTGAGAAGCTTATTGAGGGACTTTGTTTGATACATGTGTATATGTACGTATATGTGTGTTACATATTTGTTATCACTAGCATGCTAGTTGAAACGCAATGATGTGGATCTGCTTACTGGGATGTTAGCTCATTCCATCTTATTTCCATAACTGTCGAGTGAAGAGTGTTGACACCTATCCTTAAGCTGGGTGACCATTGGGGTTTTGAAGCTCGAAGTCGAGAGGTTAAGAAGCCACCCTTTGAAGACTTTCATTGTATGTTTTGGATGTCTTAGTAATGTGTGGTGTACCTTATTTTGTATATTTTTTGGCCAGTAGTGCGTTGAATGAATGAGATGGCTATACTTTTGGAATTGTTATTTGTTTTGATAAATGGTTTTATTCTATTTTTCTTTCATGGTTTGTTTCTGATTCCACATTTTTATGCATTGAGCCATTCCCACCTGAGTGATATTCGTGGCCTCCGGTCGTGATCCCTCACTCTGTCTCCCTCCGGTAGGGGTCAGGGGGCGGGGTGGTGACAGTTATGGTATCAGAGCAGCTACGTTAGGATTCTTGACCTAGGGAGTGTCTGAATGATAGTTTGATAGGCTAGTAATTGGGTGTTTCTATTTTAGGTTGGAGATACCGAAGACTCATACTACCAACACGAGTTCTAGTAACAGGAACACCGAGGCCTTTGGTGAGCTCGCCAGAACTTTGGAGGCCTAGACACAAGTGTTGAGAGAAGCTAGCTCAGCCCCTTCTACCCCCGCCCCTGATATGAATGATAGTAATTTGATAGAAAGGTTCAGGAGGATGGCACCTCCAAGCTTTATAGGGCACGGGGGAGTACAAAAAGCTGAGAGATGGAGAAGGCAAATAAAAAATATCTTTGAGGATCTAAATTGCACCGACGAGCAGAAAATCAGGCTGGGTACCTTTATGCTTGAAGGAGAAGCTGAGCACTAGTGGAGATCAGTAAAACAGTCGCGGGAAGGAGTTGTGACTACTTGAGAGAGTTTTCTAGAAGCCTTTTATGAGAAATACTTCCCTGACTTCGTAAGGGAAAGGAAGGAGGTAGAATTCATAGAGGTGCAACAGGGGAATATGTCTGTTGAGCAATGTGTAGCAAAATTTGCTGAACTATCCAGATATGCGCCAGACATTATTAGAACTGAGGCACAAAAGGCTAGCAAATTTGAGAGGTGCCTATCGACCTGATATAATAAGAAGGATTATTGCAGCAAATCTTAAGACTTTTGCCCCGCTGCTGGATCTGGTCGTAAAAATGAAGAGACATGATGACAAATTTCGGGCAAGAAGAGATGGAAAGTTGAGTGTCACCAAGTCCAGGACTTTCAAGAAGAAGACACGACCCCCTCCAAGGAGAGAGCGGAAAGGGAGAAACAATCAAGGTGGTGTCAGGATCCCGGGGGTTTTCCCAAATGATGTAAGGGGCAATCGATGCCTAGTTTGCCCTCACTGTGGACTGGGGAACCATACAGCATCAGAATGCTTCAGAAAGACCAAGGCCTGCTTCTAGTGCGGTAAATTGGGCCATTTAATTAAAGACTGCCCCGTCAAAGGATCAGATGATAGACCAAGAGTTCAAGGGCGGGTGTTCACCCTGACGTAGTAAGAAGCCAAGGCGTCAACCTCTGTGATTCGATGTACGCTTTCTGTGTGTGGAATTGAAGTAAGAGTTTTAATTGATCCTAGTTTTCCCATTCATTTGTTGCACCACATTTTGCATGTCATTTGAATGTTAAACCTGTATGACTTGTTTGGACTTTGATAGTATGTACGCCTATGGGAGAATATATAGAAACTGATATGATGTATAAAAGTGTGGGATTGTGATTAAAGGGCATTTATTGCCTATAGATTTGATACTTTTGGATATTCAGGATTTTGATATTATTTTGAGTATGGATTGGTTGTCTACCCACCATGCTACAGTAAACTGTTTTGACAAGACTGTAACTTTTAGGTGCCCGGATCAACCTGAACTACATTTTAAGGGCATTAAGGATGTTTCTCCTTTACACATCATCTTAGCCCTTTGGGCCTCTAGCTTATTAGCCAAAAGATGTGTTGGATTTTTGGCTTATGTAGTAGAAAATCGGGGTGTTTAGTCCAAATTGGAAGAGATATTGGTGGTGATAGAATACCTAGAGATCTTCCCTGAAAAGTTAACTTCTCTGCCCCCGATTAGAGAAATTTAATTTGAAATAGAGGTGGCCCCTAATACTACTCTTATTTCTAAGGCACCTTATAGGATGGTCCCAACATAGTTAAAAGAACTGAAGGAACAATTGCAGGAATTGTTGGATTGGGGGTTCATCCGACCTAGCGTGTCACCATGGGGCACACCAATTCTATTTGTGAAAAGGAAAGACGGCTCTTTGAGGCTATGCATTGATTATAGACAGTTGAATCAAGTTACGTTAAAGAATAAATACCCGTTGCCCATAATTGATGATTTATTTGATCGACTGCAAGGGGCCCAAGTATTTTCAAAGATTGACCTTCGGTTTGGGTACCACCAACTGCGTGTTAAGGAAGGTGATATCTCCAAGACCACATTCAGGACTCGTTATGGCCACTATGATTTCTTAGTCATGCCGTTTAGATTGACGAACACTCCAGTTGTTTTATGGATTTGATGACTAGAGTTTTTAGACCCCATATGGATGCTTTTGTGGTGGTCTTTATTGATGATATTTTGGTGTATTCTAGGAATCAAACGGATCATGAGCAACATTTAATAATGGTTCTCTAGATTCTAAGGGCGGAAAGGTTGTATGCTAAGCTTAATAAGAGTGACTTTTGGCTTCCAAGCGTGGCTTTCCATGGGCATATTGTTTCCAAATACAGAGTGGCAGTTGATCCTTGAAAGATTGAGGTTGTGCTTAAATGGGAGAAACCAATGAATGTATCTGAAATCCACAATTTTCTAGGACTGCCGGGGTATTACAGGCGTTTTGTTGAGGGATTCTTGAAGATAACACTTCTCCTAACCCGCCTAACCCAAAAGGAAGTCAAGTTTGTGTGGTCTGATAATTGCAAGAGAAGTTTTTAGGAATTGAAAAAGAGATTAACTACAGCCCGTACTGACCTTGCCTGAGGGGAATGAAGATTTGGGGTTTTTACTGATGCCTGGCATAAAGGGCTTGGGTGTGTATTGATTCAAAGGGGAAAGGTTATAGCCTACGTCTCCAAGAAATTAAAGCCTTACGAGCAGAACTATCCCACTCATGATTTAGAGTTGGCAACTATAATTTTTGCCCTAAAATATTTGGATACATTATCTGTATGGAACTCAATTTAAAGTGTTTACCGACCATAAGAGCCTCAAGTACTTCTTTTCCAAGAAATAATTGAATATGAGACAAAGAAGATGGATGGACTTGCTCAATGATTACAACTGCACCATCAATTACCACCTGGGTAAGACTAATCTTCTGGTAGATGCCTTAAGTAGGAAGCCCGTCGTGTCAATGGCTCATAGGATGGTATAAGAGATGAAGTTACTAGAAGATGCAATAGAGTGGCATTCAAAGCTGCCTCTTAATCGTGGGAAAGGAATAACTTCATGTATGAGAATAGAGCCACATCTTTTTCAGCAAATCCGAGTGGTATGGAAGGAGGATCCTCTATTCGTAAAACGTTTTGAGGAAATAAGGTCAGATGGTAAGGAAGACTTTGTCTTAGGCAGGGATGAAATGTTGAGATTCAAGGGATGGGTTTGAGTTCCTAATAATGAGAAGGTAAAAATGGCTATTTTAAAAGAGGCACATCACTCCCATTATTCAGTGCATTCAGGAAGCACAAAGATGTATCAAGATATAAAGAGTCTTTTGGTGGAATAACATGAAAAGAGAGGTAGCACAATTTGTTTCCAAGTGTTTAACTTGTTAGCAAGTGAAGCTGAAGTTCATAAACCTGCAGGACAGTTACAGCCCTTACCTGTGCTAGAATGGAAGTGGGAGCACCTAATTATAGACTTCGTGTTCAGCCTACCGAGATCAAGTTCGGGGCATGATAGTATTTGGGTCATTGTAGACTGGCTCACTAAAGCTGCTCATTTCTTGCCGAACTGTATTACTTATACCATGGATAAGTTGGCCCAATTATACATCAAGGATATTGTAAGACTGCACGGGGTACCTATTAGTATTGTGTTCAACAGAGATTCCAGATTTACTTCAAGGTTTTGAAACAGCTTGCAGTCGGCTATGGGAACCAAACTTACTTTTAGTACAGCTTTCCATCCCCAGACTGACGGACAATTTGAAAGGACCATACAGACCCTGGAAGATATGTTGAGGGCTTGTGTTTCAGATTTCAAAGGAAATTGGGATGATCACTTGCCCCTGATAGAGTTTTCTTATAACAACAATTTCCAGGCTAGTATTCAGATGGTTCCTTTTGAGGCATTGTATGGGCGGAGGTGTAGATCGCCCATATGTTGGGATGAGGTCGGTGAGAGAAGAATGTTGGGACCAGAGATTGTTTAAATGACCTCAGAAAAGATCACTTTGATTTGAGAAAGACTTAAAATGGCTCAAAGTTGGCAGAAGAATTACGCCAACAATCGGAGAAGGGAACTTGAATTTGTGGTGGGTGATCACGTTTTTCTGATAGTATCACCAACTAAGGGCATAATAAGATTTGGCAAGAAAGGGAATCTAAGTCCACGGTTTATTGGACCCTTTGAGATTTTAGAAAGGATTGGAGTCGTGGCATATCGATTGGCCCTACTACTCGAGTTGGCTAATGTTCATAACGTGTTTCATGTGTCATTGTTAAAAAGTATCAGCCCGATCCATTCCACATCCTAAAGTATGAGCCGATCCTAATCAGGGAGGATTTAACTTTTATAAAATAGCATGTTAAGATACTGGATAGAAGAGTCCAAATATTACATCACAAGAAGATTCCTCTAGTATAGGTTTTATGGCAGTATCACTCGAGGGAAGAATCCACGTGGGAGCGAGAAGATGAAATTCAGACCTTGTACCCCATTTATTCAACTAACGATTTTGAGGACAATATGTTTTTTAGAGGGGATGGAGTGATGACCCAAACTTTTCCCGACCAGTTAAAAGGCATGGCAGGATAGGGAGGCTGAGGAAAGGCCAGCGCCAGGTGGATTTGTGTGAAGAGGCCAGCACCGGTTGGAAGGCTAGAGCCGGGCGGATTTGTGTGAAGAGGCTAGCGCAGGTTGGAAGGGTCAGCACCGGGTGGATTTGTGTGAAGAGGACAGCGCCGATTGGACGAGCCAGCGCTAGGTGGATTTGTGTGAAGAGGCCAGTGCCAGTTGGAAGGGCCAGCGCCAGGTGGATTTGTGTGAAGAGGTCAGTGCTAGTTGGAAGAGCCAGCGCCAGGTTGATTTGTGTGAAGTGGCCAGTGCCGTTTGGAAGAGGCCAGCACCGAGTGGATTTGTGTGCAGCACTGGCAGTGTCTCTAACATGCATGAGTTGTGTATGCCACTTGTCAAATGCATGCTGATTGAGTGCCACATGTCCAGATTTTATAGTCTTTTGGTGACACTTGGCCAGCCACCTCAACCCAAGAGTACTTAAGCCCCCTTCCTCATCTGTGCCACTCATTCTTACTTCATCTCTCTCTCTCTCTCTAAGACACAATGTGGGCAGCCACTATTGGGCTGGAGAGGGCTGTGAGGAGAGGAGTGGAGAAGACACCATCGTTGTTTAGGTAAGTGGATCCAACACCATTGCATGATAGTCATAAGGATGTATGGAATTTATGCATATAAAATGAGAATGAAAGTTTATTTAGAAATTGGGGCTCTTGTTCTATGATAATGGTGAATGTCAAGAATGAATGCATGATTCTTAGAATATGTAAGAAATGCATGCTATACATGACTATGTGTGGGTTCACATTGTGAGAGAATGGTAGTTATCATGTACCTCACCTTGAAATGAAGATCATGGAATGTATGCTTGAGACATGTTGTATGCCACTATGAAATTCCAGAAGTTTGTATGTCTTGCAAGAGGCTTTTGAATAGTAAAATGGGGTGTGATTGACCTCAAACTACCCCCATAAGAAAGATATACGAGTCTAGTAAAATGTTTGCTTTTACCCATTCTGAAATTATTTACATCAAATTAAGTTATGGTTCAAAATGTGAAGATATATCATTATTGACTGTTTTCTTGGAGTTTTCATTTATACCATTATAGCCACTGACTTTAGCTAGCTAAACGAAGTACATTTTTGGCCAAACCATAGCCATTTGAAAGATATTTGAATGGGCTAAAATTTTCATTGGAAACTAATTTGAAAAGCTTCCTAGATTGAAAGTTATACCTTGTTTTATGAAGGTATGTCAATGTGGGCAGTATTGATGAAAATCAAAGCTATCACCTTATTTGCAAGGAAGTTACCAAATGGCATCCAAAAGCTTTAAAATTTGGTTTGTTAGAAAGATATACGTCTTGGCTTAAACTTTTATTTTGTACCCATTACAAGTTACCTTACGGTTTGAATGTTATAATGATTTGAAATAGGGTACGTTGCTGTCCACTGTACACAACAGGGGGTAGTTAGTTAACCTCATTTCCTTGAACCTTTAAGAGGTCAAACGGAATCATGTTGTCTTTAAACCACCCCCAAGTGAGGAGTAGATGTGTTTAGTACGAAATTGATTTTGGAACCATCTTCAAACTCTAAATGGTTCAAAAGTTAGGACCCCAATTGCGAGCGCATGGGGGCATGCATGATAATGAAGTTAAGCTTTTCTATGACATGGAAGTATGATTATGATGAATGCCCTATTGCAATATGAATTACATGATTTTAATAATTCTTATGTGTGAATGATGCTATCATGATGCTTATGCTATATGTAAATGGATACCTACTGTGTGAACGATGGTATCATGATGCTTATGCTATATGTGAATGGATACCTACTGTGTGAATAATGGTATCATGATTCTTATGCTATATGTGAATGGATACCTATTGCGTGAATGATGGTACCTTCAGCTGCGATGTTATTATCTAATGTGAAAAGTACCTACTATGTCAATGATGGTGCTGGTAGCTACGATTTTTCCCTGACTCTCCATGATAGGACGAGACTCAGGATGTGAGTAGTTGGGAGCGTCGTGCCCCCAGATCTATGTGGGCACTACACATTGGGTCACCTAATGGTAGTGTAATGCCCTCTCGATAAAAGGGCACAATGATAGGGTAGTGTCTTGCAAGGCCTCTGCCTATCGCAAACCCCAAAGTGCGTTGGGATGTGTGCATGTGTGAGGGCCTTACAAAGTGGTTCATCCACTTGTCATGGTCCACCCTCTTGAGTGAGGGTAGAAGTCCCAAGTTCAGGATTGGCTTAGCCTGACCGATGTGGCTTTTACTTCTGGAGTAGATAGATCTGTTTAGTTGACCTATATACACTTTCTTCATGAGCTTTTAACTGGAATTGTGATCTGCTGTCTTTATTACTCTACTTTAAGAAAGGTGATTGTGACTTATGCATTACATATATTGAACTGCCTTTCTCACATTTCTTTTAGAGTGTTGAGAAGCTTGTTGAGGGACTTTATTTGATACACGTGTATATGTACGTATATGTGTGTTGCATATTTTTTACCACTACCATGCTAGTTGGAATGCAATGGTGTGGATCTGCTTACTGGGCTTTTAGCTTATTCCATCTTATTTTCATAACTGTAGAGTGAAGAGTGTTGACACCTGTGCTTAAGGTGGGTGACCATTGGTTTTGAAGCTCGAAGTCGAGAGGTTAAAAATACTTCCTTTGAAGACTTTCATTATATGTTTTGGATATCTCAGTAATGTGTGGTGTACCTCATTTGTGTATTTTTTGGCCAATAGTGCCTTAAAGGAATTGTAAAGACTTTTTAATATTGGATGAATGAGATGGCTATACTTTTGGAATTTTTTTTTTTTTTATGAATGGTTTTATTCTAGTTTTATTTCATGGTTTGCTTCTGATTCCGTGTTTTTGTACGTTGAGCTACTCCCACCTGAGTGACATTCACGACCTCCGGTCGCGATCCCGTACTCTGTCGCCCTCCGACAGGGTTCGAGGGGCGGGGTCATGACAGTAGAATTACTATAGATGCATAACACTAGATCTGCTTAGTGGGCTGTATAGCTCATTCCATCATTTCTCATTTCCTTGTAGATTGATAGCAGTAGGTTCAGGGCTTGAAGTTTGTGTTTTGCAGCGGGAGGTCTAAGCTAGATTTCTAGTAGAAGGTGCTTAGATCTTGTTTGTGTTTGGGCTGTTTGGCCTAATGGTCTTTGTTCTTTGTTGATATGTTTAAAACTGGGCCCAGATGCCCGTAGCTGAATGTAATATTTTGGAAGAATTTTATATAATGGAATTTTTTTTTGGTATGGCATTTTCTATGTTCACCTACTAGTTGAGTATTTGTTCTAGTTCTTTTGACATGGTTTGCTCGATTACCAAAAATAAAAGTGTTGAGTCCACTCCTTCTTGAGTGACAAACGTTAAATTGGATCACGAACCCATGCTCGGTCCCTCGTTGGCACGTAAGGTACGGTGGTCGGGGGTGGGGTCGTGACAGATATGGTATCAGAGCAGCTATGATAAGATTCTTGGCCTAGGGAATTTAGGAGAGTCCTTAGATTAGTTTGGGGTAGACAAGTGATTGGGTGTTCTTGTGACTAGGGTGAAAGATGCTGAGAGCTCATACCTACAACGCGAGTTTTAGTAATGAAAATACTGAGGCACTCAGCGAGTTTTATAGGACTTTGGGAGCTATGACCCAAATGATGAAGGAATCGATGCTAACCTAGTCTACCCCTACATCAGAGCAAAATGACAGTAGCCTCATGGAGAGCCTTAGGAGAATAGCACCCTCAACGTTTTTGGGGCATGGAGGAGTGGAGAAGGCTGAGTGGTGGAAGAAACAAATTGAGAAGATTTTAGAGGTGTTACACTACTCGGATGAGCAAAAAGTCAGGCTAGGGGCCTTTATGCTAGAAGGGGAAGTAGAGTATTGATGGGACTCGGTGAAGCAGACTTGGAGGGAGGCAGGAACTGAGGTCACCTAGGAAAACTTCTTGACATCATTTGATGAGAAGTACTTCCGCGATTCAGTCAAGGAGAGGAATGAAGTAGAATTTATTGAACTCCAGCAAGGGGGTATGACTGTTGAACAATACATTGTCCGGTTTGCAGAGCTCTCTAGGTTTGTGCCCCACATCATAAATATTGAAGCGCGAAAGGCGACTAAATTTGAAAGGGGCTTGCGACCAGCTATCAGGAGTAGAGTGATGTCGGCCAATATAAAGTCATACGCCCCGATGGTAGGCCATGCCCTAAAGATGGGAAAAGAATGCGACGATCACAGGCTAAGGGAAGGAAGGAAAAATGAAAGCAGTGTCGCCGGGAAAGTTTGGGAAGAAACCCTGACAGTTTTCAAGGAGAAATTCCGGACCTAGTCTGAGGATCCTGAAGACTTTCAGGCAATATGGACACTGACCGACATCCGATTTGTACTTATTATGGGAGAAACAACCACATTACAATGGAATGCTACCAAAAGAAGAATGTATGTCTAAAATGCGGCAAGCCTGGCCACTGGGCAAGGGAGTACCCTACAATGAAAGCCGAGGATCGCCTGAAGACCCAAGGACGAGTGTTCACACTCACGGAACAAGAGGCCAAGGCATCCACCTCGGTGATCAGATGTATGCTTCCAATTTGTGATATTAATGTTAAAGTCTTAATTGACCTGGATCCTCTCACTCATTAGTTGCACCCCATTTTGCCTGTTACATGAATGTTGCACCTGCATGTCTCAATGATACTTTAGTAGTATGCACGCTTGTGGAAGGTTCTATAGAAACTGATAGAATATATAGGCAGTGTAAGCTTACAATTGATGGGTGTGACCTACCTGTGGATCTAATCCACCTAGATATTCAAGACTTTGATGTGATTCTAGGCATGGATTGGTTGTTTACACACCATGCCACAAGAAACTGCCATGAAAAGATGGCAACCTTTAAATGTCCCTATCGAGCAGAAATACACTTCAGGGGCATTATGGACAATCCCCCACTGCCCCTCATCCCTGCCCTCCGAGCCTCTCGCCTTTTGGCTCATAAGTGTGAAGGGTACCTAGCTTATGTGGTTGAGAATTGGGGTGTTCAAACCTAGTTGGAAGTGATACCAGTAGTAAAAGAATACTCGGAGGTGTTTCAATAGGAATTGCCATCCCTACCTCCCCACAATGGGCTCTATCAAGTTGCCGCCAGAAAAAGGAAAGAGACTATATGGAGCACCCACCCAACCAAGAACCCACCAGTGAGTGCATGATAGAAAAGGGCGCTCCAGAAAGAGAAATCAAATTTGAGATAGAAGTAGTATCTGACACTGCTCCCATCTCTAAAGCCCCATATAGAATGGCTTTAGCAGAATTGAAAGAGTTAAAAGAGCAGTTGCAGGAATTATTGGATAAGGGATTCATCCGATCTAGTGTGTCACCCTAGGGTGCACCGGTCCTGTTTGTGAGGAAAAAGGATGGGTCCTTGAGATTATGCATTGACTATAGGCAGTTGAACCATGTGACGGTGAAAAATAAATACCCACTGCCTAGGATTGACAACCTCTTTGACCAACTCCAAGGTGCCCAAATTCTTTCGAAGATTGACCTCCAATCGGGTTATCATCAATTATGGGTCAGGGAGAGGAACATCCCAAAGGCTACTTTCAAAACTCGATACAGTCACTATGAGTTTCTTGTGATGTCGTTCGAGTTAACCAATGCCCATGCTATGTTCATGGATTTGATGAATAGGGTGTTTAGACCCTTTCTATATGACTTTATAGTGATTTTTATCGATGATATCTTGGTATATTCTAAGAGTCAGGAATTTCACGAACAACAACTAAGAATTGTCTTGCAAACTTTGAAGTCGAAAAGATTGTATGCTAAGTTGAGCAAGAGCGAGTTTTAGCTCCCCAATGTGGCCCTACTTGGGCACATTATTTCTAAGGATGGAATTACGGTCGACCCCTCTAAGATCGAAGCCGTACTTAAGTGGGAAAGGCCAACAAATGTGACTGAGGTTCGTACCTTTCTCGGATTGACAGGGTACTACAGACACTTTGTAGAAGGATTCTCAAAGATAACGCTTCCCTTGACGATTGACCCAGAAGAATGAAAAATTTATTTGGTCAGAGGAGTGTGAGAAGAGTTTTCAGGAATTTAAGAAGAGACTAGTCACGGCCCCAATACTTGCCTTGCGTGAGGAGAATGAAGACTTTGTGGTTTACATCGATGCATCTCATAAAGGGCTCGGATGTGTACTCATGCAGAGAGGTAAAATAATTGCTTATACCTCAAGACAACTAAAATCGTATGAGCAGAACTACCCAACTCACGACTTGGAGCTCGTGGCAGTAGTATTCACATTAAAAATCTGGAGGCACTACCTCTATGTGGCCAGTTTAAGGTGTTCACAGACCACAAGAGCCTCAAGTACCTATTTTCCCAAAAAGAACTGAATATGAGGCAAAGAAGATGGATGAACTTATTGAATGATTATGACTGTACAATTGATTACCAACCAGGCAAGACTAATATTGTCACCGACGCCTTAAATCGAAAAGTTGTGGTCTCTATGGCACATTTGATGGTTCAAGAAATGAAGCTATTAGAGGATGTGGTGGAGTGGCACCCATCTCAGCCCTATAGTGAGAGGGAAGGAATGTTATCGTGTCTAAGAGGGAAGGAATGTTGTCATGTCTAAGGATGGAACCCCAACTCCTTCAACAAGTTCGAGCAGCCGAAAAAGGAGATCCCCAGCTAAAAAATCCATGAAGAACTGAAAATGGAGGGAAAAGAAGATTTCTCTGTAAGCAGTAATCACTTGTTAAGGTATAAGGACCGAGTGTGTGTTCCTAATGATGAGAATATAAAAAGGGTTGTCCTAGCGGAAGCACACCACTCCCGCTACACGGTACACTCAGGGAGTACAAAGATGTACCAGGATTTGAAAAAGACCTTTTGATGGAACAATATAAAGCGAGATGTGGCACAATTTGTCATTAGGTGTTTGACGTGTCAGCAAGTGAAGGCAGAACATCAAAAAGCTGCTGAACTATTGCAGCCCTCGCCCATACCAGAGTGGAAATGGGAACACATCACGATGGACTTTGTTTCTGGATTACCAAAATCAAATGCAGGGCATGATAATATTTGGGTCGTGGTTGACCGATTAACCAAAGCTGCTAATTTCTTACCACTTCGCATGACCCATACTCTAGATAAGTTGGCCTGATTGTACATCAGAGAAAGTGAGAATGCATGGGGTACTCATCAGCATTGTGTCAGACAAGGACACCAGATTCACCTCCAGATTTTGGGCAAGTCTGCAATCAGCTTTGGGGACCAGACTTACTTTTAGCACCGTCTTTCACCCCCAAACAGGCGGAAAGCTAAAGAGAACCATTCAGACCTTGGAGGACATGTTAAGGGCATGTATCATTGACTTTAAGGGAAGCTGGGAGGACCACTTACCTCTGATATAATTTGCTTACAACAACAGTTTTCAAGCTCGTATTCAGATGGCACCTTATGAAGCCCTATGGTAGAAAATGTAGGTTGCCCATCTGGTGGGATGAAGTGGGCGAAAGCAGATTATTAGGGACAAAAATAGTTCAGGTGACTTTTGAAAAGATTGCCTTAATCAGAGAACAGCTCAAGACAACCCAAAGTCGGCAAAAGAGTGGGCGAAAGGAGATTATTAGGGACAGAAATAGTTCAGGTGACTTCTAAAAAGATTGCCCTAATCAGAGAACAGCTCAAGACAACCCAAAGTCGGCAAAAGAGTTACGCCAATAATCGCCAAAGAGACCTCGAGTTTGAAGTAGGGGATCGAGTCTTTGTGAAGGTATCATCAACTAAGGGTGTCATGAGATTTGGTAAAAAGGGGAAATTGAACCCACAATTCATTGGACTTTTTGAACTCCTAGAAAGAATTGGAAGCATGGCTTACAGACTTGCTCTGCCCCCCGATCTGACCAGCATCCACAATGTCTTCCATATATCACTGTTGAGGAAATGTCAACCTGACCCATCTCATGTCTTGGAGTACGCACCAATTCTGCTCAAGGAAGATTTGACCTATGTGGAACATCCAATTGGGATATTAGACAAGAGAGTACAAGTGTTGCACAATAAAGAAATTCCTCCGGTCCGAGTGCAATGGCAATATCATTCAAGGGAAGAATCGGCATGGGAACGAAAAGATGAAATTAGAGAGAAATACCCCCACCTTTTTTGTTAATGTTAATATAATTTTGAGGATAAAATACTTTTAAGGGGGGGGGATGATGTAAGGACCACAATTTTGCCCCTCTGTCTAGTGACGTGCACGGCGAAGTAGGGTGAGACAGAGGCCTAGCACCGCTTGGAGCATCATCACGTGTGTAAGGAAGACACAGCACCGGATGAGTAAGGGAGACATAACACCGGCTGTGCAAGGGAGACGCAGCGCAACACTGACTGTGTAAGAGAAACGCAGCACCAGCTATGTAAGAGAAACGCAGCGTCGGCTGTGTAACAGAGACGCAGCACTGGCTGTGTCAGAGAAGAGGTAGCGTCGGCTGTAAAGAGGCCCATCGTCGTTTGTGAATTCAAGGCCTAGCGCCGGTTGTGACCCAGCGTCGTCTGTGAAAAGAGAGCAAGAAAGAGCATTGCCGATAGCTCTTGGTCAAATGTACGGTCGCCGTACGTGTCAGCACCGCTCCATACTTATTAGAGCTGTGTATGACTGCATCAGCCACAGTGCTTTGCAACCACCCTCTCATTTTCCTCCCTTGGGCAGCACTGTCTCTCCCATTTTTTTAACTTTCTTTCTCTCTCTCTCTCTTGCAGTTCACTGCTGCCCCTTGAAGACAGCCCACTGGGGGAGCTAAGGAAAGCCCGTGAGTAGGGATTTGAGATACCGTCGGAGTCATGGTAAGGGGGCTTAGCTTTTATGCATCCATGGTTTTTGTAAAGATCAAATATGAAAAAATGGGTAAGATGATAGAATGAAAAATGCGAAGTATGAATGGGTTGACATGAGGTTGAAATTTCAGATTTGTGCTTCTAAATGCCATGATTATTTTAACCATGTATATGATATTGTTATTCATGGAAACTCATGAAATTGCTCACTGTGAGACTTGTTAACATAAACAAGGTTCCACACCCAAAGTGTACCGTGGCCATGACATATTAAGTGTTCTTGGAAAGCCTTTTAACTTAAGAATAAGAATTTCCAAAACTGTGATTGTTTTTGCATCAAATGTTCGACGCCCAAATGGCATCCAAATGGGACTAAATCGGTCCCAAATGAAATATATGTATGTCTTGTCACAACCCCACTACCTGACCCCTATCAGAGGGCGACAGAGCACGGGATCACGACCGGAGGTCGCGAATGTCACTCAGGTGGGAGTGGCTCAATGCATGAAACACGAAATTAGGAGCAAACCATGAAAGAAAACTAAAATAAATCCATACATTCAACAATTATCAATCCAAATAGTACAACCAATTCATTTCTTCCCAAATCAAAGTCTTTACAAGTCCGTTAAGGCACTATTAGCCCAAAAGATACAGAAAATGAGGAATGCAGCAAAACATACTGCAGAAGTCTTCAGAAGATGGCTTCTCAAACTTTTTGATTTCAAGCTTCAAGTCTTAAAAAACTGTCACCCACCATAAGCATAGCTGCCACCACCATTCACTCTACAGTAATGAAATTACGATAGAATGAGCTAAAAGCCTAGTAAGAGGATCACTACCCTTGCATTTCTATCTATCAGTATATACACGTTAACATGCTCATAGTTCATCAGAAAACGTATTTTATCTTACAGAGTAAGGTCACATATTAAAGTGCACATGAAGGCCATATAAAGAATCAAAATCAGTTAATGGAACATTACTTTCATATCACAATTACAGTCGGATAATCTTGTAAAATATAGAATTCAGACAAGAAGAATAGAGTAGTTTGCTCCAGAAGTAGAAGCCATAGTGATCAGGCTAAGCCAATCCTGAGCTTGAGACTTCTACCCTCATTCAGGAGGGAGGACAATGACAAATAGATGCCCTACTTCGTAGTGTCCTCACTCACGTACATATCCCTAGCTCGCTTTGGGGTTTTTGATAGGCTGAGGCCTTGCAAGACATTGCCCTCTTACTCTCTCACCACTAGAGGACGTTAGACTACCAAAGGGGTCCCAATGAAGAGTGCCCAGAAATCATGGGGGGAGCAACCCTCCCAAGTATAATCAGAGCCTAGCTCCCTTCCTATCATCGGGAGTCAGGGTAGGATCATGTGGCAAGTCCATGCTCACACTTACAGAGTCTGACATAATACCACATATATATCATTGTGCTGCAAGTCCATGCTCACACGTATAGAATTAGAGCACTCACTACACAATGGTGGATCCATTGTGTAGTGGTCAGATCAGAGTCCATATAACAAAATTAGAGTTCAGATAGAATCAGAATTCATATAACAGAATCAAAATTCATATAACAGAATCAAAATTCATATAACAGAATTAGAATTCAGATAATAGAATCGGAATTCATATAACAAAATCAAAGTTTAGATAACAGAATCAGAATTCATATAACAGAATTAGAGTATCAGTGTCACACTTTCTAAAAATTTAGGAAGTGACATCCAAGTCAAAAAAAGCCTATAGCTTTCAGTTTATTTGGAGTTTGAAGATAGTTCCAAAATCAATTTTATGTTAGACCCAGTTATCTTTCAGTTAGGGTGGTTTGAGCGCAATTGGACCTTATTTGATACCTCAAAAGAACCCAAGAACAAAGACACTTAGTCTAAAATCTGTTGTGCGGTGAAAACAGTGATATGTCTTTGAAATTCTGCCCACGTTTCAAAATCAAGAGGGAATCTCAAAAATTTCTCAACATGTGAATTAAATATGACTCATAACCGGTTCCAATGGCTAGGGTTTGAACTAAAATGGATATCTTTTTAGTTATCAGAGGGGTTAAATCTATTCTTTTGCTAAAACTATCTACAGTGACATATTTGCATAAAACAAAGTGTAACTTTCAATCTAGAAAGAATTCCGCAATAGTTTTTTCATGCAACTTAACACATTCAAAGATCTTTCAAATGGTTATGGTTTGGCCAAAAATGGACGTCATTTGGTTAGTTAAAATTGATGAGCAGAGTGGTTACTGATGACAAATCTAGGAATACAGTCCACAGTAACATACCCTCTCATTTTGAAACATAAATTCATTTTTTGTAAAGAATTCCAATAGTGGGTAAAAACAAACATTTTATTAGGCTCGTGTATCTTTCCAACGGTGGTAGTTTGAGGTCAATCGGACCCCATTTGGCTGTTCAAAATCCTCATTGAAGAACACACATATTCCTGGAATTTCATGGTTTCATTTAACATGTGTCAAGAATTCATTCCATAACCATCATTTCATAATGAAGAATATGATAACCTCCATTCTCTCACAATGTGAACACACAAAACATGCAATTCTTGTATAATCTAAGAATCACAACTTCATTCTTACATTCATCATTATTATGGAACAAAAACCCCAAATTTTTATTGAAAAAGGCGTAAGGTATTTTTTTCTATATTGCCTACACTTCTATTGCTCATTCATATGCCTAAGTTTCCATGCATTCCCATGACTACAACACAAGGGTAATGGATCCACTTACCTAATTAACAATGGGGCCTCCTCAAACCTTTGCTCATAACTCTCACCCGCCCAACAGTGGCTGCTCACAAAGTCACTCTTCCACTTGTGTCTTAAAGAGAGAGAGATGTAAGAATGAGGGGAGTGGGTGAGAGTATAGGCTTAAGTACTATCATGTTTGGGGTTGCTGGCTAAGTGTCACCAAGGGGCTCACAACTCTGGACAAGTGGCACTCACGTCTGCATGCATTAAACAAGTGTCACCTCCAACTCATGCATGTCAGAGACACAGCCAGCGTTGGGCTCACTACCTTAGCCGGTGCTGCACTTCCCAATCGGCGCTGGTCAACTCAACCGGCGCTGGACAACTCAACCGGCACTGGCCTCCTTCTAGCGATGGACAACTCAACCGGCGCTGGGCTCTTCCTCTTCCTAGTTGGTGCTGCTCACATCCAACTGGCGCTGGGCAACTCAATCGACACTGGCCTCCTTTTGATGCTAGACAACTCAACCAGCGCTGGGCTCTTCCTCTTCATAGCTGGCGCTGCTCACATCCAATCGGTGCTAGGCAACTCAATTAACGCTGGCCTCCTTCTGGCGCTGGACATCTCAACCGGTGATGGGCTCTTCCTCTTCACAGATGGCGTTGCTCACATCCAATCGACGCTGGCCTCCTTCTGACGCTTGACAACTCAATCGGTGCTAGGCTCTTCCTCTTCACAGCAGGCGCTGCTCACATCCAACTGGTGCTAGGAAACTCAACCGGTGATGGCCTCCTTCTAGCGTTGGACAACTCAACCGGCACTGCTACAACTTCTTTCCCTCCTTGGACCGTCATGCATTCTAACTGGCGGGGAAAAGTTTCACATCATGCCCCCCTTAAAAAGGGATTTTGTCCTCAAAATTGTTAACCGAATAAAGGGGTGTACAGTTTCTGAATTTCATCTTCTTCCTCCCACCTTGATTCTTCTCGTGAATGATACTGTCATAAAACCCGGACTAGGGGAATCTCTTTGTTGTGCAAAACTTGAATCCTTTTGTCCAGAATCTCAATTGCTTGCTCCACATAAGTTAAATCCTCCTTGATAGGGATCGACTCATACTTCAAGACGTGGGATGGATCAGGCTGATACTTCCTTAATAATGAAACATGAAAAAAGTCATGAATATTGGCCAACTCGGGCAGTAAGGCTAGTTGGTATGCTGCGACTACGATTCTTTCTATTATTCAAAAGGTCCAATGAATCGCGGTCTTAGTTTCCCTTTCTTTCCAAATCTCATAATTCCCTTCGTTGGTGACACTTTCAAGAATACTCGATCCCCTACTTCAAATTCAAGGTCCCTGCGACAATTATCGGCATAACTCTTCTGTCGACTATGAGTAGTTTTAACCCCTTCTTGAATTAGGGCGATTTTCTCTGATGTTACTTGAGCAATCTCTAGCCTTAAGAGTCTCCTTTCGCCGACTTCATTCCAACACACTGGTGATCTGCACTTTCTTCCATATAAAGCTTTAAAAGGTTCCATCTGAATACTGGCCTTGAAGCTACTGTTGTATGAAAATTCTACTAAGGGTAGGTGATCGTCTCAATTTCCTTTGAAGTCAGTAACATAGGCTCTCAACAAATCTTTTAAGATCTGAACGGTCCTCTCTGACTGTCCATCGGTCTGGGGGTAAAAAGTAGTACTGAAAGTAAGTCTTGTCCCCAAAGCTGATTGTAGATTGCTTCAAAATCTTGAAGTAAATCTAGAGTCCCTGTCGAACACAATGCTGATAGGTACTCCATGCAGCCTTACTATTTCTTTGACATACTGCTGAGCCAGTTTATCAAGGGTATAAGTAGTGCGAACTGGTAAGAAATGTGCAACCTTAGTCAATTGGTCCACAATAACCCAAACACTGTCATGACCCAATCCCAATCTTGGGAAACCGGACACAAAGTCCATGGTGATGTGTTCCCACTTCCATTCAGGCACAGGTAAGGGTTGCAATAGCCCAGCCGGTCTTTGGTGCTCAGCCTTCACTTGCTGACAAGTCAGGCATTTAAAAATAAATTGTGCCACATCTTTCTTCATATTATTCCACCAGAAGGTCTTCTTCAAATCTTGGTACATTTTTGTGCTTCCTAGGTGCACAGTATAATGGGAGTGGTGCGCTTCCTCTAGAATATCTCTTTTTATATTCTCATCACTTGGGACGCACACCCGTTCTCTAAATCTTAACAAATCATCACTACCGATAGAAAAATCTCCTTCTCCTTCCTATCTTAAGTCTCCCAGAATTTTACTCAGCTGAGGGCCTGCCTTTTGGGCTACCTTGATCTGTTGAAAGAGTTGAGGTTCCACCCTTATACCTGCCGTTATTCCTTCCTTGGAACTAGAAGGTAAAGTCAAGTGCCACTCCACTACATCCTCTATCAATTTCATTTCTCGGACCATCAAATGTGCCACCGATATTGAGGGTTTCAGACTCAAAGCGTTGGCGATTACATTTGTCTTGCCCGGTTGGTAATTGATGGTGTAATCATAATCATTCAGTAGATCCATCCATCTTCTTTGTCTCATATTCAATTCCTTATAAGAAAAAAAATACTTGAGGCTCTTATGATCTGTAAATATCTTGAATTGGGATCCATAGAGATAATGTCTCCAAATTTTCAAGGCAAAAACCACAGCCACGAGTTTTAAGTCATGAATTGAGTAATTTTGCTCGTGCAGCTTTAACTGTCTAGAGGCATAAGCTATAACCTTCTCTTGCTGCATTAATACATACTCCAATCCCTTATGGGAAGCATCAGTGTATATTACAAAACCTTCATTTCCCTCAGGCAAGGTTAGCATTGGGGCCGCAGTCAATCTCTTCTTTAATTCTTGGAAACTCTTCTCACAATCATTTGTCCATATAAATTTTACCCCTTTCTGGGTCAAGCGAGTCAGGGGAAGTGCCATCTTTGAAAAACCTTCCACAAAATTCCTATAATATCTGGCCAGACGTAGAAGACTACGGACTTCTGTCACATTTGTCGGTCTTCCCTATTTAAGCATGGCTTCAATCTTACAAGGGCTGTGACCCCATCCTTAGAAATAACATGACCAAGGAAGACCACACTTGAGAGCCAAAACTCGCTTTTCCTCAGTTTAGCATATAACTTCTCCGTTTTTAGAATTTGGAGGACAATCCTCAAATGTTGTTCGTGCTCTTCCAGATTCCTGGAAACACCAAAATGTCATCTATAAAACCTCCACAAATTCATCCAAAAGGGGTCTAAACACTCTATTCATCAAATCGATAAAAACGACTGGGGCGTTAGTCAGCCCGAAGGGCACTACTAAGAACTCGTAGTGGCCATAGCAAGTCCTGAATGCAGTCTTATATACATCTTCTTCCTTGACTCGTAGCTGATCATAACCCGACCGAAGGTCGATCTCGGAGAATACTTGGACCCCTTGGAGTTGATAAAAAAGGTCGTCAATTCTAGGCAAGGGGTACTTATTTTTCACAGTGATTTGGTTCAACTGTCGATAGTCTATGCATACCTCAAAGACCCATCCTTCGTTTTAATAAATAAGATAGGCGCACCTCAGGATGACATACTAGGTCGAATAAATCCCTTCTCCAGTAACTCTTGTAATTGTTCTTTTATCTCCTTTAATTTTGCTGGGGCCATTCTATAAGGGGCTTTAGAGATAGGGATAGTACCAGGAATCACATTTATCTCAAATTCTATTTCTCTGATTGGGGGCATAGAGGTTAACTCCTCGGGAAAGACCTCTGGATATTCTCTCACCACCGGTATCTCTTCTAACTTAGACCGGTCATCCCAATTTTCCACTATGTAAGCTAGATACCCAACACAACTTTTAGTCAGCATAAGGAAAGCCCGAATAGCCGAAATAAAATGCAAAGGAGGAACATCCTTGATGCCAATAAAGTTTGACTCAGGCCGGTTTGGGCGTCTAAGGGTTAGAGTCTTATCACGACAATTTACAGTAGCATGATGTGTGGATAACCAGTCCATGACCAAAATAACATCAAAATCTTGGATATCTAACAATATCAAATCTATATGCAGCTCACACCCTTCAAGCAAAACCCCACAATATTTATCAACAACATCAGTCTCTATAGATCCTCTCATAGGTGTGCATACTTCCTATCCAGTCAAGCAAAGAAGGTCTAACATTTATGCAGCATGCAAAGTGAGGTTGAACAAAAGAGTGTGTAGATCCAAGATCAATCAAAATTTTTTCTTCAATGCCACAAACGGAGAGCGTACCTCGGATGACAGAAGTTGATGCCTTAGCTTCATGCTCAGTAAGAGAAAACACCTGACCTTGAGTCTTTGGTCGGTCCTCAAGCCCCCTTACTGAGCAATCTCTAATCTGGTGGCCTGGCTTGCCACATCTGAAGCATGCCCCCATCTTCCTTTAGCAATCAGCCACCGAGTGATTGTCCTTCCCATAGTGCGGGCATACCGGGCACCGATTTTCTCTTACATCACCCTGCAATATTCTCAAAATCTTCTTGTCTCGCTGATTTTCTCTTCCCCAAAAGTTCCTCTTCAGTGGTGGTCAAGCTTTCCTCCTCTAGTTTCCATACTGGGCTAGCCTCATCTTCTAGTTTCCTCCCACTCGGGATTCTTCATCTTCCCTTTCTATCCTCATGGCGAGATCTACTAAAGGGGAAAATGTCTTTAAATTGGCTGATACCACTCCCCTCCTTATTTCTGGCTTGAGGCCTCTTTCAAACTTTCTAGCCTTCCGCACCTCAGTATTAACGATGTGTGGCACACACTTCGAAAACTCAGCAAATTTAGTTGCGTACTTCTCCACGGTCAAATTCCCTTGTTGCAGCTTGATAAACTCCACTTCTTTCCTTTCCCTCACAGAATCAGGAAAGTGCTTTTCATTGAAGGCTTCTAGGAAATTCTCCCAGGTCATCTCAGTCCTTGATCTTGCCCAAGATTATTCTACCGAGCCCCAGCAAAGTTCAGCATCCCTTTCAAGCATGAAAGTGCCCATTCTTACTTTTTGTTCATCAATCTAGTTTAAAGCTTTAAATATCTTCTCTATCTATCTCCTCCATCTCTTAGCCTTTTGTACTTCTCCAAGCCCCAAGAAGGTCGGAGGAGCCAACCTCCTAAACTTTTCTAATAAACCACTATCATTCGAATCGGGGGCAGGGGTAGATGGGGCTGGCAAAGCTTCCTTCATCATTTGTGTCATGACCCCCAAGTCCCTGACCAACTCTCCGAGGGCATCAGTATTTCCATTATTGGAGCTGGCATTGTTGGCCCTCGTCCTCAGCATTTACCACCTATGACACAAACATTCAGTTACTATTCTACTCAAACTATTCTAAAGACACTTCTAAGCTCCCTAGGCCAAGAATTCTATCCTGGCTGCTCTGATACCATAACTATCACGACCCCACTCCCTGACCCCTGTCGGAGGGCAACAGAGCACGGGATCGCGACCGGAAGTCGCGAATGTCACTCAGGTGGGAGTGGCTCAACACATGAAACATGAAATCGAGAGCAAACCACGAAAGAAAACTAAAATAAATCCATGCATCAAAAAATTATCAATAAAAAAAGTAAAGCCAATTCATTTCCTTTCAAATCAAATTCTTTACAAGATCGTTAAAGCACTATTGGCCCAAAAGATACACAAAATGAGGAATACACCATGTCATTGAAGTCACCAAAACATACTGCGGAAGTCTTCAGAAGACAGCTTCTCAAACTTTTTGATTTTAGCCTTCAGGTTCTCAAAAATTGCCACCCACCTTAAGCACAGCTACCACTACCCTTCACTTTACAATTATGAAATTAAGATAGAATGCGTTAAAATCCCAGTAAGCAGATCACTACCCTTGTATTCTTGACTATCAGTATATACACATTAACATGCTCATAGTTCATCAAAAATCGTATTTTTTCTTACAGAGTAAGGCCACATATTAGAGTGCACATGAAGGCCATATAAAGACTGAAAATAAGTTAGTAGATCATTACTTGCATATCACAATTACTGTGGGATAATCTTACAGAATACATAATTTAGATAAGCAGAACAGAGTAGTTTACCCCCGAAGTATAAGCCACAGTGATTAGGCTAATCCAATCCTGAGCTTGGGACTTCTACCCTCATTCAGGAGGGAGGACAATGACAAGTAGACGCCCTAATTCGTAGTGTCCTCACTCATGCATACATCCCCAACGTGCTTTAGGGTTTTTGATAGGTTGAGGCCTTGCAAGACACTGCCCTCTTACTCTTTCACTACTAAAGGACGTTACACTATCAAAGGGGTCCCGATGGATAGTGCCCAGAAATCTTGGGGGGAGCAACCCTCCCAAGTATAATCAGAGCCTAGCTCCCTTCCTATCATCGGGAGTCAGGGAAGGATCATGTGGCAAGTTCATGCTTACACTTACAGAGTCTGACAGAATATCACATATATATCATTGTGCAGCAAGTCCATGCTCATAAGTACAGAATTAGAGGGCTCACTACCAATGGAGGATCCATTGTGTAATGGTCAGAATCAGAGTCCATATAACAGAATCAAAGTTCAGATAACAGAATCAGAATTCTTATAACAGAATCAGAATTCAGATAACAGAATTATAATTCATATAACATAATCAGAATTCAGATAACAGAATCAGAATTCATATAACAGAATCAGAGTTCAGATAAAATAATCAGAATTCATATAACAGAATTAGAGTATCGGTGTCACGCTTTCTAGAAATTCAGGCAGTGACATCCAAGTCAAAACAAGCCTATAGCTTTTAGTTCATTTGGAGTTTGAAGATAGTTCCAAAATCAATTTTATGTTAGACCCAGTTATCTTTCAATTAGGGGTGGTTTGAGCACAATTGGAATTTATTTGATCCCTCAAAAGAACCCAAGAACAGAGACACTTAGTCTAAAATCTGTTGTGCGGTGAAAACAGTGATATGTGATTGAAATTCCACCCACGTTTCAAAATCAATAGAGAACCTTGAAAATGGATCAACATGTGAATTAAATATGACTCATAACCGGTTCCAATGGCTAGGGTTTAGGCTAAAATGGATTCCTTTTTAGTTAGTCAAATTCAGTGACATCAAAAGCATTAAATATGTGCTTTTGCTAAAACTGTCCACAGTGACATACCTTCATAAAACGAAGCGTAACTTTCAATCTACAGAGAATTTTGAAATATTTTTTACATGCAACTTTTAATCCATTCAAAGATATTTCAAATGGATGTGGTTTAACCAAAAATGGACTTCATTTGTTTAGTTAAAATCGATGAAAATAATGGTTATTGATGACAAATCCAGGAAAATAGTCCACAGTGACATACCCTCTTATTTTGAAACGTAACTTCATTTTTTGTAAAGAATTCCAACAATAGGTAAAACCAAACATTTTACTAGGCTCGTGTATCTATCTTTCCAACGGTGGTAGTTTGACGTCAATCGGACTCCATTTGGCTATTCAAAAGCCTCATTCAAGAACACACATATTCCTGGAATTTCATGGTTTCATTTAACATGTTCCAAGAATGCATTCATAACCATCATTTCATAATGAAGAATATGATAACCCCCACTCTCTCACAATGTGAACACACATAACATGCATTTCTTACATAATCTAACAATCACAACTCCATTCTTATATTCATCATTATTATGGAACAAAAACCCCAAATTTCCATTGAAAAAGGTGTAAGGTTTTTTTTTTACATTGCCTACACTTCTATTGCTCATTCATATGCCTAAGTTTCCATGCATTCCCATGACTACATTACGAGGGTAATGGATCCACTTACCTAATTAACAATGACCCTCCTCAAACCTTTTCTCACAGTTCTCACCCGTCCAACAGTAGCTGCTCACAAAGTCACTCTTCCACTTGTGTCTTAGAGAGAGAGAGATGTAGGAATGAGGGGCGTGGGTGAGAGAAGAGGCTTAAATACTCTTATGTTTGGCGTGGCTGGCCAAGTGTCACCAAGGGGCTAAAAAATCTGGACAAGTGGCACTCACAACAGCATGCATTAAACAAGTGTCACCTCCAACGCATGCAGGTCAGAGACATAGCTGGAGCTGGCCCTCTACACAGTCGCCGCTGGGCTCATTACCTCAGCTGGCGCTGCACTTCCCAACCAGCGCTGGGCAACTCAATCGACGTTGGCCTCCTTTTGACGTTGGACAACTCAACCAACGCTAGGCTCTTTCTCTTTAAAGCTAGCGCTGCCCACATCCAACCGGCGCTGGCCTCCTTCTGGCGCTGGACAACTCAACTGACACTAGGGTCTTCCTCTTCACAGTCGGCGCTGCTCACATCCAACCTACGTTGGGCAACCCAACCAGCGTTGGACAACTCAAACGGCGCTGGTCTCTTCCTCTTCACTGCCGACACTGCTCACATCTAATTGGCGCTGGCCTCCTTCTAGCGCTGGACAACTCAATCGGTGCTAGGCTCTTCCTCTTCACAGCCGGCGCTGCTCTCATCCAACGGCCATTGGGCAACTCAACCGGCGCTGGCCTCCTTTTGGCACTGGACAACTCAACTGACGCTGCCACAACTTCTTCCCTCCTTGGCTCGCCATTCAATTGAACTGGTGGGGAAAATTTTGGGTCATCGCATGTCTATTCCAAGTTTAATTTTTATGTCATGATAAAATTGTGCATGGATTAAAGGATACGGCCTAAGATGTCGAGACATGACATTACTCACAGTGGCTGCTAATTCTAGCAACTGTTTCCCTGTTTGAGCCATGCTTTTGACCCAGAAAACAGTGTCCAAAAACCTTCGAATTGCCACTATTGGAAAGGCCTATGAAGGTACTCAAAGTTGTATGTTTTGAGGTTTTTAAAATTCCCCACGGATCTTGAGTTATGCCCTGAAATGAGCAAACATGTCACCGTGCACTGTTGCAGGAAATATTTTAGCAACAAATGTTCACATTGTGCTGAGCTATAGATCCATCAAATGACATCCAAATTCTTTCAAATTACTGTCTTTGTAATGATCTGCAGGTAAGCTCAATGTTTCATGTTTGAGGCATTCTGAGACTCCCCCTAGATTGGGAGCTACGCCCTCGCATAGAGGGGCATGTCACTGTTACATGTTACTGCACCAATTTTATATCCATGCGACACTAAGTTATCTTGATATGTGATGAGTTTGAATGCCGTATGATACATTTCATGCGAATTCCATAAAGATGTGTGAATAATGCCATATAACTGCACTTTGTGAGAAAATGGGGCCATGAGCGCAATATTGATTAAATGAATTCATAATGAATGCCAATTGCAACTGAGAAGACTTATGTGTAAATGCCTTGTGAAAGCTTATAAAATAAATGTCTTTTGCTAAATGATATGATGATATGATGAAATATGATTCATCTGTATGAGACATTGATCGATGTGAATGAATTGAATGCTTGATTATGACGAGTGGCCACTGCTTATATTGATATTGACCACTACGCGATGGGATACTCACCGATAGTGGATTCTGTTATGATATTGTGATCAATGGTCACTGCTTATATTGATATTGACCACTACACAGTGGGACACTTACCGATAATAGATATTGTCATGATATCGCCTGCTACACGATGGGACACTCATCGGTAGTAAGGAAAGTGATGTCGGCGTATCCCCTACCCTGTTAATGATAGGAGCGGGTTAAGGGAGAGGATAGAGGGTCGCACCCTAGATTCATAAAACAAATGAAATGATTGATACCTTGCAAGGTTAGGGCCTATCGAATCCCCAATGCGCACTGGGGCCCGTGTGCATGTGTTGAGGGTATTACGAAATGGATTAGCCCGATGGATGGAGCATCTACTGCGAGAGTAGGTGATTTAAGGAGTGAGTGAGTAATAATTTAGTTTCTGAATAAGGAATCCTTAGGATTGCTCTGATTGAATAATTAATGATTTCACTGATTGAATGCTTATGATCACAATGATTCAATGATAAATGCCGTTTGAATATAATGTTCACATTCGTTGTCTTGACCTGACATTCTTATATGCTAAACTATGACTTTATATGCTAAACTATAAATGCATAACACTAGACCTGCTTATTAGGCTGTATAGCTCATTCCATCATTTCTCCTCTCCTTATAAATTGATAGTAGCAGGTTTAGGGTTGGAGTTCGTGTTTTGTGACGGGAGGTCAAAGCTAGATTTCTCGAAGAATGTGCTTAGATCTTGTTTGGCCCTGGGTCTTTGTTCTTTGTTGATATGCGTAAAAGTGGGCCCAGATGCCCCGAACTTAGTGTAATATTTTGGAAGAATTTTATATAATAGAATTTTTGTTGGGTATGAGATTTTCTATGTTCACCTGCTAGTTGAGACTTTGTTCTAGTTCTTTTTCCATGGTTCGCTCGATTACCGAAAATAAAAACATTGAGTCCACTCCTTCTTGAGTGACAAATTTTACCTTGGATCATGAACCCGTGCTCGGTCGCTTGTTGCCGCGTAAGGTATGGTAGTCGGGGGTGGGGTCGTGATATATTGATTTCTCCAACAACAATATTGGTGGGCATATTCTTGTTTGATTATTTCAATCTACACAACTAGCACTAGTTCTGAGTGGGAGTTTTCTCTCGGGGCCACTTGTTTTACGCAACAATCCCTCTAGCCTTAAGTATTTGGACATATTTAACAATCAAATTGTTGTGAACTACCAAAAATCTTCTCCACCTATTTTCCAAGTCCCAAAGTATTCACGATCTCATAATTCTATTCATGGAAACATAGCTAATCATATCAACAACCTCAAGTAATTGGTGATGTTAGATTTGTCTTCAGACGATATAACAAGAAATTCGCCTTCCTCAACCTATCATTTTGAAATCTTGAACTTATCAAACAACAAAATCATAGGAAGAATAATCTAAGTAGTGGATATTAATTAAAATATTTAGGATTGTCTGAAAGAATTTTGGTGGGGCCGTTGGTATCTAAATATTTTAACATTTTCATCTTAGAATCGTTGCATCTTGATGGCAACACATTGAATATAACCATTCCTGAAAATATCTTGCTGCGTAGTCTATCCTTAATGACTCTCTACCTTGCAAATAATGACATGTCCGGTGGCATTCCTACACAACTAAATAACCCTAAAAAATCACAAGTATCAAACTTAAGGGTAATCATTTTATGAGTGGAATTCCATTTAGTTTATGTCAACTGCAACAACTGCCCTAATTGAACCTTGCTCAAAACAACCGTCATGGTCCCATACGACCTTGCTTTCATAATATTTATGCATTATTTGGTGGGTCCAGTACGATTGGTATTAAATCAGTTACTAGAGTCAATTCTCTTGAAAATAAATATTGTTAATTTTAAGTGGAAGAAGAAGAGGTCAATTGTTACAAATACCATATGTACAGTTTCGGTAGGGATGCTCTTGTGTACATGACTAGGTTGGATTTTTTTGACAATAAGGTAAGTGGCCAATTCCACCAGAAAATAGAGCGATTGAAAGCCCTAGAGATGTTAAATCTCTCCAATCACCACCTAATTGGGCTAATCCCCGAACTCCTTTAGGGAGTTATCAATTCTCACAACTTTGGATCTTTCTCGCAATAAGCTCTCTGGTAAAATACCTCCTTAACTGGGAAAACTCACCCTCTTGTCCATCTTCTTTGTCTCAAATAACAATCTATCGGGTTGGATACCAAGTGGGACCCATATTTGCTACTTCAATGAGAGTTCTTTCAGTGGCAACCACCCTGGGCTACTTTCTCTCCAAGGAGTGGGATGCTCCAACACTGTAACTATGCTTCGAGCGCATCGAACAATAACGAGGGAGGAGATTGAGAGGAAGGATGGTTGGGTAGAACTCCAATGTTTTATGCATGTGTTGTTTTGAGCTATGCTATTGGTTTTTTGGGAGCTGTTACATTTCTCTTTGTGAGATGGGGACTTGCTTATGTGAGAGTTATGGATGGAATACTAGTCCAAATCATTTCTTCACAGTACAAGCAAAAACTTGAATAATTTAAGCATGATTTTGCACAAGAAATTTCTCTATTGTAAGGTTGACACCATCATGTAGCTATGTTTTCCATAAAAGTGAATGAGCAATCCATATTTTCTATTTTTGGGATGTGAAAGAAAATTTGAATCAAGGACATGTATGCATTCATGGAGGCTTTTTCTTTTTTTATGTAGCTCGGCAACATAATTAGGTCATCGACCAGATTTGAGTAACTCAGGTGAGTCCCAACTTACTCATGTGAGTCCACATCAAGCTCAACAGTAGCCAAAAAACTTTTAAAATTAAGGAAAAATATTTAAGAATATGTTGTGATAAGGAAAAAAACAAAGAATAGGAATATATTAGGAAGATAATAAAATGTTTCAAAAATAAAAAACTATTTTAAAGATTGTTTTTTCAAAAATAAAAGTATAGAAAAATGAAAAGATAGAACCCTAAAAAATCTAATGAAAACCACATATAAGCCATTTGCAATTGATTTTTTAATTCATAAACTAAAGATAATACACGAAGTTTAGGATAAAATATGTGTTATTTATTATCCCACGGGTTAAAGACATGGGCAGAGGAACCTGCTGTACCCGAGTTACTTGGGTAAGTGTGAGTCCAGGTGGACTCACCTGGGTAACAAAATATTGGCGCATATTGAAACTCTTATTTTTTAAATTTTTGTTGATATAGTCAAATTTCTCTTGTACTATGTAAGCCTAATGATATCTTACCTGCTAGTTGCTCCACGCGATCAACATTTAAGGCTCTAAGAAAGGTGAAGTCAACTTTTTTTCAACCCGTCTCGGGTTGACTCACTTGAGTAACACAATATTGGAGCCTATTGAAATTCTTAATTGTTTAATTTTTGTCGATATAGTCAAATTTCTCCTGTACCATGTAAACCTAATGATATCCTGCATGTTAGTTGCTCCACGCGATCTATATTAAAGGGTCTAAGAAGGATGAGGTCCTTAAATTTTTTCTCAAACCATCCCAAGTTGGGTAAAGGAGGTGGGTTGTATTAGATAGGTAACCAAGTAAAACTTTGTCAAAACTTTTCACGAATCTCGAATCTACATTATTAGAAGAGTGACAAGACAAGAAGGGATAGAATTCGAAATTACATTGAGAAGTTAGGTGTGACACCAATAGGCTATAAGATGAGATAAAGTAGACTTAGGTGAGTTGGTCATGTACAATATGGATCCAATATAACACCACGAGGTACGAGTTAATTTAGGTGAAAGGATAAAAAAATGCAAAGGCTAGGCCCAAAGGACATAATTGAAAGTAGTGAAAAAAGATATAGGGACTTATGACCTCACTGAGGTCATGGCTCTTGATAGAGTAGAATGGCGAAATGGTATTCCTATAGCCGATCCCGAATAATTTGAAAAAAACTATAATGATGATGACTAACAGTAATCAAATCATATACAATATGACTTAAATTATGCATTAATATCAAACTATGATAAGTTGTTGCTTTGAATTTACTATTAGATGATGATTTTCAAAACAAGTTGATTTGAACGTCGTAAATCTCTAGGAATTTGGAATCTATTGATGGTTAAGATATTATTCCCCGCGATCCAATTAATATAGTATTAGAAGAAGCTCAACAAAATACTTGATAATAAGCCTATTAGAAGCCATCAATATCTTCAAATACAGTAATGACCGGTAACAAACAAAGTATCACGTTTAATGCAACTTCTTTTAACTTTTTGACCAAATATTGACATACCTTATTTTTTTTCATAAGCAATTGGTGTGTATTTCTTGTTTCAAATAATGACGTATTTTTTTTATACGGGACAGGACGGGCAGTCCAACCATAAGAATCGGTAAATGCAAATTTCTCCAATCCGATGGAATCGGTAAGTGGAAACTTCTCCAATCCGATGGAATCTCTAAATCAGGATTTACACATAACCGATCAAAGCCAACATATGACTGAACGAACTGGTTGGATTGCTGGTTTTGCCGATTATAATGGACCCTTTGGTTTTGGGAAAGTTGAGTTAATTCCATATTTTGAAAAAATATTTACCCAAATTTTAACAGTTTAGTTGCGCCTCAGTAAGATGTACATATCCTTTAAATTTCAAGTCATTCTGATTTGTAGAAAAAAAATAAAAAATGAAACACTATTGGACAATCGTGACCACGCGATGCAATTTGGAGGGTGATGAGGATAGACGAAATCACTATTTTTTTTCACCTATAGGTGTTGGGAAGACTTTTCATTCATATATATATATATATATATATATATATATATATATATATATATAGAGAGAGAGAGAGAGAAAAAGGCTCATATGTTTATTTGAACTAGTAGACGTTATCCAGCTTTTTTTCTATATATATATATATATATATATATATATATATATATATATATATTCATGTTTATTATTTTGATTGCACATAAACTTTTTATTGGCAAATATTGGACCAAAACAATTGTGTCAAAAAAGATACTGTATTTTACTTTCCCTTTTTAAAACTATCGGAAGACCAAATATGTCAAAATCCTTTGCTTTTTGTCATTTTTTATTTATTATTTTGACCACTCAGTAGAATTTGAGTAAGATCTATTCCTCTTGTCTTGAAATTTATTGAATCTCTACATAATTTTGGGAACAAAATTTATTTCAAATGTAATATCTTTGTGTAATAGTTTATTGAAAACTGAATGAAATCTAGTATTTTTATATCAATTTTTTAAAAACTTGGAAAATATTCAGCTAACTTTGAAAAGTTAAACAAAACAATATTTCATGAGAGGTTATTTAAAATTACTAACATTTTGATTGGTCTTACTTGTATTCAACTACTATTGGAGCCGCCAGACTCTTTTACCAATTTTTCATAAGTTTTACTGTATGTATTTCTAATTTTTATTAAATTCCTTATAAATTTGTAAATTTTTTAATTTTTATATTGAAAAATAGGTGCAAACGGTCTGACCACCAGTTGAACTGGTTTTTACCATACCAGTCCCTTCACCGGTTTGAGGACAAATGCGATCCTAATAACTTTGGGTTCAAGTATTGCTCTTTCTCTATCATATTTCTTTTAAGACCCAATTGCTCCTTTCTCTTGCTCTCAAATTTATTTTAAGACCAAGTGAATTTTGCACTCTCAAATTTTAACTCGCCTCGCCGGGGTAGTGCACTGGGACTAAGAGGCCCTAAAAAATAAGAAAAACAAATTAATTGTTTAAAAATGAAATAGTCATTATTTGCAATCTAGAGCTATTAGGGATTGACTATGCAATAAGAGATTTTCAGTATAGTTCCACTCAATGCATTGCCATCGAGATGCAACGATTCTAAGCTTGAAAGAATCAAATGTTCAGACACCATGGACCCCGCAAGTAATTGATAGACAACGCTAAATATTTGAGTCGATATGCACGAGTTAGATTACAGGGTAGTATTTAAATGATATTGTTGTTAGATGAGTTCAGGATCTCAAAACGATAAGCTGACGATGGCGAATTACCAGTTATATTATTTGCAAACGAATCCAACATGAGCAATTTGTCACGCCCCAAAATTGTCCCTACTAACGAACCAAGGAACGAGTGCCGAGTGGTCGAAACGTGGGGCTTCAAGCTTGGGCCATAACAAATTCCTTGAGGTTGTTGATATATTTAGCAATGTTCCATGAAGATAATTATTAGGGATTTTTAATGCCTTGAAAATCGCTTGAGGCTTGGAAAACAAATGGAGAAATTTTTTTGGTAGTTTCCCACTGAGTTGATTGTCATAGACTACTTCCAAATACTCAAGGCCAGAGGGTATGGTGTGTAAAACAAGTGGCCTCAAGAAAATGCTCCCACTCAAATATAGCTCGACTTGTATACTTGTATGGATTGAAGTAACCAAGGGGAATAGGCCCACTGATGTTGCCGTTAGAGAAATCAACAATTCTTAATTTCTTTTGAGTGGAGAGGAAGATTGGAATGTTAAGGTCAAACTTGTCCATATCACTTTACGAAGTTCGAGGTTGGTGAGCTGGAAAGGAGTTTCGTTTGATGGCAACATGATTAGCTTAGTGTTATAGGAAAGATAACCTTATGTGAGCATAGATAGGTTTGAGAATGTGGAGAATGAGAAATTACCGCTCTTTCCCCCTTAAAGAAATTTAGTCCTCTAAATTTTCGTACTTGATTGCTGCACTTGCATAACAGGGAAATCTTTGATTTTGTGCCCTATTTTCCCACATTTGAAGCTGGCTCCAGTCTTCAAACAATAGGGTATTAACTCATGCTTCTTCACACATTTTTTACAAGGCTTTGGCGAACTTTGAAATGATGTCGGCCTCGGCTTTTGTTTGCCATTTCTGATTCTTTTCCTTGTTGCCAATTAGATAGTATGGGTCTAGTCTGATTTATCTAGTTTTTCCTTTTTTAGAAATCTTCGCAGTCTTTCTCAATAATTTGGGCTTGATCCACTATCTTGGCATAAGTTCTTAATTTTAAGGCTGATATTTTGCCTCTAATGGCCGGTTTGAGGCATATTTCAAATTTTTTTACCTTTCTTGTCTCATCGATGGCCATATGTAGGGTAAACCTGGCCAATTTAGTAAACTTGGATTCATATTGTTCCACCGTCATGTTCCCTTGGACTAATTCTAGAAATTCCATTTCTTTCCAATCTCAAATAAAATCTAGGAAGTACTTTTTATTGAATGCTTCTCGAAATGCTTCCTAAGTCAAAGATTTGTTTTCCAGGACCAATACTCTTTTTTTCATCTACCATCTATGTTCTGGTTCACCTTCCAATATAAAGACTGCCAAGGTGACCTTCTTATCATCAGGACATTCTATTACTTCAAATATTTTTTCCATTTGTATAATTCATCCCTCGGCTTTTAGTGAATCTGAAGCACTCTTAAAGGAAGGTGGGTTTAATTTCTCAAATTGTTCAATATTACACCCATTATTTTTGTAACTGACTGCCTAGATGGATTATTGTTCTCCATCTGATGCTACATAAGAGAAACCATAGTTTTCAAGGCTTTATGAATTCCTTACATACTTGCTCCAGTCTTACGGGATCCTGACATCGTAATTGTCTATTCATATAATAAGTAAGACTTAGAATATATTCCTATTCAAATCTCTTAGGAATTCTAAACGTATTGCTCTGATACCAAAATTGGCATACCCCAGGTTCTGTAGTACTAATATTCTTGAGATGTGACAGTCTATTCTTAACAAAATCGAATTTTTTTCTATATATTACATAAAAATGTCTGATTTTTCATTTAGAAATTTTCAAATTTGTACAAATTCTATTTACATCTTATATTAACATGAAGGTCCATATATATACATATTTGATAGGACAAAAGTTGCAAAGGTATATTTAACTGTGACTATAAACTTCTCCATAGCTATTTCTGTTGTACTTTAGAACAATAAGGCAACAATTTATTCTAAAAAGAATTCACAATAGTTTTGATGAGTTTGGCTACTCAGTAAATGACCATCATAATCATTAAAAATCATGGTTGGAAAATGCAGTTATTTTTTGAAAGATTGTATATTAAAACAACATGAGGAAGAGAACTGTCCAAATAAAAATACACAATTTTACATAATCCAAAAAGATTATATTAAAATAATATAAGGAAGTGCATATATAAATCCTTTAACAAAAATGCACAGTTTAACATAATTCAAAAGATTTCACAAATACCCTACCAGTGTCCCAAGTAGGTCACCTACATACCCCACTAGCATCTTGGATGAGTCCACTTAATCCCTACTAGTGTCTCGCATAGGTCCACTTATATCTCACTGGCGTACCAGATGAGTCCACTTATTCCCTTCTAGCGTACCGGATAGGTCCAATTAATTCCTATCAACATCCCAGAAAGGTCCACTTAATCCCTATCGGCATTCCAAATAGGTCACTAACATACTCCACCACCGTTCTGGATGGGTCCACTTAATCCCTACTGATGACCCGGATAGGTTCACTTATATACTCAAAGTACATCTAAAACTCTTTAAATATCAGGAAGCAACAACATCATAAATTTAAAATATCATTGAAATCGATAGCATGAATCCACATGTAGCGATTTATAACAAACACTTTGACTGACATTTTTATAAATAACCAGTCAAACATTTCGGACTCAATTTCTTAAATATAGTTTCAGAAAGGTAACAATTATGAGAGAGATTCTTCAAAATTGAAGTCATACACGAAAAACAATCTATAGATAGTAGAAGAATCTTATGGAAATCGAGAGTTAAATACAAAATTTTTCGACTATAAAAAATCCTTAATAATAGACAGAAATATTACAATTAAATGCAGAAATACCAGTTTTTAAATAACTATTTTATAGAAAACTAATGTCACTTACACATCAAACTTACACTGTCTAAATTTCATAACGATAAACAAAAATACTACAATTAAATGTAGAAATACCAGTTTTCAAATAACTATTGTATATGAAAATGATGTCAAATACACATAAAACTTACAATATAATGCTAAAAAGAAGTATTACAATTATATTCAGAAATTCCAGTTTTCAAATAACTATTTTTTAGAAAAATGAGGTCACTTACACACAAAAACTTACAGTATTTAAAATTCATAATGATACATAAATATTACAATTAAATTGAAAAATATCAGTTTTTAAATAACTATTTTACATGAAAATGAAGCCACTTATACGTAAAACTTAACAATAAATTTATAATGATATACGGACATATTACAATTAAATGTAGAAATACCAGTTTACAAATAACTATTTTATATGAACATGAGGTCACTTACACATAAAACTTATAGTATCTAAAATTCATAATAATAGACAGAAATATTACAATTAAATTAAAAAATACCAGTTTTCAAATAACTATTTGATAAGAAAGTAATGTCACTTACACATAAAACTTACAGTATCTAAAATTCATATTGATAGACAGAAATATTACAGTTAAATGCGGAAATACCAGTTTTCGAATAACTATTTTATATGAAAATGAAGTCACTTGCACATGAAACTTACAATATCTAAAATTCAAATGATAGATAGAAATGTTACAATTAAATTTAGAAATATCAGTTTTCAAATAACTATTTTATAGAAAAGTAATGTCACTTACACATAAAACTTACAGTGTCTAAATTTCATAATGATAGATGGAAATATTATAATTAAATGTAGAAATACCAGTTTTCAAATATCTATTTTATATGAAAATGAAGTTACTTATACGCCATTCTGAGATGGATGATGTAGAAATACCAAATTTCAAATAACTATTTTATATGAAAATGAAGTTACTTATATGCCACTCTGAGATGGATGTGTTGTTACTATTACCAGAGTAAGATGGGGACCAATGGTATTTTAGCTAAATATATGAGAAGAGAGACCAAATGAGTTTATGTATGGGGAGAGGGAGCAAGGACTTATTACAAAACAGAAAAGATATTTTATGAGAGAAAAGAGCATGAGAGAGAGAAACCATTTGTTATGATAGGACGAGAACATTATTATGAGAATAGTATTATTTTTATGAGAATATTATGGGAGAGAAAAAAATTATTTGTTGTGAAAGAACCATTATGAAAACATTATGAGAGAAAAATTATTTGTTATAAAAAGAAGAGCATGAGGAGGGAGGGAAAAAAACGGTTAAGAAAGAAAATAAGGACTTACATATGGGAGGAGAGAGAAAGGTTAATTATGATAGGCTAATGATGAGTTATGAAGGGTATTTGTAAGTGAGGGGAATCACCTTTCATTTGACACATGTCAAATATGTATCTTTTTTCTTACTTATATTCGTGTTATTATGCCACCTTATGACACATCACTATCTTATAATAATAATAATTTATGATTCATCGTCCTCTTTGTAATGCCGAACACATAACTTCATATTTAATTATCTTAACTTAATTAAACAACGTGAAAAGGGAAATTTTAGGGTGGTCCCATGGTGTATTCATAACATAATGAACTATCACCCAAAATCATATAAGTATTTATGTATTTTTATTATCATTATTATTTTTTATTATTATTATTTTTCAGTTCAAAAAATTTAAGGTGCCAGGGATGCTCTCATGAAGCTGGTTAGTGTTCAACCGGAGTAGCTTGAGATGGTACAAGTTGCCCAAAGCTAAAGTTATGCTTCTTGGAGCCCTATTGCAGGACAAGTCCAGCAGTTGATGCGAAGAAATGAGGCCTACCTCCTCAGGGATTGGCCTTTTAAAATAATTCTCATACCGGTTTCTCAATTATTATTCAAGTGCAAGTAAATTAATCAAGTCTTTCGAGTAAAACATAGGAAGCCTTCACACCACCCTTGAGGGGTAGCTCGCCACCCAAATCGTTTCCAATCAAATCCAAGCCAGCACCCTAACATTACCTAAGTTTAGAATGACGACATGAGCTCTATTCCATCCCAATGGCAACAATTGAGTCCTTTCCATGACTCCAAAACCCCTTTCGAGCTTTCATTTGGGTGGATGAGAGAAGCTCTGAATTCTAGAAGAGCCAACTTATCGTCCTCATGGCACAATGGCGAAGAATAAGCAGAGGAATGTGGAGAGAGATTGAAGAATAACAACATCAGCAGTGAGAGAGGGGAGACAATGGGAGATGTAATGAATGCAAAGCGGCAGTAGGCCATGATGTAGTACTCTCTGTCAACTTGGATTGATTGAAAAGATATTTGCTTGGGTTTTATAAGGGAAAGAGTGATACAGTGTGAATGAAGTTCCTCCATTTTGCAGGAAATGGCAAAAGCTTATGGCTCGCAGTTTTCCTCTCTGCATTCACACAAATGGGTTGCGAAATTGGATGGCAATCGGTAAGATATGTATTCTATTGACACAGGCGGGGTTTGAAATTGAACGGGAATTGCCAAGTGTAAAGAGAGAGAAGATTCTGTTGCATATAGAGTGAGAGAAACTTGTGGTGAGGCTGGGCAGAGAGATATATGTTTTTTTCCTTCCAAATAATGGAGAGAGAGAGGAATGTAGTGGGAGAAAGACAAGTCGTTTGAGAGAGAGAACACAATTATAGTGATATCAATATTTTTCTTGGCCTGCAACACTAGGAACATCCTTACTTTACCCTAGTTTAAAAGCACAACGTTTTTCAGGGTTTTGAATCCTGGTTAAAAACTAGTACGGCCAAAAGACGGATGGCTTGTCTTTGAGAAATCATGCGGCATTTGGACCCTTTCAAATTTAAAAAGCTATGTCATGGAGGTTTGGACTCTATCTCTCTACACCCAATCTATATTACATTGCATCATTTCATCCCTGTCAAAATTGATTTTGAAACAATTCTTCTTATGCCCTGTGGTATTAGATTTCCCTCTGTTTTTCTTTCGGTTCTCTTTATTTTTCCTTCTTGTTTTATCTTGCTTTGTTTTACCTTGCTTTTACCGTCTGTCCTCATTTACTGAGAAAGAATGCCATGGTGAATTTTTAACTATGAGTTTTATACTGCATTTAGATAATACATAATACCTTTTTAGAGAGAGAGAGGGAGACAGAGAGAGATTTATCATTTCTTTGCTTATTATGGTTAGAAGAGCTCCATATTCTTGGTTTTTCACTAAGATTTGCTCTGCTTGAACCCTATTCTTGTTTTTTTTTTTTTGGGTATGTTATTTGATGTTGAATGGGGCACTTAAAAATTATGTTTTTTGGCTAAGTCACCTATCTGTAACTAAGACAGCCTTATTCATTATTATTTATGATAAAAAAATTCATCAAAATGTGTTAGAGAAAATTGTGTTTTCAAATATTTACAAAATAAGGGCCCAAAAATTTTGCTTTATTTATTTTCTTTTCTTCTTTACTTAAAATATATTTTAAGATAAGCTAGTGCTTTGTGTAGAGAAAAAGAAAGACCCATGTGAAGAGAAGGACAAGTGGCTATTGAAAGGCAACACTTGTCATTTCTCTCTCTACAAGGGTCTTTCTATTTTTCTTTTTTTTGTAGCTATCTTCATGGAAATGGGTTTTGGGAGGCTGAGTTCTAAGCACGAGCTCTCTTTCTCTCCCAAAACCTCTTTCTCTCTCTTATACTTCCTTGTGAGCTGGGTGTAAGGGACACGCCTCTCATCTCTGTGAGAGCCCTCCAGTGTCACAGGATCAATTCCAGCATCGTGTTGCATCTCGAAAAAACTCTCTCTCTAGATTATTTGCTAGCAACTGTTTTGTAGAAAACTTGTGCTATATTTTGTGCTATATATTGCTGGAAAACTCATTTTCAGCCATATTCTCTCTCTAGAAAAGCTATCAAATTGTGCCTACAAATTCTTATGAATTTGGTGAGGTTGTTTCAACTTTTTTCTTTATTTTTTGCATCTAGAAATACTACAAAAAGATTGGGAATTATTGTATGAGCAAGGGAAAAGGTATTGGGCATTATTTTATATTGTTGGAATGGTTAATGATTGATGAGTGCATGCTTGCTGGAAATTCTATTGGGATTGCTTAGAAGAGCTTATCAATAGTTGCAATTGATTTTTGGTTGAGATTCTTTAGTGGATTATAAAGTTAGTGATATTTTTACATCCTCTTGAGTTCCAAATAATTTACAACAACTTTTGTGGGTATTTTCATAGGAATTGCATGCCATTTGTTTGTGGATATTTCTGATTGAGTTCAAAACTCTTCTTGTATGTTTATATAGCTCTATTTACTTCTGAAAATATTAAAGATCCATTGTATTTGGGTCAACAAAATGCACTTATTTTTTTTAACTATTTAACATTTTATGTCCATTCCCCACTATTTCCAGCTTATTGAAACTAAATCGCAAGAAATAGCTAAATATTTAAATTGTTTATCTTTTAAGTATATTTTGATAAATTTCCCATTAATGATGAAATGGATGAGAGGTTCTTGAATTGTTATGTAGTTTTGGCATAAAGATATCAAATTGGTCACCTTTCCCTCTATGCTGTTTCTTCTATTGTGTGTGTGTCTCATGCTTGCTTTCACCATAGAGTTTAGAGGCTTCAAAAGGCCACAAAAGGCAAAAAATAAGATAGTCACCAACAACTATAACATAAAATACATGAAAAGAGCACGAATGCAAAGACATTTTCCACTCCAACTTCTCTTGGTGTTATTGGTAACAAATGTGTCTTTCCTATCCACATTTCTAGGCTCCAAGAATCACAAACTGGCAACTAAGATAATCACCAACATTGATAACATCTATCTGTTGAAAAGAACAAAAACGAAAAGATGTTTTCATGGTGATTAAGCTCATAGTCTGTCTGTATGAACCTCATGGGTTTATTAGTTTAAGTTTTTTTGAGATATTTCTTGTGAAAACAACTAAATAGTGGTTGGTGCATGTTTTGTTCTAATGTCAAGTTATTGTGATTAAGCTCATAGGCTACCTGTATGAACGTATTGGGTTTATCGATATAGTAACAACATCCTTATCGAGGATACTATTTGTTTAGATGCATCTCTGACTTTCTCTTTTGTATAAACTATGTCACTTGTCTATATCCTATGGAAAATAGTAAACATTATCATAGTGGGGATGCTAGTTAATTTGCATTAGGTATTGGGGGGCTTCAAGTGTCATTAGTTGTGTGAGGATTGAGTTCAAGAGGAACAACATGCTTAAGGAATAACTCTAGTGTGATATGCATTCCTTAGGATACAATTTCCCTTGTTGGTCATACATTTGTTGGTCATAGGTTACCATTTGATCCCATTCTTACTGTTTTTGAATGGTAAGCTTAAAAACAAAAGATGAGACACTATCATCTCTTAGGCCTCAATGAGGAACCACTTTTGGACTCTACGACAGTTGGCCTTGTCTGTAATTGGATACCTACATTAAAAAGGTAAGCTTGATTTTGTTTTGTTAAAATTGTTCCAAGGTTGATAAGGTTTTCTATTGTTAGAGGATTATCGATTTCGAGGGGTTTGAGTTTGGGCAATGCGAAGTGCATCAACCCTCCTTGAAGATCGTATATCCCCTTCAAATTTCAATTCAACAGCAAAATTTTGTAGTGTAAGTTTCTTGTGGCTTAAAGATAAAGTAGTCACAACAAATTCCCAAGAATTAGGCAAACTATTCAGTACAGTTAAAACTTATTGTTGATCACTCAAATCATAACCCACATTTATAAGTTGTTTGCCCAGCAAAATCGTTTTCCTAACATGTTCAACTACAGAGTCATTTTCCTTCATCTTTAAAGAATAGTACTCTTAAGTCAAGACTCTTAAATTACTCATTGAAGTCACTCCAAATTGTATCTCCAATTCATCATAAATATCTTTGGCCTTTTTAAATTCATTAAAGCTCATTAATAATTCATTATCCATGTTTCTTAAAATTATCTTATTTTCTTTTTTCCAATTAGCATAAGCTAATGTTTTTGCCTATTGCTAATATCAGTGGGCTCAGTAGGAACTTCTGTTGAAATTCTATGATCTAAATTTTCTTGCTCAAAGATCAAAGCCAATCTTCTTTTTCAAATATTATAATTCGGCCCATTGAGTCTTTCTATCTTCAATTCTAGTTTTCGATCCATGGATGATAAAAAATTATAAACCAAGAAAATTAAATCTAGTTTATAGTTGCGATCTCACCAGGCAATAGTATGGACTATCAAGAAAGCGAGCTCAAGATTTTCAATATCCGGTGATATGAAGTCTCAATATGGAGCCTAATCAGCAATTCTTCCACTCCTCTCAGCAGATCAATCCCAAATTGAAAGCAAGCAGCAGTATAAGAAATCCAAAAAAACAAAAATTCAATTTTTTTGGATTTCTTATACTACTGCTTGCTTTCAATTTGCCATTGATCTGCTAACAGGGATGGAAGAATTGTTGATTAGGCTCCATAATGAGGCTTCATATCACCGGATATTGCAAATCTTGAGCTCTCTTTCTTGATAGTCCATATTATCCCCCAGTGAGACTGTAAATATAAACTATATTTAATTTTCTTGGTCTATAATTTTTATCATTTACGGATCAAAAGCTAGAATTGAAGATAGAAAGACTCAATGGGCCAAATTATAATACGTGGAAAAGAAGATTCACTTTGTTCTTAGAGCATCAAAATTTATATTATAATTTCAAATTGAAGTTCTTACTGAGCCCACTGATGTTGACAATAGGGCAAAAAAATCAGCTTATACTAATTGGGAAAATAAGCAGTGTAGGAACATAATTTTGAGAAACATGGATGATAAATTATTATTGATTTTTGAATTTAAAAATGCTAAAGATATTTATAATTGGAGATACAATTTGGGATGACTTCAATGAGTAATTTAAGAGTATTGACTCAAGATTACTATTCTTTTAAGATGAAGGAAAATGACTCTATGGTTGAATATGTTAGGAAAATAATTTTGCTGGACAAACAACTTATAATTACGGGTTATGCTTTGAACGATAAACAACAAGTTTCAACTATATTGAATAGTTTGTCTAATTCTTGAGAATCTGCTGTGACTACTTATTCTTTAAACCCCAATCATCTTACACTTCAAAATCTTGCTGTTGAATTGAAATCCGAAGGGGATCGTAGATCTTAAAGGATGGCTAATGCACTTCGCATTACTCAAACTCAAAACCCTTGCAATGGATAATCCTCTAATAAAAGAAAACCCTATCAACTTTGGAACAATAATAAACGGTAGAGTTTTGAATAAAAAAACAAGAAGCCTATGCACAATGGACCCAAAGGGACATGTTTCATTTGTGGGAAGATGAGACTCTTCAAATCCCAATGCCTGAACAAGAGGGCACCCAAAACACCCAACCAAGGTCGTGATTACTTGTGTGTAGTGGTTGATTGTTTAATAGCTAACGTGTCTATTGATGATTGGTGGGTGGACTTTGGGGCCACTAAGCACATATCCAAGTCTAGAGAGGGCTTTGTAGAACTTAAAGAGCTTAAAGCTGGTGAGCATGTCATCTCTATTCTAAGTATAATGTATTGGGTATTGACACTTCTAAATTAGCCATCCCAAATGGGAATTTCTTGCTCCTTTTTGACACTCTTTATGCTCCTTCCATACGTTGTAACTTGCTTTCGGTCAGAAGGCTTGATGCCAAGGGATATCAAGTTTGTTTCAGGGATGGAAAAGTTTCAATTGGGATTAATAGGAAATTCATTGTATGGGAGAAAGCTCGAAGGGATATGCATTTGCTCGATAAAATAAATGAAATTTCATCTTGTTCTGCTTACTTGAATGTGTGTTATGATGAAACTTCTTTGTTGTGGCATATACGTTTGGGTCATACTAATAGAAATGGAATTTCTAGACTTGTTAATGATGGCTTGACTCCTCCTGAGATGACGAATTTAGATTTTAAAAATTATGAACCATGTTTATTAGTAAAATGAGTAGAAAACCCTTTGGTAAGGCAACTAGATCTTATGATTTATTGTCTATTATTCATTCTGATATTTGTGGGTCACTTAATGTAAAAACATATAGGGGTATGGAATATTTTATTTCATCCATTGATGATTATTCGAGATTTGGTTATATTTATCTAATTAGTAGAAAATCTGATGCACTAGATATGTTCAAATAGTTTAAATTAGAAGTTGAAAACCAATTAGATAAAAGCATTAAAATCTTTAAAATAGACCGAGGAGGGGAATATTGTTCTAATTTGTTTGATATTTTTTGTAAAGAAAATGGGATAATACACCATAAGACCATGCCTTACACACTTGAACAAATAGAAATCCCATGTGAAAAACATGAGGCAATGCCATGCACAAGATGTTAAAGAGCCTTCAAGCTGGGTATATGGAAATCCCATTTGAAAAGCATGAGGCAATACCATATACAAGATGTTAAAGAGCCTTCACGCTGGGTATATGGAAATCCCATATGGAAAGCATGAGGTAATACCATGTACAAGATGTTAAAGGGCCTGCAGGCCAAGTGGAAGATGTTGAAAATATGGCCAATCAGACATTTTTCTCCTGAGAATTTATTTTTCAATAATGGTACAAAAGCCATATTGTATAGTAAATATGAAATCCCATGTAGTTGACATGAGGCAATGCCATATACTAGGATCCATTTTGGAGCTTTTATATGATAGAGGGAAAACCCAGTGGTGTGATTGAATTCCTTGTAAGAATTGTTTTTCTATATTATAGATGTACAAAATTAAAATATATTTTATCAAATTGTAGGATACTTGGATTACATTATATTATGTGAGTTATTAGTGCCCTGATACAGGTTTAGCTCATCATATAGAATTAACAGTTTGGTGACAACTTGTTAATCTTAATTAGGTGCACTTAAGGGAATTAGGGCAGAAGTTATACTTGGATCTCAACTCCTATAGACCATGAATGTGAGAGTTACAAACTAAACAGTTCACCATAAAAAGAGGTTAACCGCTCCAGTAAAAAACAATGATAGAGAAGTATGGAAGAGGGGTGAATGAGATTTACCAAAGAGGACTCTCAAGGTAGCCTATCACCGGATGGCTTGCTGTATACGTTTTGTGTGGAACTTTAAGTCCCTCTTGTGCTTTAAGGACAGATCTGAGAAAGTTGTTTATCAATTTTATTTATTTATTAAAAATTTTTTGGGACTAACAACTGTTTTATAGTTATCGGCATACAAAGCCCGAGTCCAGTCAGGGCAAGTTGAGCCCCTCCATACTGACTCACCACGCGTAACTCGCCAGCCTCGGCAGTCCGCTGCATCACCTGACTTTGACCTCCCAGAAGAAATGATCAGTGTCATGGTGATCAATGACCCGAATGACGCTCAAGAGGAGAGGATGAACAAGTTCGAGGAAATGATGTAAGCCATCCTCGGAAAGATGGAGTGCCAAGAGGCCTCTAGGGCCCCTTCTAAGCCTTACTCCCCGACTGCTGAGGACACAGCTCCTAGGCAGGCTACCCCACCGGTCTCTCAAGATAGCTCCTCTTCTCGCGGGGTCTCCTAAACTGACATAAATGCTATGGTTGTCCATAGCCTCAAGAATAAGGTCCCGGGAATGTAGGAGACACCACTCTACCAAAGGCGTGTCCTTCGTACATTTACCAGGTGTCGTTTCCCCCGAACTACCAAAAAGGGAAAATCCCCCTATTCAATGGTACCACATCTCCTCACTAGCATACGGCCCACTTCTAACCGGCTTGCCGGGAGATGGCAATTGACGGACGTCTCCTTCTCCTCTAGTTCGTCAAAACTCTCAAAGGACCAGCCTTCAAGAGGTATGCTCGGTTGCCACCGAACTCGATGAACACTTGGCAAGAAATGGAGCAGTTGTTCTACCAACGCGTCTACGAAGTCCAAAGGAACGTGGAAACCATTGAGCTCCTCACCTTGATTCAAGACCCTGGTGAGTCGGTTGATAAATTCATCACCCGATGGAGAGAGTTGGCGACCTTTCACCCACTCTCATGAGCGAGAAGGAAGTAGTCCAGACTTGTGTACAGAACATGCTTATTGAGATTGCCCTATATGTTCAGGCATCCAATCCACCCTCCATGTCAGAGCTCTTCTTTAAGGCAGTCTGTATTGAGGGACTGTTCAAGCACGACAACACCTGTCAGCAACTTGTTGTCTCAAACTCATACCCCAACAGTTGGGGCGATCAAAAGGCAATAATCAATGCGTCCGTCACCTTGGCTGACACCAAAGGCTCAGTTTCTCAAACCTTGGACCTCTCCATGGCACATGCATCTCCAGTCAGGGGCAAGCATCAGTCCTATAACAGCGTCCTGCCTCCTAAAAACTCTAGGCAAAGTGACTACTTGGCCTAGCACCAGAATAAGGTTTACCCTTTCGACATGGAGTGGACACCTGCATTACTTCGGTTGCTGCTAAAACAGAACATTATATAATTGCCAGAGGTCAATACTGCGGAGTTGGTTGAGCAGGACGGAAACGAGAAGTACTGCGCTTATCACGAGGGTCTGCCACCCTACTCACGACTACTATAAGCTCACCGAAGCCCTTATCAAAGCCCTTATCAACAAGGGTCAAATAAAGCTTGAAGAATTGAAAAAGGTGTTTGGGACAGCTGAGGCATCACACATAGTCACAATCCAAGAAGATGACGGGGCACCTGCTACCCTTTGTGCATTCTTCTCCATAATGCTCGAAGAAGGAATTGCCACCCCAAAGCCGACAAGGTAGCCTAAGTTCCTGCCTTCAGGGACCAAGAACCTCTGGTGCACATATCACCAGATACAAGGCCATGACGTTAGTGTTTGAACTTATTTTTCAGCACCTTGGTCCCTGATAGGAAGCAGGTCAATAAAGTCTACAAAACAGTGGAAATTCCCAACAGTCAAAATTGGTCAGGATTGTCATCATCACCTCAAAAGACCACTTTGCGAGTTTCATCACGATCAGACATGTGTAAGGCAGTAAACACTAAGAAACAATTTCAGCAAAATCGGTCTTTAACACCCTAAAATGGTCCCTGTAACTAGAGCCATACTTTTGGTGTGTCAAATAGCTGTAGGACCACCGCCATTAGATCCAGTATGATCATAAACCCATATGGGTCAAGTTTCGGATTAATCGGGAACTTTAAGATAAAGTTATGGGTAAAATACCAAAAAGGGGTAGGCCACACACTATTCCCATGTGGCCACCCCGCACTAAAACACCATTAAAGGTGGCTATTTTCATAGTCACGGGCAGTCACTTTTGGGGCCTATATCTCACACGTTCCAAGTCGGAGTGCTCCCAAATTTGGTGAGCGTGTTCGTCTCATCAAGACAAACACGTGACGATGCCCGAGCAGAGAGAGAAACTAAATCAAAGTCGCTAATCCATGAAGGAAGTTGTAGAAAATTTAGCAGCAGCATGCCTCTTTCAAGCAGCCAGATCACGACGCTCGTATACTCGATCAACACGAAACCAATTGCATTAGGTGCATGAGGTTTGAGGATATCTCTGGTTCGAACTTCGCGTAAGATGAACGGTTGGATTTCACACATGAAGGAATCAAATCTACTGTAAATTCTGGTCCTCGGATTTCAAGATTTCGGCCAAAAACTCAAGACGACAAAATCTTCACTCGGACACAAAATCAAGCTACGTTCGTCACAACATGATCGTGACGGCATGTTCAGTGTGATTCAATGAAGAAATCGTGAAGAAACATCAAGGAACGAGAACACAATCGATCCAAGGTTTTTAAGATTCATCCAAGATTCAAGTCTGATGATCATAGTTCAAAAACATGATTCATGGCTTGAAGTTGGTATCAAAACGATCACCATACCGAGCTCTACAAGAAAAAAATAATCCTTCAATCAAATGGGCATCAAAACGACCTCAGGTCAGCCATAGAAGATCAAGCAAGTTCTCGGGCAGCAGCAGGGACTTTTTTAGAATTCCACACATTGTTAGGTAGGGGCAAAACAGTCTTTTTGTACCCATTTTTTAGAATTCCTTTAAATTCAATTAAATTGTAATTATCTTCAATTCTAGGTAATTTTCGGGCGTACGCCCAAGTTTTAGCCCAATTCTATATAAACAGGCACTGCCTCATTATACAAAAGATAGATTCATTCTTTTTGGATCAATCAATAAAAATTTTGATTGTTGCTTGAGCTTGTAGGTAAGTCTTGGAGAGAGAGAGAGAGGAGAGAGAAGAAAAGGGCCAGTGTCCTTTAGGTAGGTAACTTTCTCTCTCCTCCTTTCTTTCTCATCTTTATCTCTCTCTACTCCTTTCTTTCTCGACTTTATTTCTCTCCTCCCTTCTTTCTCATCTTTACCTCTCCTCCTCTTTCTCTCTCCTCCCCTCTTTCTCGCCCCCTACTCTCTGGTCTGTATCTCTTTCTCTCTCCTCCCTTTATTTTCTTCTCTATCTCTATCTCTCTCTCTTTTTCTTATCTTTATCTCTATCTCTCTCTCTTCTTCTCATCTCTATCTCTCTCCCCTCTGCCCTCTCTCATCTCTATATCCATCCAGTCTCCTCTCTTCTGTCAGTCGGTGAAGCCTAATGCTGATTGGATTTCTCTCTCTTCTCTTCTGTCAGTCGGTGAAGCCTCGAACTGGTTATATTTATCTCTCTTCTCTTTTGTTATCTCTCTTCTTTTATGTCAATCGATAAAGCCTAGCGTCGGTAGGATTTCTCTCTCTTCTCTTCTGTCAATCGGTGAAGCCTAACCACATTTGGATTTCTCTCTCTTTTCTTCTATCAGTCGGTGAAGCTTAGCACCGGTTGGATTTCTCTCTCTTCTCTTTTGTCAGTCGGTGAAGCCTAACTTTGGTTGGATTTCTCTCTCTTCTCTTTTGTCAGTCGGTGAAGCCTAGCACCAGTTGAATTTCACTCTCTCCTCTTCTGTTAGTCAACGAAGCCTAATGTCGACTAGTTTTCTCTCTCCTATTCTGTCAGTCGATGAATCTTAGCACCGACTAGTTTTCTCTCTCCTCTTCTGTCAATCGATGAAGCCTAGCACTGATTAGTTTTCTCTCTCCTCTTTTATCAGTCGATGAAGCTTAATGTCAATTGGTTTTCTCTCTCCTCTTCTATCACACAGGTGGTGAAGCTTAGCGCTGACTGTGTCTCCTCTGTACAACACAGTCGACGAAGCCTAGTGCCGACTGCGTTTTCTTTCTCTTCCTTCTAACACAATCGACAATGATTAGCCTCAACTGCACCTTCCTTCTCTCTCTCCTTTGTCCTCTCATCTTTCATACTCTTATCTTCTTTTCTTCTCCCTCCTTTCTTTCCCTTCATCTCTTCTTATTCTTTCCTCGTAGCCTTAATTCTACCACTCCATTGTTCGACTAAGATAGATTGAGGTTAGCCTCTCGTGGTAGTCATGTCGTCTAGCCGTAATGTTGTTGTGCCAAAATTACTTGGCCCTATTTATTGCCACAACAGACTGACCATCGTGCCTAGCTAATCGGTATTGGTAATGACGTCTAGTAGTAATCTTGTGCGCCAGTCTTAGTTACTGAACCCGTTTTGCTACCACGTCAGGCCAATTACTCACCAGCTTTAGTCACCGCTCCATCATCTCGTTGAGTTGAATTCTTCTCTCCCCCGTCTTTCTTCTCTTCTTCATTTTGAATGCACATGCTTGTGTACGTTCATCAAAGAGGAAAAGGGTGAGGTTTGACCCACCTATCTTATAACCTTTGCCATATATGTGTTTGATTGCAGAAAATAAGAAGAATATAAGCCAAGGGAGGCGATTTTGAACCAGTTTTATTATTGGGGGGCTTTCTTTGTGATCTAAGAGGGCGCCCATGCGAGCCAGCCCGAGTAAGTCCTGAATGCACCTTTAATTCATCTCTCACCGGTTGGTAATACCTGTCCCCGTTCTTGAATGAGGTTCTCGAGAGAGCGATCTCAAAAATATTCCGGGTCTTCCCTCGAAACTTGAGACGTGCGCCACCTGATCCCCAAAGGATCCGGAGGGCAAGATCGAGGCACCTAACCAGCTCGACGGCTCCACTGGGAACTTACTACCCCTTAGTCGGATCGTTCTTGTTTGGCTAGTTTCTTCCTTTATTATATGCTTTCATCATCTTTTCACATTTTATTATGGCTTGCGGGTGTTGTAACCCATTTATCCGAATCGAAGATTTTCTTATCCCCATATTCGAGAGCATCCTTAGGGAACAAGTTCCTTTGATTTTGTTCTCAACCATCTTCTTGAGCGAAGACCCTTGTCTAACTCCCAAGTCTTAACTTGGACCGGTGTGAGGTGGGACCTAAAAATCCCTCACTCCCCATCTCCTCGCTCTGGTGGAAACTCCACTAAGGCACCCTACATCAGCAGCACTTCTGTTGCCCCACATAGCATGCAGCCAGCCATCGACAAGTCACTTGCCGGTCGTGTTTCTGAGGTACGTCGGAAGGCTGCTCAGTCCCTTTCTGCAAAAGGCAAACAAGGTGCCATTGCTTCTGTGGGTCACCATAGGGCTACCCCCCACATTTTTGCACCATTGGTCTCTATCCCTAGTGGCTCAACACGTCGAGGCACGGTCTCCATCCCTCACACACACAACAAGGCTTGTGGGTTACCCACTCGAGTCACACCTCGGGCAACCCTTATGTTAACTCGAGTCCGTGTCCAAGATCGAACCTTCCAAGGCCAGGTCGTGTGCACGCTGCTCATATGCATCCCACTGCTCGGGGCAATGCGATTGCCACGCCAACTGAGAACACATGAGATGACCTTCTCATCCTCCTACTCTCAACACACAAGCGCACTCCGTAAGGGACATGCCTACACTTGTTCTCTTGCAGACACTTGCCAGACCATGTGCTCAAGCCCGAGTTGACCCTCAAGTCACCCGTGACCCTTCTTCAAGGGGCACGCACGCGTGGCCATCACAGACGCCCTCTCGCCCTCAACTCAGGCCTCCTTATGAGTCAACCATGCTCCGGCCCACTCCTTCTTCATCGAGCAAACATCTTCATCCTTAGTACTCGAAGGTTTTCCTTAAGAGTACCATCCTGAACCAGCCCCGTCGCTTTGGTCGTGTCTCTCGAGCACACAGGAGACCTTAAGGCATCGACCTGATGGAAGATCGAGTCCTTCATCCACCCCAGCCCAAGATGACTCTAGTTCCTAGCCCTCATCTATATCTGCACCTGATGGAGACAACTCTCTCCTGTGCAAGAAGAGCTAACCATTCGTGACCTAGATCACAGTTTTGGCACGAGGTCCATCAAAACCTCATGGCTAAACGCGATAGACGTCTACATATTTTGATTAGGGAGGTGACCAAGGCAGTCAAAACAACCAATTCTGACGACCCTCTTCATCTGAATCCCTTCTAGCCCCTTCAGACAATGAGGCCTGAAGAAGAAATCCATGAGCCTTGTGCTGCGGTTATTGTTATAGAAAGAGACCCAGTCGATCAGCAGCCACGGTCCTAAGACCGTCGAGAATCAATCCAAACGTGATTAGCATACAAGAGTTGAGTTCAATCAGGGCATGTTGGCCCCCTGCTGACTGAACTACCACGTACGACCGGTCAAGTTCTCAAGCCCTCTGTTCCCACTAACGTCGACCTCCATAATGAAACGGTCAGCGTAGTGGTCGTAAGCGAGCCCGATGATGTGCATGAAGAGCACATGAACAAGTTTGAGGATATGGTGCACCCGATGAAGGAAAAGATCGATTGTATGGATGTCGCATGCCAGTCAGCTAACCATGAGGTTAATTCTCATAACTTTCATGGTGCACCTCCACGACAGGCCCCTCCTTCTACCTCACAGGACAATTCTGTCCCTCAACCTGTCTCTCAGACAGACATTGACGCTATTGTCACCCATAGCCTAAAGAACAGACAAATCCCAGGGATGCAGGGCTCAACGCCTTATCAAAGGCCATACCCCTCGTATATTGATCAGGTTCCGTTTCCCTCAGATTATAAGAAAGGAAAGTTTCCTTTATTCAACGGAACCACGTCCTCAAACCAGCATATTGCCCCCTTCCAGGCAGCATGTCAAGAAACAACGGCTGAAAGGAGACTACTTCTCCGACAGTTCATTAAGACCCTCGATGGCCCAACATTTCAATGGTATGCCCGAATTCCTCCAAACTCAGTGCATACATGGGAGGAGATGGAGAAACTATTCTATCAAATCTTCTATGAGGTTGAGAGAGAGGTTCAAATCATCAAACTTCTCACCCTGACTTAAGAACCGATGAGCCTGTAGATCAGTTCATATCAAGATGGAGAAACTTGGCTTCCTTCCATCCTAATCCTAAGCCTGAGATGGAAGCAGTCCAAACTTGTATGCGAAACATGCGACCTAAGATCGCTATACATGTTGAGGCTTCTAATCCAACCACCATGTTTGAGTTGATCTCTAAATAAGTTTACCTAGAAATTTTATCATGCCACCAGGGTGGACACGACAACCATCTACAAGCTCAGCAAACAACAGGGGCAAGGTAGCTCTCGGAATAATACACGGGGCAGCCAACAGAAAGGGGTAATCAGTGCAGCCGTCATGGTTACTGATTCAAAGAAGGCTCCCTCCCAAACTTTGGACCTCTCTAAAGGGGTAAGCACAACAAAGGTAACACCCAGGCTGGTAAGCAATAACAGTCGTACAACTGGGTACCCCACCAGCCAACCCTGATTGGGGTGATTATTTCACCAAGCATAGGAACAAGGTCAACCCCTTCGATAAGGAATGGGTCCCCACATTATTTCGGTTATTATTGGAATAGAATATCATCCAGCTTCCAATAACCAAATTCCCTGAGCAACCTGGCCTTGACACTTAGGTGAGTTATTGTGCCTACCATCGGAGGATCAATCATCCTATAGGTGATTGCTACACACTGAAAGATATTATTGAGGCCTTGATTTTGAAAGGTCAGATAAAGCTTGGAGATGTAAAGAAGGCCTTCGGGGCAGCCGAAGCCTCTCATGCTGTAACTATCCAAGAGGAAGACGAAGTGCCCGATATCCTTTACACCTTCTTCATTATAATACTTCAGGAAGGCATAATCACACTGAAAAAGGCAAGACAACCTTGTCGCCTTGCTAAGACCTGCACAAGGGCTACTCACCGAAGACACAAGACCTCTCAACCCACAGTTGAGTAGGAATTTCTCAAGCCCCTTCCTCCACTGCCAACTTTACTGGACTTCATCCCTGACACGATCCTTCTTCCTTCTTTATCCTGTCAGGAAGACGACCCTGTGCCATCTTCCACTCAGCATACATCCAATGAGGGTGACAACATTAAAAGCACTCCCCAACGGTCTAAGCAAGGAAAATACCTAAAAGACCCCCTACACATGTCCAACAAGGGTGACGATGTTAAAAGCACTCCCCAACTGTCTAAGCAAGGGAAAGACCTAAAAGACCCCCTGCACCCATCCAATCCTGGTGCTGACGTAAAAAGTTGCCCAGATCGGTCTGATGAGGGGAACGATCTTAAAAGTACCCCACCTTCCTCCTACTCCTATCCCTACCTTTTATTCTCTCTCTTCTACGTCCCCTGTAGGTACAACCTTGACATGTCCGGACTTTGAGGCTCTCGATCAAGAATTTGAAGGAATCAATATAAGCAGGACGCAGTGGAAACAATTGAGAAAGACCCTCGCACATGCAGCAGGATTCCTAACAGTTGTTGATGCCCTAGCAGCTAAAGTCAAGGCAGAGCCACCTTCTTCAAAGAAGCACAAGAAGTCGAAGCTAAAGAAGCCCTAATGGCCCCTTGAGCTTGACTTTGACCAGAGACTGAGAGGATAAGATGGGAAAAACTCCTATTCTCAGGGAGCTTGCGACATGGTGCAAATTTCAGGAGCAATATCCATCACGAGGTAGATAAATCTCAGATTAGGGAAGACCTACAGCCACCATCACAGAAGTCGAGAACGTTGAAGTTCCCCAGTCCGCCACTGCCCCCTAATCCAAAGTCTAGTCTGCTTATCTTACAGCTCTCTGGGCACCTATTCTCCAATTCCTTGGGACCCCTTTGACCCCATGTACTCATTCTCTTCCAAAGCCTCAAAATTCCATCACTCAAACCAAGCCCGTTGTTCAATCAGGTCAGCCAGTCAGCCAAAATAAACCTTTTCTACCCAAACCTGCTCCTCAACCCAATATACTGCCCAAATCAGTGGCAGGACCAAGAGCACAAGGCCTTAATAAAGAAAAGTTGAAATATGTTGTGATAGGGCATCTACGAAAACTTCCAGCTCTTCTCAGTGTCAACTATGCCCTCATGTTCTCAAAGGATCACATAATGGCTTTGGTTCAAGCTCTCTCTAACCCAGAAGTGTACGAAACCGATGTAGAACCCATTGAGGTAGACCCGCAATTTTACAAGGATGCATGCCAATCACCATTTTAGAGGATGATCTGCAGCTAGGGGAAACGTTTCATAATCACCCTCTCTATGTTACTGGCGAAGTACATGCATGCCCCATCAACTGAATTATATTAGATGGAGGGTCGATAGTCAACCTTATTCCCAGGAGGATACTTACTCGATTAGGGTTGGGATCTGAAGATCTTACCCCGACCAACGTTACAGTGCAAGGGTTCAACCAATCAGGAGAGAAGCCAGTGGGCATGGTACGCCTTCGTTTTAAGAAGTGTGAGCTAAACGATTACACCCAGTTTCATGTAATCGACACTGACACTTCCTATAACATCCTCCTCGATCGGCCATGGCTCCATGACCAGGGGGTGGTCCCATCAACATTACACCAATGTTTCAAGTATAGCCGAGATGAGAGACAACATACAGTCTATGCTGACAAAAGACCGTTCCCTGTGGTCGAAACTCACTATGCCGATGCTAAATATTACTTCACAAATCTGACATCGCCTCAGAAGCCGAATGATGAAGGTCACAAGTCTATGAGCAAGACCACATCCTTGTCTCGTGAAGATGTTGAGGATGTTGGGAGGACGTTAGTGAACATGTTCAAGGAAGAAGAAAGACCGGGCAGAATTTTACCCCTAACTACTCTTCATTTTAACATCCCAACCATCATCCCTCAAGAAACTCCTTCTTCGTTTGAAAGGAGTCTTCGCCCTCTGCCCCCAGTTCTGAGCCACCTTGGCCGAAAGATGAATCAGAGGTCATTCTTGAGATTGAGCAAGCCATGGGGATAGAATTCCCAGCTCCAAGGATCACCTATACGTCAGACCAGCAAAAAGTATTGCACATCCCCATTGCGCTCTTGAAAGCCGAAGCGGAGTGACAACTGCAGCGAAATATTTTTCAAAATCTGATTGCTATAAGTATGGAGGATGTTCCTCAAACCAGTGATCAGCTAAAAATTTTACTTTTCCCTGACCTCTCAGGAGAGCAGTTCGATGAAGCGCAACTTTCTTCTCCTCAAGGGCAGGATCCCCTAGCAAACTTAAGAACCGAAGTCCGCAGTTTCTATAGTCAATTGGAGGTCATGCGTATCGCTTCAAAACATCTCAAGGAATTCGTCTTAGAGACTAAAAACTATGATGAGCTTGAGGTAAATGCGTCACTAAAGGAGGCCGAGGCCCCTCCTGACTGGACTATCTATAGTGATCAGGCTCACCAAATTATGAGGAAAATGAACCATGAGCCCCTTGGCCAATCAGACATTCAAAGGAGAAAACGCAACAACTCCTCATTTTGAAGTTGTCCAAGCGACGACAGCCCACCATGGGTTAAACAAGGCCTACGATATTAGCCTCTTGGGACAATAAAAGTGTCGAGAGGCATTCAGAAGAGAAATCACATGAGGTGTAGCAAAAGTAAGAAGAGAATGAAATCATGCAGCAAAGTCAAAAGAGAAAAGCGCTTTATTCATCAGTTAAAAACTTTTACAAGTACTGGCAAAAGGAAATGACATGTTCAGAAATGATCAATCACCTTATTGATCTCTGCGCTGCGCGTTGCAGGAGAAGACTTGGTGCCCTAGATACGCTCCTTCAGTTCCGCCACCGTTTGAGTATCCACTATCATCGCCACAGTTTCTGACTCAATTGTACAATTGAGTTCGGACAAATCTTCAACCAATGAGGCCTCCATGGCCTTCCTCTGAACCATCTCCATCTCGAGGCCTGAGAATTCTTGTCTCAGTATTCACATCTCCTCTCAGATTTCAATCATTCTCTTGAAGCTTCCTTCCACCTCCTTCTTAAGGTCATGTTGACGGCCAGTTATCGTGGCCTTCTTCTCGATGCCGGCATCTATTTTCTCTTGACGACATAAAATCGACTATTCCAAAGAGGCTAGCTTGCCAGTTTCTTTTTCATGATGTAGCGCTCATAACCACTACTACTAAAGAAGCCTCGACCTCAAGGACCGGGCTTGTTGAAATCATAGCCATTTGAGCCACGAGATCTTCTAAAACAAGGGTGAATCCTAGAGATTGTTGCCCCTTGGACTCATATGCAGCCCTAGCCTTAACCTACCTGGGTTCTTAAATACCAGTCCCGCTGGCTTGACCCTTTCTTATGGGGACCTCTACTTCCTCTTCATCCACCTGAACTGTCGCCTTAGCATTATCAAGTTCAGGAACTGCCTCTTCTCTTTGGCCTTCGCCAGCTAATTCATCTCTAGCCATGATTTCTTCCATTTGGCTTCTGCCTTTAAGAGCCAGAACCTCGACTACGAAGAGTTCAACTCCCTCATCTTCAAGACCTTTGTCCACCGGGGCAGGAACCTCCTGGCGCTCAGGCACTTCATCAACCTCAGGCTCTACTCCTTGAGTCATAGCCCTTGCCTCGGTCGGGGCACTAAGCTTCTGAGGCATCGAGGCCACATCAACATTAGGGCCCCTATATGGAGTAGTTTCTTCATGGCTTTCATCCTCGTCAGTCTCCATCCGAGCCGCCCTTGGTTCAGAAACTACCCTTGGACTCAAGGGCGCCTCCCCAAGATCCGGACACCTCCCGATCAAAAGCAATGACAATGGGCTAGGAGCAGCCATAGTTGTTTTCCTCAGTTTTCGAAGAAAAGTAAAATAATTTAGGAGAAGCAGAAGGTGGTCCATAGAGCACCGAAGGTGATACTGGAGTAGTTCTTAAAAGATCAGAAGAGGAAGAGTTACCTTCTGATTCTGACACCATAAAAAGCTTGACACTCTTGCGCCTCCGAATATTCCCACTAGCTTAAGGCGGTACACGGGTATCGGCAGTGGTCGAGCGCTTTCTTTTCTCCCCCTAATGGAGTAGGAGCTGCCACTTCAGATCCACCTCCTTGAGAAGGCCCTCTAGCTAATTTACTGTGGGGGCCACTCCCAATGAGGACATTCAAGTCCTGTGGGGGACTCTTCTCATAACCAGGGACTCATCGCCCCTCATCCCACTCAAAGATGGAAGTAAGATTGTCGAAGACACTCCTAGTCCTCGTCTTCATTGCAAGGAATTTTGGTCAGGCCTCATCAGTTGCTATCTCAGGTGAAAGCCCTAAAGCTTGCCAGTTGGAGGGATAATCTATGACGAATACCACATCAGGAGCTGGAGCATTCGCCAGTCTCCTTTTCCTGGTATCTTGACACCAATTACCGTTCACCCCATTCCAAGGGTGATCTTGATCCCAATATCCCTTATTGGTGATTCTCCACCTATTCACATAGGCCTTGGTCGTCTGAACCCTCCGACTGAAGTGAGGTATTACATATTTGCTGTTTTCTATAATCTCTAGACACATGGATCAAGCGGTCTGTATATGCTCTAGCAGCCATCACTCATGGAAAGTTCTAAAGTCTTTCATCTTCCCCTTGTTCACCTTATTCCGTTGCTTTTCGAAAAACACTAAGAAGGGGTAGCTCTGATCAAGCCCATGCTGACGGGTGAAGCGATGGGGAAAATACCCCACTAACTTGGCACTGTGCGGAGTCTGATAAGGTAAGACTCCCCCTTTGATGCTAAGAATCAACATGAGCTCCTTAGTGGTTGTTGGAGCACCGCCTAGCTCCTTCCCCAACTCATCAATAAAAGCACGGATGGGGAAGCTCCCGATTGGAAAGGGGACCCACCTCATGTTCAAAGAATAATTCCCAAATAGACCCCGAGCCTCCCCTGGGGTATGGCAGATGGCCCTTTAGTTGGCAATCCTCATCAAGAAGGGCCACAATTTATCTCACGAGCACTGATGCTTGATGTAGATGTTAAGGAAATAGGCCCCCAACCACCCGTACACGTAATGCACAGGGAATGTAGTTTTAAAATCCTCGAGAAAAGCCTCTCCTCCAACAATGCCACTCCCTCCCTCTTTTCCCCTGTAGGCCTTTCCATGGGAGATGGCCCCTAAACCATGGTATGTGTTGCACAAGACCGGCTGAGCAAGGGCATACTCATGCCCTCGGGCCATGTCACTGGCCACACATAGTACGCCGGGACGAATGTCATCCCCCCAACTAAGAAGCGCGAATTTGCACAAAATTAAGGCCAAATATGTGGCTAAGAAGACACAATCATCCCTGATCTCAAGCTGATATACGGGAGGTGTCTCCTTCGCAATTGCCTTCCCTTTCCCTTTTGGATTATCCTAACCACCTTCAGGATAATTCTAACAAAAGAATTTTACCCACATCGTAAAATTGACCCTGCCATTGCTAGATTGGCCGGCAATCGACTGGTAGACCTCGAAGATCTTTTGAAGGCTAGCAGGTGTCTCTTCATCTCCCAAGTTAACACCACCGAAGATGACTGAGTTCGGGGGTACAAAATCGTCATACATAGCCCCAATCATCGGGAGACGTCCAATACAATGAAGATCTAGTAAGGAGTTCCTGCTTCCCCATGCCCAAGAAGCTAGGTATTACTAACATGGCTCCATGTCTCTAGCAATACTTTTACCGTATTGGAGCAATGGTCATAGTAGTTGCCTGAACACTGGACCGTTGCCAATAGCGAAGCACGTATAAGAGTGCTTCTGTATGACGCCAATACCTTGGCATACTAGGAAGTGTATCCCTTCCGGTATTGGTGCTCCCTTGAATCCGAAGGCCTTTTGTTGATCACATTAGTAGTCCCTTCGATTGTACCATTCGCTTCCCTAAGGTAGGCAAGTTTTCCCAGGAAGCTATATTCCTATGCATGCAATGCAAAAGCGTCATCCCTTCTTTAGTATTGATGTTGCCATCATTGCCCTTGCGAACTTTGAAACAAACAGGGTCAGTAATGAAAGTGAGGCTAAGGGGCCACTCTGGTCCGCATACTGGTTGCGTCAGCCAAATGGGCTCACCCCTTGATAAAACTTCTCCTGTAAAATCACAAACACCAATCTTTCCCTCCCTTGGAAGCCTCTTCACATTGGGAATTTGGTAAGAAGAACCAACCATTATAAAGGGCTTGGTTGTTTACTCCTAAATGTTGCTAAGACATTGGATCAGTGTCGGCTGCGTTTGCCAACACTCAGTGCCGGTTATGTTTTCCAATGCCCAGCACCGGTTGTGTGCCAATAACTGGCGTCGGTTGAGTCTTTCAACACTTAGCACCGGTTGAGCTTGTCAGATGCCCAGTGCCGATTGCATGCCAACAACTAGCGCCGGTTTAGTCTGTCAACACTTCGCTCCAATTGAGCTTGTCAACACCCAAAGCCGGTTGAGTGCCAAATGACTAGCGCTAGTTGAGTCTTTCAACACTTAGTGCCAGTTGAAATTGCTAGTATCCAGCGCCGGTTGAGCTTGTGATCAAATCTCTCGCACGTGCCATAGATCGTAGTCGTGACACCTCGAACTTAGCGGCGCCCAATGACAACCATCATCGAGTCTTCGCACCTCCCTAATGGTCACACGATTTCTGGAGGTAAATGTACACCTTCCCTGCAATGGTTCACCTCCACGACGGTTCACCTCCTGCAACTGTATGCCTTCCACGACGGTCCACCACCCGTGACCGTTCGTCTTCTGCCAGAACTTCTTATAATGGCTGGAAACTCACTGAAAAACTATCCCGCCTGTGTTTTTCACATGGATAACACTAGAACCTCACCGGAAAAGTTACCACAATCCTTGGGAAATTTCTTGAAAATCTCTGAAGAACTCATAAGTCGTGCGGAAATGCTCACAGTTTCAATTCTCGCCTCTTTTACTAAAACCTGCTGTAGCTGAAATCCCTTTCATTTCCCGAAAAACTCCTTGGAGAACTCTTCTTTCCTGCTTCCTTCCCTGCAACTTCGCCAAATTCTTGGCAAAGTCTGCATGTCGAAGGTCTTCCTTGCAAAACCGCCTGGAATCCCAATGTTGGCTGAGAACCTTCCCTGAAAACCTTTGCCGGAGTCCCATTGCTTGCCGAAACTTCAACCGACCACCCTCTCCTCACCGTTAAGAAAATTTTCGCTTAAGTTCTTTTACCCTTGGTGAAAAGTGAGGGAACACGGGATTTTAACCCATTATATAGATCACACTCCCCTCAGATGCTCCTCACAAACTAGGAATTCCAGTCTCATCCAAGGGAAGCCAAGCGACAATGAGCTGGGTCAAGCTTTCACTCGAGGCCTGACGTAACTCTCATCGATCCATCGCTAGCGCCAGTTGATGTATCACCCGGTGAATTTCAAACAACCCTAGCACCGGTTGACTTAGCGTCGGGTGTGTTTTCAAAACAACCCTAGCGCCAGTTGCCTTAGCGCCGGGTGTGTTTTCAAAACAACCCTAGCACCGGTTGACTTGGCGCTGGGTGTGTTTCCAAACGACCCTAATGCCGGTTAACTTATCGCCGGTTGCCTTCGAACAATATCACGGTTCGTTCACAACGCCAGCTGAGTCTTTAACAACCTAGCACCGGTTGTGTTTTTGAGAACTCAGCGTCGGTTGAATACTCGCAAGAAACCACTAGCGCTACATAGGGCACCGCCTATATTTCAAGAAGACTATTGTCACCTACTCCAGGTTGAAGTCTTGTGTGTCTTACCACTTATCCTTAGTGGGATTGCACCCAAGCCGTGACCTATCATCCCTAGTGATGTTGCACCCAGGCTGTTGCATCCAAACTGTGGCCTATCTTACTTAATGGAGTTGGGAGCTATCCTTATCCCCATAAGAGTCACACCCATATCGTAGCTCATTATCCTCAGTGAAGTTAGAGTCATTCTTACCTCTTCAATTTTTGGTGGGTCTGTTTCACACCAAGCCATCTTTCAGCCTAAAGAGTATGCTTACCTCCCATTAAACCATAGTGAAGTCCACTTTTGTTGGCCATCCTTCATCAGGACACCATTTCCATCTGAGCCTTCCGTTTGTGAATGGTCTTAACCATTTTATCCCTAGGGAGTCGGATTGCCATCCACAAATCTATTTCCCATGTAGCTTCACCTATATGGTGGCACAACCTCGATCGGTGCTGCATGACCCTAAACTGTATTACCTCGGTCCGTGCTGCATGATCCTAAACTGCACTACCTCGGTCTGTGCTACATGACCCTAAACTGCACCCCCTCGATCCGTGCCATATGACCCTAATGTGCACCGCCTCGGTCCGTGCTGCATGACCCTAAACTGCACTGCCTCGGCTCATGCTGCATGACCCTATACTGCACCGCCTTGGTTTGTGCTGCATGACCCTAAACTATATAGCCTGGGTCAGTGCTACATGACCCTTGACTACACTGCCTCGGTCCATGCTAGATGACCCTAAACTACACAGCCTCGGTCAGTGCTGCATGACCCCAAACTGCACCGCTTCGGTTCGTGTTGCATGACCCGAAACTGCACCGCCTTGGTCTGTGCTGCACGACCCTAAACTGCACTGCCTCGGTCCGTGCTGCACGACCCTAAACTTCACTACCTCAGTCCGTGCTGCATGACCCGAAACTGTACAGCTATAGTCCAAACTATATGACCTTAAACTATAACAGAGGTCTAGTCGCACGACCTTAAACTACACGGTCCTAGTTGCATGACTTTAAGCTGCACCACCACGGTCCAACTCTATAACCTTAAACCATAGTACATGTCCTAGTTGCATGACGTTAAAAGGATCAACACCATGTTCCGAACTATATGACCCTAAACTGTAGCGGAGGTCTAGTTGCACGATCTTAAACTGCCCAGTTCTAGTTTTATGACTTTAACTGCACAACTACGGTCCAGCTGAATGACCTTAACCCATAGTGCACGTCTTGGCCGCATGACGATAAACTGCTTTGCACAGGTCCAGGAGGCATGACCATAAACTCACCCCCACATACGTGCACACGCCTTTTACATGCACTTTTACGCACACCTTCCCTAACCTACCTGTTAGTGTGTGCACAACACCTTCATTATCTCCCTTGTGAGTCTCACCCGTGCTCACAAGACTGCGAACCATTTCGCCATCTATATTCGTTGTAAGTTAGTGGGTCACCATCGTCTACTCACATTTCATACATCATCCATCTCTCATAGGTAGCCTAATGCCATTTCCCCAAGTCAGTCAAACCACCACCATACTCACTCCATGACCTCCACAAACTGCCATTCATCATAACCACGCTCCAGCTGTATGACCTTAAACCATAGTGCATGTCCAGGCCGCATGACATTAAACTATTTTGCACAAAAAAATGAAAAATAACGAGCATGGTGTATACTTTTACAAGGGAACACTATGAGTAAAAAAGATGAACGGGAGTGGTCATGAAACCATGAGTAAAAGAGTTCCTTGAATAAAAACTGGGCACGGTGAATGTATTCTTAATCACCTATTTGAATGTATTCTTAATCACCTTGGTTCCTGGTAGGAAGGAGGTCAATAAAAGCCTACAAAACAGTGAATTGTTGACAGTCTCAGATTGTACTAGAATTGCTCAAGATCATCATCAGCGCTTGAAATACTGCCTGCCAAGTTTTGTCGCATTCTAACATGTCTAAGGTAGTGAACCCAAAGGAACAGGTTTTCAAAAAATGGCCTCTAATACCCAGAAACTGACCCTACAACTGGAACTACATTTTCAATATCTCAAATCACTGTGGGATTACCACCATTAGATTCAGAATGGTCGAAAACCTCTATGGGCCAAGTTTCGACTTAATCGAATACTCCAAAACAAAGATATGAGTAAAACATTGAAACAGAAAAGGCCGCACACTATTCTGGTGTGGCCTCACTGCACTAAAACACCATTAAAGGTGGTTGTTTTTAGAGTCACGGGCAGTCAGTTTAGGGGCTCGTAACTCACTTGTTCTAAGTCCGATCGCTTCCAAATTTGGTGAACATAGTCGTCTCATCAAGACGAACAATTCGATATGTGGCACACCCCGAGACGATGTCCGCACAAGGAGAAAAGCTAGAGGGAAGTTTTTGATCCGTGAAAAACTTGCAGAAAATTCAATAATGATACACCTCGCTCGATAGACCAAATCACGACACTCGCGTAACGGATTGACACGAAACCAATTCCATTGTGTGCGTAAGGTCCAAGGAAATCATTGGTCTGAGCCCTGTACATGATGAACGATCAGATTTCATGCACAAAGCTGATGAAGTGAATGCCGCCAGATTTCAGATTCCGGCCAAAACTCAAAAGTTGCAAAATCTTCGTTCGGGCTCCAAATCGTGTTCCGTTTATTGCCACGCGATCTTGATGGAATGCTTAGTGTACTACGATGAAGAAATCATAGAAAAGAAATTAAGGAACGACCGCACTATCGATCCGAATTTTTCAATATTCAACCAAATTTCAAGTCTCATGATCATAGCTCAAAAACATGATTCATAGCTCGAAGTTGGTATCAAAACGATCGCCTTGCAGATCCCTATAAGAAAACAATAATCTCTCATTTAAACGGGCATCTGAACGCCCTTGATTCAGGCATGGAGGATCACGTAAGATCTTAGGCAGCAGCATGGACTATTTTAGAGTTCCACACATTGTTTGGCAAGGGAAAAATAGTCCTTTTGCACCTATTTTGAAAATTTCTCTTAATTCAATTAAATCTTAATTTTCAGCAATTAGGTATAATTTTGATCAATCCACCCATGTTTGGGCACAATTCTATATAAACAAGCACTACCTCATTGTAAAGATACCCCTTGACCTTCAGTTGATTCTGGGAAGATTTAATAAAATTTTGATCCCTTGCTTGAGCTTGTGAGTACGTCTTGAAGACAAAGAGAGAGGGGAGAGAAGAAAAGGGTTGGTACCCTTTGGGTAGGCAACTTTCTCTCTCTTCTCTCTCTTTTCTCTCTCTTCTCTCTTTCTCTCTTCTCTATTTTTTCTCCCTCTACCCTCTTCTCTCTCTTCTCTCTTCTCTCTTCTCTCTCTCTCTCTCTTCTATCAACTAGCGAGACCTAGCGTCGGTTGGCCCTCTTTATCTTCTTCTATCAAAGGATGAGACCTAGTGCCGATTGGTCTTCTCTATCTTCTTCTGTCAATTGGGGAGACATAGTGTCGGTTGGTCCTCTCTATCTCCTTCTATCAACTAAAGAGATTTAACACTGGTTGACCCTCTCTCTTCTTTTACCAGTCGGCGAGACCTAGCACCGATTGGTCTTCTCTGTCTTCTTTTACCAATCGATGAGACCTAACGTCGGTTGGTATTCTCTCTCTTCTTCTACCAATTGACGAGACCTAGCACCGGTTGGTCTTCTTTTTCCTCTTCTGTCAGTCGGCGAGGCGTAGCGTTAGTTGGTTTTCTCTCTCTGCTTCTATCAATCGGTGAGACCTAGCGTTGGTTGGTCTTCTCTCTCTACTTCTATCAGTCGTCAAGGCCTAGCACCGGTTGGTCTTCTTTTTCTTCTGCTATCAATCGGTGAGACTCTGCACCGATTGGTCTTCTCATTCCTCTTCTTTCAATCGATGAGACTTAGCGCCAGATGGTTTTCCTTCTCTTCTTCTATCAGTTGGTGAGACTTAACACCAGGTGGCTCTCTTCCTCTCTTCTCATCTGACACAGTTCCCAAATCCTAGCGTCAATTGCTTCCTTTCTCTCCCATCTCTTGAAACAGTCGGCAGTGTCTAGCACCGACTGCATCTCCTCTTCCTTCTTCTCTCTCCTTCCGTCCATTTCCTTCTTCTCTTTAACCATTCTTCTGCTACTCTTTCATTCGCTCAAGAGGGATTGAGGTTAGAATCTCATGGCACTCCTGTCATTTAGCCGAAATGTTGTTGCACCAGGTTTGCTTGGTCCGCTTTACTGCTATGGCAGACCGACCATCGTGCTTAGCTAGTTGGTATTGGCAATAACATCTAATAGCAATCTCGTGAGCCGGTCTCAGTTACCGAGCCCATTTCGCTACTACATTATGCCAATTATCCGCCAGCCTAGTCACTACTCTGATCTTCTCGCTAGGTCAAATTCTTCTCTCCTCTTATCTTCTTTCCTCTTTCTAAATACGCATGCTTGTGTATGATCATCAAAGAGGAAAAGGGTGAGGTCTGACACACCTGTCTTATAACCTAATATATGTGTGTGATTGCAGGAAAGCAGAAAATAAGAAGAATATGAGCTAAGGGAGGTGATTTCGAACTAATTTCATTATTGGGGGGCTTTCTTCATGATCTAAGAGGGCACCCACGCAAGTCAGCTCGAGTAAGTCCCAAACCCACATTTAAATTCCTCTATCGCCGGTTGGTAACACGTGCTCCTGTTTTCGAATGAGGTTTCCGAGAGCGATCTCACAAATGTCCCGGGTCTCCCCCGAAACCCGAGACGCGTGCTGTCCGATCCTCCAGGGATTTGGAGGGCGAGATTGAGGCTCCTAACCAGCTTGGCGACTCCACTGGGGATTTACTACCCCTTAGTCAGATCGTTCTTGCTTGGCTATTTCTTCTTTATTTGCTTTCATTCTTTTTTCACATTCACTTATGGCTGCTGGGTTCTGTAACCTATTTATCCGGATGGGGGATTTTCTTATCCCCTTATTCGAGAGTGTCCCTAAGGAACAAGGTCCTTCGACTTCGTTCCCAACCATCCTCTTGAGCAAAGACCCCTTGTCTAGCTCCCAAGTCTTAACTTAGACTGGTGTGAGGAGGGACTTGAAGGTCCCTCACTCCCCATCTCTTTGCTCTGGTGGAAAATCCACCAAGACGCCTTGCATGGGCGAAACTTATGTTGCTCCACACAACATGCACCCAGCCATTGACAAGTCACTTGCCGGTTGTGTTTCTGAGGTACGCCGGAAGGTTGCCCGGTCCCATTCTGCAAAAGGCAAGCAAGCTGCCAATGTTTTTGTGGGTCACCATAAGGCTACCCCAACATTTCTGCACCATTGATCTCTATCCCTAGAGGCTCAACACTTCGAGGTAGAAACCCTACGGTCTCCACCCCTCACACACACCACAAGGCTCGTGGGTCACCCACTCGAGTCAAACCTCGGGGCAAGCATCCTGTTTCCTCAAGACCGTGTTCAAGATCGAACCTTCCAAGGTCAGATCCTGCACACACCACTCATGTGCATCTCACTACTCGGGGCAATGCCGTTATTGCACCAACCCAAGTATATAGGAGACGATCTTCTCGTCCTCTTCCCATGAACACACAAGCCCACCCTGTAAGGGGCAGGCCTGCACTTAAACTTACAGACACTTGCTCGTAGTTCTCGGCCTCCCAATGCCAGATCACTTGCAGGAGCTCGAGTTGACCCTCAGGTCTCCTGTAATCCTTCTTCCAGGGGCGCACACGTGTCGCCATCTCAGTCGTCCCCTCGTCCTCAACTCAGGCCTTCTCATGAGTCGACCCTACTCCTGCTTGCTCCTCCTTCATCGAGCAAGCACCTCCAGCCTTGGTACTTGAGGTTTTCTCCAAGAGTACCATCCTGAACCAGCCCTAACACTTTGGTCATGTCTTTGGAGCTCAGAAGAGAGCTCGGGGCATGGACCGCATGGAAGATTGAGTCCTTCATCCTCCCCGGCCCAAGATGACTCCAGTTCCTGGTCCTCATCCATTACCACACCTGATAAAGATAACACTCTCCTGTGGGAGAAGAGTTGACCTGCCACGACCTAGGTCGCAATTTTGGCGTGAGGTCCATCAAAACCTCATGGTTAAACGCAATGCAAGTCTGCAAATTTCTTCTAGGGACGTGAACAAGGCAGTCAAAACATCCAATTTTGACGACCTGATCCCTTCTTACCCCTTCAGATGATGAAGTCTGAAGAAGAGTTCAATGAGCCCTGTGTTGGGGTTACTGTCGCAGAAGAAGACCTAGCCATCTAACAGCCACGGTCCCAAGACCGTCATGAACCGGCTCCTCAGACACCGTCTCAAGACCGTCGAGAACCTGTCCAAATGCGTTCTGCATACAAAAGTCGAGTTCAGTCTGGGCATGCTGACCCCTTATTGACTAACCTACCATGTACGACCCGTCAAGCTCGCAAACCCTTTGTAGCCACTAACGAGCCCAGCAAGGTGCAGGAGGATCCTATGAACAAGTTTGAGTACATGGTGCACGAGATGATGGAGAAGATCGATCGTATTGAAGTGGCACACTAGTCGGCTAACCATGAGGTCAATTCCCATCACTCTGATGGTGTACCTCCATGACAGCCTCCTCTATCTACCTCACAGGACAATTCTGTCCCTCATCCGGTTTCTCAGTTAGATATTTACGCCATGGTCACCCATAGCTTAAAGAACAGACAAATTTCGGGCATACAGGGTGCGAAGACTTATCGAAGACCATATCCTTCTTATATTGATCAGATCTCGTTCTCCTCAGACTATAAGAAGGGGAAGTTTCCTCTATTTAGCGGAACCTCCCACCCAAACCAGCATATCGCCCACTTCCAGGTAGCATGTCGGGAAATAGCAATTGATGGGAGACGTCTTCTCCGCTAGTTCGTTGAGACCCTTGATGGCCCCGCATTTCAATGGTATGCCCGGCTTCCTCCAAACTCGGTACATACATAGGAGGAGATGGAGAAACTGTTCTACCAGCTCGAGAGAGAAGTTCAAACCATCGAGGTTCTCACGTTGACTCAAGACCCTGATGTGCCCGTAGATCAGTTCATATCAAGATGGAGAAACTTGTCTTCTTCCCATCCTAATCCTATGCCTAAGAAGGAAGCAATCCAAACTTACGTGCGGAACATGTGACCTAAAATCACTCTACATTTTAGGCCTCTAATTTGACCTCCATATCAGAGTTAATCTCTAAATCAATTTGCATAGAAAGTTTGTCATGCCATGGTTGGGTACGACAACCATCTACAAGTTCAGCGAACAACCGAGGCAATGGTGGCTCTCAGAATAACACACGAGGCAGCCAACAGAAAGGGGTAATTAGTGCAGCCGTTATGGTCACTGATTCAAAGAAGGCTCCCTCTCAAACTTTGGACCTCTCTAAAGAGGTAAGCATGGTGAAGGTAACACCCCAGGCTGGCAAGCAGCATCAATTGTACAATCAGGTACCTCCACCAGCCAACTTTGATCGGAGTGATTATTGAACCAGGCATAGGAATAAAGTCTATCCCTTTGAGAAGGAATGGGCCCTGCGCTGTTCCAGTTATTATTGGAGCAGAATATGATCCAGCTTTTAGAAATCAGGTTCCTTGAGCAATCTGGCCTTGACACTCAGGCAAATTATTGTGCCTACCATAGGAGGATCAATCATCCCACAGATGACTGCTACATGCTGAAGGAATATCATTGAGGCATTGATTCTAAAAGGTTAGATGATGCTTGAAGATTTAAAGAAGGCCTTCGAGGCAATTGAAGCCTCCCATGCCGTAATCATTCAAGAGGAGGACGAAATGCTGGGTATCCTCTGCTCTCTCTTCATTATAATGCTTCAAGAAGGCATAAGCACACTAAAGCAGGCAAGGAAAACCCCACTACCTTGCTAAGGGGACTGAAGATCATTGGTGCCCATTCCATCAGATAAGAGGTCATTATTTGTCAGAATGCACAACTTTCCTTAATATATTCGCAGAGTAGATACGGGAGTATCAATAATTTACAACCTCCCTATAAGTGATCCCCCAAATCACTTCCTCATCGGGGAAAGAAGATCTCACAAGGCAAGACCTTCCGATCAATGACCCAGGCTCTGCAGAACACTCGACTTCCCAGCCATGGATGATCTACCATGGCCGAAGCAGACTCAAGTCCTTAAGACAGGAAGCAGTTCACTAAGCTAGAGTGGTTTTTCACTCCAACGAGATGATTCAGACATCACTTCAGAAAACCAAAAAGAGATGGGTACTAAGGGCTACTCACCGAAGAAACAAGATCGCTCAACCCACAGTTGAGCAGGAATTTCTCAGGCCCCTTCCTCCATTGCCAACTTTGCTGGATTTCATCCTTGGCACGATCCTTTTTCCTTCTTCATCCTGTTAAGAAGACGTCCCTGTGCCATCTTCCACACTACACACGTCCAATGAGGGTGATGACATTAAAAGCACTCCCCAACAGTCTAAGCAAGGGAAATACCTAAAAGACCCCCTACACCTGTCCAATCCTAGTGATGATGTACAAAAGCTGCCCAGATCGGTCTGATGAGGGGAATGACCTTAAAAGTCTCCTCCCCCACTTTTTAACTTTTCTACACCTTCTCTTTCTTCTCATTCTCTTTCTCTTATGTATTCTTTAGGGATGACCTTGATGTGCCCAGACTTCGAGGCTCTCCACTAGGAATTCGAAGGAATCAATATAAGCAGGACGCAGCCGAAGTAATTGAGAAAGACCTTAGCACAGGCAGCATGATTCTTAATAGTTGCCAATGCCCTGGCAGCTAAAGCCAAGGCAGAACCACCTTCATCAAAGAAGCGCAAGAAGTCAAAGCCAAAGAACCTCAGTGGCCCCCTGAGCCTGACTTCAAGAAGAGATTGAGAGAGTCGAGAGGGCAAAGCTTCTATTCTCAGGGAGCTTGCCACATGGTGCAAATTTCAGGAGCAATACTCAGCACGGGGCAGATATATCTCAGATCAGGGAGGACGCTGCAACCTCCACCGCAGAAGTCGGGCACCTTGAACTTCCTCAGTCCACCACTGCCCCTTAATCCAAAGGCTAGTCTGCCTATCCTACAGCTCCTTAGGCTTCTTCCTAATCCTAATACCTTAAACAATCCTCCTATTCTCCAATACTGAGACCCCTTTTATCCCATGCACTCAGCCTCTTCCAAAACCTCAAGCTTCCACCACTCAAACCAAGCTTATTGTGCAATCAAGTCAGCCAGCCAGCCAAAATAAACCCTCGTTACCCAAAATTTCTCCTCAACCCAATATATCCTCCAAATCAGTGGCAGAACCACGAACACAAGGCCTTGATCAAGAAAAGGTGAAATATGATGTGATAGGACATCTACAGAAGCTTCCAGCCCTTCTCAGTGTCTACGACGCCCTCATGCTCTCAAAGGATTACCAGATGGCTTTGATTCAGGCTCTCACTGATCCAGAAGTGCACGAGACCAAAGTAAAACCTATTGTGGTGGACCCGACAATTTGGCTAGGATATATTCCAATCACCTTTTCAGAAGATGATCTGCAGCTAGGGGAAATGATTCATAATCACCCTCTCTTTGTTACTAGCGAATTACATGCATGCCCCATCAACCGAATCATGTTAGATGGAGGGTCGGTAGTCAATCTCATTCCAAGAAGGATCCTTACTCGTTTAGGGTTGGGGTTCGAAGATCATACCCCAACCCACGTCACAGTTCAGGGGTTCAACCAATCAGGGGAGAAGCCAGCTAGCACGGTATGCCTTTGTTTTAAGATCGGTGAGCTGAACAATTACACCCAGTTCATGTAATCGACACCGACACTTCTTACAATATCCTCCTTGGTCGGCCATGGCTCCATGAGTAGAGGGTGGTTCCATCAACATTGCATCAGTGCTTCAAATATAGCTGAGATGGGAGACAACATATGATCTATGATGACAAAATACTGTTCCCTGTAGCCAAAATTCACTAGGCTGACACTAAATATTACTTCACAGATCTGATGTCGCCTCAGAAGCCGAATGATGAAGGTCAAAAGTCTACAACCAAGACTGTGTCCTTCTCTCATGAAGATGTTGAGGATGTTGGAAGGACGTTAGTGAACATGTTCAAGGAAGAAGAAAGGCAGGGCAGAATTTTAACTCTAACTACTCTTCATTCCAGAATCGCAACCATCATCCCTCAAGAAACTCCCTCTTCGTTTGAAAAATAGTCTTCACCATCTGCCCACAGTTTTGAGTCACCTTGGCCGAAAAATGAACCAGAAGTCATTTCTCAAATTGAGCAAGCCATGGGAGTAGAATTCTCGGCTCCAAGGATCACCTGTACGTTGGACCATCAGAAAGTCCTGCATATCCCCATTCCACTCTTGAAAGCCAAAGCAGTGCGACAACCGCCATGAAAAATTTTTCAAAGTCTTGTTGCTATACTGTTATCCAGCCAAAAGTTTTACTTTTCCCAGACCTCTCGGGAGAGAAGTTCGGTGAAGGGCAACTCCCCCCCCCCCCCTCCCCTCAAGGGCAGGATCCTCTAGCAGACTTGAGGACCGAGGTCCACAGTCTTCCGAGTCAATTGAAGTTCATGCGTACCGCTTCAAAGCATCTAAAAGCGTTTGTGCCGGAGATTAAAAGCTTTCATGAGCTTGAAGTAAACACGTCACCAACAGAGGTCGAGGCCCCTCTTGATTGGACTTTCTATAGTAACCAATCTCATCAAATCATGAGGAAGATGAACTATGAGCCTTTGGCCAATCAGACATTGAAATGACAAAAAGCAACGACTCCTTTATTTCGAAGCTATCCAAGCTACGACAGCCCACCATGGGGCTAAACAATGCCTAGGGTATTAGTCTCTCCGGATAATGAAAAGTATCAAGAGGCCTTCAGAAGAATCACATGAAGCGCAACAAAAGTAAAGAGAGAATGAAATCATGCAATAAAGTTGATAAAAAAGAGAAGCGTTTTAATCATCAGTCAAAACTTTTACAAGTACTGAAAAAAGGGAGAATGGCATGCTCAGAAATGATCAATCATCTTGTTGATCTCATCGCTACGCTCTTCAAGAGAAGTCTCGGTGCCTTGAACACGTGCCTTCAGCTCCGTCACTGTTTGAGTCGCCTCTGTCATTACCACAGTTTTCGACTCAATTGCGCCATTGAGCTCGGACAAATCTGCAACTAAAGAGGCCTCCATGGCCTTCCTCTGAGCCATCTCCATCCGTGAATTATTTTTCAGTATTTGCATTGCCTCCCTGACTTCAATCATTCTCTTGAAGCTTCCTTGTGCCTCTCTCTTGAGGTCTTACTGGCGCCCAGTTAACAAGGCTTTCTTCTCAATACAAGCATCTATCTTCTCACAATTGCGCAAGATCAACTCTTCCAAGGAGCCTACCCTTTTGGTTTGTTCCTCATGATGCAACACTCCCAACCGCTAGTTCTCCAACTCATTTTAGAGTTGCATCGAAATGGGAAAGCACCTCTGGAGCCATCTCGACTGCAGAAGTCGTGACGTACTCCCTCAGCCTAGCCAAACCTTCTCCCAGCTCGTCGAAAGGCAGCTCCCTCAAGCCCTGAAGGCCTTCTCTAAATATGTCTTCAATCATGCTAGAAACACCATCGAAAATAGGTTGGGATGGTGCTACTGTGGCCACCATTGCGGAAGACACCTAGACGTCAAGAATCGGGCTTGTTGAAGTGATAGCCATCTGAGCCACTGACTCCTCTGAAACAAGGGCAAAGCCTAGAGCTTCTTTCCCTTTAGGCTCATAAGCGTCCCTGGCCTCAATCTGCATGGGCTCTTTGATGCCAACCTCACCGTCTTGACCCTCTCTTATGGGGACCTCTACTGCTGTCCCAACAGGCTGTAGAGGAACTTGTTCCCCTTGCTCTTCACCCTCCTGAACTACCCCTAGACTTAAGGGTGTCTCCCTAAGATCCGGAGTCCCCTCCCTATCAGAAGCAATGTCGATAGGCTCAGAACTGTCAGAGTCGTCAGCTTCAGTTTCTGAAGAAAAAGAAAACATTTTAGCAAGAAACAGAAGATGGTTCAAAAAGCACAAAGGGTGCTACTAGAAGAACTCTTAAACGATCCGAAGAGGAAGGCTTACCTCCTGTTTCTGACACGATAGGAAGCTTGTCTCTCTTCCAACTCCGAATATGCCCACTAGCTGAAGATGCTGCAAGGGTATCCGCAGCAATCGGGTGCTTTCTTTTCTTTCCCCCTCCTGGAGTAGGAGGTGCCGCCTCAGATCCACCCCCTTGAGAAAGCCCTCCAGCAATTTGCTGTGAGGACTGCTCCAGATTAGGACATTCAGGTCTTGTGGTGGACGCTTCTCATAACCAGGGACTTGTCGCCCCTCATCCCATTTGAAGATCGATCTGAGATTATCGAAGACACTCCCAGTCATCATCTTCATTGCAAGGAACGCTGGTGAGGCTCATCAGTAGCTATCTTGCCGGGAAGCCCCAAAGCTCGCAAGGTAGAGGGATAATCCAAGGCAAACACCGTGTCGGGAGCAAGAGCATCCACGAGCATCCGCTAGCCTCCTTTGCCAGGTGTCCTAGCCTCAGTTACCATTCACCCCTTTCCAAGGGTGATCCTTATCTTAATAGCCCTTAGTGGTTACCCTCCATCAGTTCGTGTATGCCCTGGTTGTTCGAACTCTCCTACCAAAGTGAGGCAGCACATATTTGTTGGTTCTGTCATTTCAAGACACATGGACCAGACAGTCCATCTATGTTCCGGTAGCCAACACTCTCAAAAAGTTCCAAAATCTTTCGCCCTCCCCTTATAAACCCTACTCTGATGCGTCTCTCGAAGAATATCAAGAAGGGGCAGCCTTGGTCAAGCCCGTACTGACAAGCGAAGCAGTGGGGGAAATACCCGTCCTGCAGGGCACTATGTGGAGTCCTATAATGTAAGACTCCCCCTCTGATGCTCAAAATGAACATGAGTTCCTTAATCGTTGTCGGGGGACCATCCAGTTCCTTCCCCAATTCATCAACGAAAGCATAGTCGGTGAAGCTCCCGATCAGAAAAGGGACTCTCCTCATGTTCAAAGATTCATTCCCGAACAATCCCCGAGCCTCCCCTGGGGTATGAAAGATAGCCCTCTGGTTTGCAATCCTCATCAAGAAGGGCCAAAATTTATTTCTTGTGCACGATGCTTGACATAGATGTTAGGGAAATAAGCACCTAGCCACCCGTACATGTAATGCACAAGGAATGGAGTTTTAAAATCTCCGGGAAAAGCTTCTCCTCCTACGATGTCGTTCCCTCCCTCTTTGCCCTTATAGGCTTTTCCACAGGAGATGGCCCCCAAGCTTTGGTATATGTTGCACAGGACTAACTGAGTAAGGGCATACTCACGCCCTTGGGTCATGTCACAGGCCATGTATAATACCTCTGGACGAATGTCGTCCCCCAGCCAGGGAACATGAATTTGAACAAGAATTGGATCTGATAGGCAGCCAAGAAGACACGGTCATTGCCAGTCTCGAGTAGATATATGGGAGGTGTCTCTTTTACAACTACCTTCCCTTTTCCAATTGGAGTACCTTGACCGCCCTCTGGAAAATCTCCATAAAAAAATTTCACCCATTCTGTAAAGGTTACCTTGCCATTGGTATAACGGCCGATAATAGACTGGTAGGCCTCAAAGTCTTTGGAAGACTGGCCAACGACTCTTCATCTCCCAAGTTAACACTATCAAAGATGACTGAGTTTGAGGGCACAAAGTGAAGATCCAAAGTGAAGATCCAGTAAAGAGATTCTTGGTTCGCCATGACCATGAAGCCAAGTATTGCTCACATGGCTCCATGTCTCCTGCAATACCTTTACTGTATTAAAGAATCGGTCGTAGTAGCTGCCCGAACACTGGACCACTGCTAAGAGCGAAGCACGCTCAAGAACGCTTCCATACGAAGCCAATACCTTGGTAGTCCAGGAAGCATATCCCTTCAGATATTAGTGCTCTCCCTAAATCCGAAGGCCTTTTGCTGACCACCTAAGTAATCCCTTCGCCTGGACCATTCGCTTCCCCAAGGTGGGCAAGTTCTCCCCAAAAGCTATGTTCCGATGCATACAATGAAGAAGTTCCATCCCTTCTTCAATATAGAAGTTGCCATCATTTCCCTCCTGCACTTCAAAGCATACGGGGTCAGAAATGAATGTAATATTGAGGGGCCATTCTGGTTCACACGCTAGCTGGGTCAGCCAAATGGGTTCGCCCCTTGATAAAACATCACCTGTAAAATCACAAGCGCTGATTTCCCATTCCCTTGGGAGCCTCTTCACATCGAGGATTTGGTAAGAAGATCCAGCCATTACAAAGGACTTAGTGGTTTACTACTAAAAAGTTGCTAAGGCACTGGAACAGCGCTAGTTGTATGTTAGCAATTAGCACCGGATGAGTTTGTCAAAACACTTAGCGTCGGGTGAGCTCCTCAATACCCAGCTCCAATTACTTGTTAACGATTAGCACCGGGTGAGTTTGTCGAACACTCAGTCTCGGTCGAGCTTCTCAATGCCTAGCGCCAGTTGAGCGCGAACAACTAGCACCGGTTGAGTCTTTCAACACTCAACGTCGGTTCTGATTGCCAACACCCTAGCGCCGGTTGAGTTTTTCAAAGGCCAGCGTAGGCTGAGAGAAAATCCCTCACACGTGCAACAAATCCTAGTCGTGACACCTCGAATTTAGTTACGCTGACTGATAACCATTGCCACGTCCTTCGGCGCCGCCTCGCACACGAGTGACTGATAACCGTACACTTTCCAAGGATGACGGTTCATCTTCAGTAACTGTGCGCCTTCTCCACAATGTTTCACCTCCTGTAGCCATACGGCTCGCCTCCTACAACCATTCGTCTTCGGCCAAAATTTCTCCCACATGGCTGAAAACTCACAGGAAAATCTTCCCGCTTATCTCTTTGGCTTGGACTTCACTAGAACCTCGCCGGGAAACCTCTGCGAGACCACTAATAGTGTTGAAAAGAGGAGATAACCCAGATAAAACTCTTCAAAGTTCCCAAAAACTGCTGTAACACCACGAGCGATGTTGGAAAACTTCCACGACTACCAGGAAACCCGTAAAACTCAGGAAAACTGCAGCCGAAATTCTTTCCCTTTCACGGAAAAATTCTCGAAAGATTCTCCTTTCCCTGCTACTCTCTCTGCAACTTCACAAATTCGGGGCAAAGTTGGCATGCCAAAGGTCTTCTTTACAAAACCCTTGCTGGAATCCTGTTGCTTGTCGAAGAACCTTCCTTGCAGAGATTGTTGCTGAAGTCTCACTGCTCGTTGGAAACTTCAACCAAGCACTCTTTCCTCACGGTTGAAGAAAATTGTTGCTTTATGTTTTTCCCCTTCGTGAAAAATAAGGGAAAACGAGATTTTACCCTCTTATATAGTCTACACTGCCCTTAAAAGCCCTCCACAAACTCGAAATACAAGTTCCATCCAAGGGAAGCCAAGCGACAATGAGCCGAATCAACACAAGGCCCGATGTAACTCTCATCGATCCTTCCCCAGCGCTGGTTGACGCAGCGCCGAGTGAATTTCCAAACAATCATAGCGCCGGTTGATGCAGTGCTTGGTGAATTTCCAAGCAACCCTAGCACCAGTTGCTTAGCGCTAGGTGAGTTTGCAAATACAACCCCAGCAGTGGTTGACATAGCACCGGGTATGTCTCCAAAATGACCCCAACACCGCTTAACTCAGTGCTGGTTGTCTTCAGATAATACCACGATTCATTCACAATGTCAGCTGTACAACGCCGGTTGTGTTGTGAGAACTCAACACCGTTGAATATTCACAATAAACCATTAGCACTACACATGGCGCTGGCTGTATTTCAAGCAGTATATGCCCTACCACTATCCCTAGTAGAGTTGTACCAAAGGAAGGATATGTCATCCCTAGTGCACTTGCACCTAGGAGGTTGCATCTAAACTGTGACTTCCCCAATGGAGTCCGCAGCTGTCCCTTATCCCCTACTAGGAGTCACACCCATACTGTGGCCCATTATCCCCAGTGAAGTTGGGGTCATTCTTACTTCCCCCAATCCCCAGTGGGTTAGCTTCACACTAAGCTACCTTACCTCTAGGGAGTCGGGTTACCTGTTATAGAATCTCATCTTTCACCAAGAGCGTATGCTTACCCCCTTTAAAACCACAACAAGGTCCACTTCTATTGGTCTTCCTTCATTAGGCCACCATTTACATCTAAGACCTTAGTTTGTAAATTGTCTTAGCCATTTTATCCCCAGGGAGTTGGATTACCATCCAGAGACCTATTCCCTATTACCATCAACTGGCAAGACCTAGCGCTGGTTGGCCCTCTCTCTCTCTTCTTTTACAAGTCAGTGAGACTTAGTGCCTGTTGGTCTTCTCTCTCTTCTTCTACCAGTCGGTGAGACCTAGCACTGGTTGGTCTTCTCTCTCTTCTTCTACCAGTAGGTGAGACCTAGCACTGGTTGATCTTCTCTTTTCTCTTCTGTTAGTTGGCGAGGCCAAGCACCAATTGGCCTTCTCTCTCTACTTTTATTAGTTGGTGAGACCTAACATTGGTTGGTCTTCTCTCTCTGCTTCTATCAGTTGGTGAGGCCTAGAGCCGGTTGGTCTTCTTTTTCTTTTGGTATCAGTCGGCGAGACCCAGCGCCGGTTGTCCTTCTCATTCCTCTTCTGTCAATTGGCGAGACCTAGCACCGGCTGGTTTTACCTCTCTTCGTCTGTCAGTTGGTGAGACTTAGCGCCAAATCGTTCTCTTCCTCTCTTCTCATCTGACACAGTCGGCAAAGCCTAGTGCCGACTACTTCCTTTCTCTCCCATCTCCTGAAACAATCGGCAATGTCTAGCGTCGACTGTATCTCCTCTTCCTTCTTCTCCCTCCTCTCTTCCTTGTTCTCTCTCCTTCCATTCATTCCCTTCTTCTCTTTAACCATTCTTCTGCTACTCTTTCATTTGACCAAGAGGGATTGAGGTCAGAATCTCATGGCAGTCCTGTCGTCTAGCCGTAATGTTGTTGCGTCAGGTTCGCTTGTCTCTCTTTACTGCGACGACAGACCGACCATCGTGCTTAGCTAGTCGATATTGGCAATAGCATCTAGTATCAATCCCACGAGGCGGTCTCAGTTACCGAGCTCATTTCGCTACGATGTTGCTCCAATTATCCACTAGCCTAGTCAGTACTCTGATCTTCGCGCTTGGTCGAATTCTTCTCTCCCCCCGTGTTTCTTTCTTCTTTTTGAATACGCATGCTTGCGTATGATCATCAAAGAGGAAATGGGTGAGGTCTGACCTACCTTTTCCATAACCTTTGCCATATATGTGTGTGATTGTAGAAAAGCATAAAATAAGAAGAGTACGAGCCAAGGGAGGAAATTTTGAACCAGTTTCATTACTGAGGGGCTTTCTTCGTGATCTAAGAGGGCGCCCACGAGAGTCAGCCCAAGTAAGTCCCAAACCCACTTTTAAATTCCTCTCTCACCGGTTGGTAACACCTGCCCCTGTTTTTGAACGAGGTTTTAGAGAGACCGATCTCACAAATGTCCGGGGTCTCCCCCAAAACCCGAGACGCGTGCCTCCCGATCCTTCAGGGATCCGGAGGGCGAGATCTAGGCACCTAACCATAAGTAAAAATCCGTGAAGGACGCTTGGACTAATAAACAGATCGACACCGCACTCATCTTAACAAGCGACTTCAGCCCTTACTCAAAAGAAGAAATTCTTTAGTGTCCTAAATGTCAGGACACCAAAAATATGAGCTTCAAGGAAAAGATTCCAACAGCCCCGAGTCTAGTTGCACAAGGACTTGAAAGAGAAGACTCGCCAAGACGGCAAGATAAGTCTCATGAGGAAGAACATTATTCTCAAGAGGTCACAAACATACTCTAAAAATAAATACTCAAAAGGCAAGAAACTGACATCGCAAGGGGAGAACTTGTCAGAGACGTCTACTCGTCTATCCGGCATGACCAGACCTTCGACATCGGCTAATAGAACCTGCCTCCGATTGGACTCGGTAGACTGGACTCGATAGACGAGACCCATAGTGGTACTCTAAACGTCAAAAGAAAATATGGTGTAGCAGCAAACAACACTTACCAAATCAAACCAATAAACCCAGACCAAATGGGAACGATGCCCTTCTTCATGGCACTCAATTGCCAGACGGGCCTGATAATGGCTTACGAGGTACGTACAAAATCCTCAGCTTCAGAATCACCAACAGTCTACATGAGGGTTAGGACTTTGACAAGATCCCTAAAAACTGTCTCTTCTCCGGCTAAAATCTCCAAGGATGGGCCCGCGAACAATGCATCCCTACGTTTGAGCAGCCTAGTGACACCATTACGTGAATCTTCTTAGCGTTCACGTGGTTCTGTGGCTAGGAAGAAAAAAGTAAAAGCCGAAGGAAATTTTTAGAATGATTGTCCTTTTCGGTTCTCTTGAAGCACAACATTCGACGGGGCAAGCTGTTTGAATGTATTTTTCAGCACCTTGGTCCCTAGTAGGAAGCAGATTAATAAAGTCTACAAAACAGTGGAAATTCTTGACAGTCTCAGAATGGCGTCAGAAATGGTCAGGATCGTCATCAGCACTTCAAAAGACCACCTGTCGAGTTTCATCACAATCAGACATGTTTAAGGTAGTGGACATCAAGAAACAATTTCATCAAAATTGGTCTCTAGCACCCTAAAATGGACCCTGTAACTAGAGCCATACTTTTGGTGTGTCAAAGAGCTGTGGGACCATAGCCATTATATTTGACATAGTCAAAAACCCATATAGGTCAAGTTTCAACTTAATTAGGCACTCTAAGACAAAGTTATGGGTAAATTACCGAAAAGGGGTAGGCGCGTACTACTCCTGTGTGGCCACCCTGCACTGAAACACCATTAAAGGTGGTTGTTTTCATAGTCACGGGTAGTCACTTTCGGGCCTATATCTCACTCGTTCCAAGTCGGATCGCTCTTAATTTTGGTGAGCGTGTTCGTCTCATCAAGACAAACAATTCAATAAGTGGTACACCCCATGACGAGGCTCGAGCGGAGAGAAAAGCTAAATGAAAGTCACTGATCCATGAAGGAAGTTACAGAAAATTCAGTAGCAGCATGCCTCTTTCTAGCAGCCAGATCACGACTCTCGTATACCTGATCGGTACGAAACCAATTGCATTAGGTGCATGAGGTTCGAGGCTATCTTTGGTTTGATCCTCGCATACGATTAATAGTTGGCTTTCACACATGAAGACATCAAAGCTGGTGTAAATTCCAGCCGCCGGATTTCAAGATTCCAGCAAAAAACTCATGACGACAAAATCTTCATTCGAAAATGAAATCAAGCTACGTTCATTGCAACATGATCATGATAGCATGCTCAGTGTGATTCAATGAAGAAATCACAAAGAAACATTAAGGAAGGAGCACACAATCGATTTGAAGTTTTCACGATTCATCTAAGATTCAAGTCTCATGGTCATGACTAAAAGACATGATTCATGGCTCGAAGTTGGTATCAAAATAATCGCCATGCCGAGCCCTATAAGAAAACAATAATCTTTCAATCAAATGAGCATCAAAATGACCTCGGGACAGCCACAGAAGATCACGCAAGTTCTCGGACAACAGTAGGGTTTGTTCCAAAATTCCACACATTATTAGGCAGAGGCAAAACAATCATTTTGCACCCATTTTTAGAATTTCTTTAAATTCAATTAAATTGTAATTATCTTCAATTCTAGGTAGTTTTCGAGCGTGCACCCATGTTTTAGCCCAATTATATAAAAATAGGCACTACCTCATTATACAAAAGACGGATTCATTCTTTTGGATAAATCAATAAAAATTCTGATTGTTACTTGAGCTTGTGGGGACCTCTTGGAGAGACAGAGAGGAGAGAGAAGAAAGTGGTCGGTGCTCTTCGAGCATATAACTTTCTCTCTCTGCCCCTCTTTCTCATCTTTATCTCTCTCCTTCCTTCTTTCTCATCTTTATCTCTCTCTCCTCTCTTGTTTCTCATCTTTATCTCTTTCTCACTCCTCCCTTCTTTCTCTCTCTGCCTTCTTTCTCATCTTTATCTCTTTCTCTCTCATCCTTTCTTTCTCATCTCTATCTCTATCTCTCTCTTCTTCTCATTACTATCTCTATCTCTCTCTTCTTCTCATCTCTATCTCTCTCTCCCCTCTCGTCTCTATCTTCATCCATTCTCCTCTCTTCTGTCAGTCGATGAAGCCTAGCATCGGTTGGACTTCTCTTTTGTCAGTCAGTGAAGCATAATGTCGGCTGGATTTCTCTCTCTTCTCTTCTGTCGGTCGGTGAAGCCTAGCACCAGTTGGACTTCTCTCTCTTCTCTTCTATCATTCGACGAGGCTTAACACCGGTAGGATTTCTCTCTTTTCTTCTGTCAATCGGTGAAGCCTAGTGCCGGTTGGATTTCTCTCTCTTCTCTTCTGTCAGTCAGTAAAGCCTAACGTTGATTGGATTTCTCTCTCTTCTCTTCTGCCAATCGGTGAAGCCTAGAACATGTTGGATTTCTCTCTCTTCTCTTTTGTAAGCCGATGAAGCCTAGCACCGATTGGATTTTTCTCTCTTCTCTTTTGTCAGTTTTCTCTTCACTTCTGTCAGTCGGTGAAGCCTTGTGTCGATCAGATTTCTCTCTCTCCTCTTTTGTCAGTCGGTGAAGCCTAGCACCGACTAGTTTTCTCTCTCCTTTTCTCTCAGTTAATGAAGCTTAGTGTCGACTGGTTTTTTTTCTCCTCTTCTGTCAGTCGGTGAAGCTTAGTGCCGACTGGTTTTCTCTCTCCTCTTCTGTCAGTCGGCAAAGCCTAGTGCCAACTGGTTTTCTTTCTCATCTTCTATCATATAGTTGATGAAGCTTAGCACTGACTGCATCTCCTCTCTTCCTCTGTACAAGACAGTCGGTGAAGCCTAGTGTCGCCTGCGTTTTCTTTCTCTTCCTTCTAACACAGTGGGTAATGCTTAGCCTCGACTGTGCCTTCCTTCCCTCTCTCTCCTTTATTCTCTCGTCTTTCATACTCTTATCTTCCTTTCTTCTCCCTTCTTTCTTTCCCTTCATCTCTTCTTATTCTTTCCTCATAGCCTTAATTCTGCTACTCTGTCGTTCGACTAAGAGGGATTAAGGTTAGCCTCTCATGGTAATCCTGTCGTCTAGCTGTAATATTGTTGCGCCAGGATTATTTGGCCCACTTTATTGCCACGACACACTGACCGTCGTGCCTAGCTAGGTGGTATTGGTAATGACATGTAGTAGTAATTCTGTGAGCCAGTCTCAGTTACCGAGCCCGTTTTGCTACCACATCAGGTCAATTACTCATCAGCTTAGTCACTGCTTTATCCTCTCGCTAAGTCATAATCTTCTCTCCCCAATATTTCTTCTCTTCTTTTTTTTGAATTCGCATGCTTGTGTATGTTCATCAAAGAGGAAAAAGGTGAGGTTTGACCCACCTGTTATATAACCTTTGCCATATATCTGTGTGATTGTAGAAAATAAGAAGAATACAAACCAAGGGAGGGTCTTAGTTATCGAGCCCGTTTTGCTCACGGTAGGCCAATTACTCACCAGCTTAGTCAACTCTCTATCCTCTCGTTGTGTCGAATTCTTCTCTCCCCCATCTTTCTTCTCTTCTTCTTTTTGAATGCGCATGCTTGTGTACATTCAACAAAGAGGAAAAGGGTGAGGTTTGACCCACCTGTCTTATAACCTTTACCACATATGTATGTGATTATAGAAAATAAGAAGAATACAAGCCAAGGGAAGCGATTTCAAACCAGTTTTATTACTGGGGGGCCTTCTTCGTGATCTAAGAGGGCGCCCAAATGAGCCAGCTTGAGTAAGTCCCGAACCCACCTTTAAATTCCTCTCTCACCGATTGGTAACACTTACCCTAATTCTCGAACGAGGCTCCCAAGAGAGCGATCTTAAAAACATCTTGGGTCTTCCCTCGAAACTCGAGACGAGCACCACCCGATCCTTAAAGGATCCAGATGGCGAGATCGAGGCACCTAACCAGTTAGCTAGTGCACTAGCTTCCATACGCTCTTAGCCGAGAAGATGTAGCAGTGTTAGGAAGTTCAAGGTGACCCGTTGAGACACCCTCGAGTCCCTCGCCCACCTGCACAAGAAGACCTCCCGACGCAAGCCTAGGGAAATGTCGAGTCAGACCCTCTGCAAGCTCTCTTGGATGTAATGCTCCAGTAATGTCTCGTCACTCCCAAGCTCACCAAGCAGTCAAGATGCCTTGCCCGGGTCATGAAAATACTCTGGTGTCCCTATCACTATGTGTGGGGCCACGAACTCAATGACTGCTCTAGGTTCGAGGCCATAGTCACGGAGAAAGTCCAGTAGGCTCGCATCGACTGTGTGATTCTTCTAGAACATGTCAAACCCATGCTCCTGTTTAGGGACATGCCACGCTGTAGGCCCCTCATAAGTACACACTGGACTCCTAAGGGCCTTCGACCTCTCAGCCCTGGGAAGTCTATCATGAGCGAAGCAGGCTCAAGTCCTTGAGACACGAGGCAGTTCGCCAGGCTACCGCCTCTCGCCAGCCGATAGGGCAGTCCAAACACCCCTTTGGGGCTCTCGAAGGAGACGGCAAACACCTAGGTATGCCCGTCAAAGGAATCATCTTCCTCAGCCACCAGTCGAGGAAGAATTCCTCAGACACTTCATCCCCGGCACAGCTCACCTCATCTTATCGTCCAATCAGGAAGACGACCCTAAGTCATCTATATCTCAGGAGCTGGCCAAAATGGGTGACAATGTTAAAAGTACCCCACAATGGTCAAAGCCAGGGCAAGACCTTAAATACCCCCTGCAAACGTCCAACTCCGACGGCGACGTAAAAGCCTGCTCGGAATGTTCTAACCGTTCTTCTCCTTCCCTCTCCTCTATTCCTTCTACAGGTACCGCTCGACGATGCCCAAACTTCGACTCTCTAAACAAGGAGTTTGGAGACACCACCCTCACCATGCCACAACAAGAACATCTCAGAGAAATGCTGGTCCAAGCAGTAGGATTTTCTACAGCCGCCGATGCCTTGGCAACCTAAGCTAAAACTGAGCCACCTCTAAGCTCCTACTCCCATGAAACCTCCCACATGGTGTAGATCTTGGACGTACCAGCCATCACAGGGCAAATGGGCGTAAGATTGGGAAAGAAGCTACAGCCCACACCTCAAAAGTTTAAGGTCCTCAAATTTCCCAATCCTGCACTGTCCCCTAAGCCTAAACCTCAAACCTCTACATGCCTAGTACAAATTCCTGTTTTTTCCCCATCAGCCCAGACCACACAGACTGAACAGCAAAGTCAGCCAGTGTCACAAACCACGACTCAACCAAAACCTATTCCTAAGCCTATCCTACCACCTACACCAGTGACTGGATCAGGAACACAGAAGACAAATGAGGATAAAGTAAAATACGATGTAATTGGGCACTTGAGAAAGCTTCCAGCCCCTTTGAGTATCTATGATGCCCTCTTGTTGTCTAAAGACTACTGCATGGATTTTTTCCAAGCACTCTCTAACCCAGAGGTGTACAAAATTGAGGTGGAACTCATTGAGTTTGACCCAGCGATTCTAAGCGGGTGCCTAACAATCTCCTCTTCCGAAGATGACCTTCTGTTGGGAGACAAATTCCACAATCGCCCCCTCTTCGTGAATGGTGAACTGCACGCTTACCCTCTCAATCGGATCATGTTAGACGGAGGGTCAGCAGTTAACCTGATCCCAAGAAGTATTCTCACCCGACTGGAATTAGGGTCCGATGACGTCACTCCTACCCACATCACTGTGCAAGGGTTCATCCAGTCAGGAGAAGAGCCAGTTGGCATAGTGTGCCTCCACCTCAAGATCGGTGACCTAAATGATAAAGCTCATTTTCATGTAATCAACACCGATACCTCTTATAACGTTATGCTTGGTCGTCCTTAGCTTCACGATCAGGGGGTGGTTCCTTCCACACTCCACTAATGTTTCAAGTATAGCCGAGATGGAAGACTAACACATAGTCTATGCTGATAACAGACCGTTCCCTGCAGTTGAAACTCACTACGTCGACGCCAAGTACTATTTCACAGACCTTCCCGCACCAAAAAAGTAAAAAACGATGATGATCGAAAGTCTGTGAGAGAGACAGGACCTTCATCTCATGATGACGTTGAGGATCTGGGGTGAACGATTACAGACATGTTCAAAGAGGAGGAAAGACAAGGCACGATCCTCCCTTTGACCCCTATCCACCCAAGTATACCTTGCCACCTCTTTGAGGTCATGATATCCACTCCCAAAGGCGAGGCTTCTCCCTTTACTTATAATTCGTCATAACAAAATGACGAGTCAGAAGTAGCCCCTGAGCTTGAGAAAGCCCCAGAGGTGGACCTGCCAGCACCTAGGGTTACCTACACAACATACCAGCAAAAGGTTTTGCATGTCCCCATTGCCCTTCTAGAGACAGAACTGGAGCACCAACTGCACGGATTGTGCTCCAGGTTCCGTCCTCCTTGAACAAGGGGATACTGGCAGCCAAAAGAAGGTCTTACACTTCTCCAGGGTTATTGAAGAAGAACAGGTGAATAAGAGTCAGCCCTCCGGCTCTCAGAAACAAGACCCCATGGCAATGTTGAGAAGCTAGGAGTGTATCCTCCAGAATCAATTGAAGGCTATGCGCATCGCTTCAAAGCACTTAAGGGAGTTTGTCCCCTAGACCAAGGCTTACGATGAGCTCAAAAGCAATGTACCTCGAATTGAAGCCAAAGCTCCCCTAGACTGGAGCGTTTACAGCGAACAGGCACATCAAATCATGAGAACCATGAATTATGAACCCCTCTTTAATTAAACACTCAGAGGTGAGGAAGCAACTGCTCCCCCGTTCGAGTTCATTGAAGCCGCAACATTCTGCAACAAGATGAAGTAAGGAGTGGGATATTCTTCTTCATCACAAACCATGAAAGGGTAGAAACAATGAAATAGAAAGAAAATTCAAAAGAGTTGTTTCATTCACAAATCAAGAGAGTGTTACCAGCTTCTTTTATTTACAACGAAAAAGAGAACTAAAAAGAGGGCATCATCAAAATCGATCGATTGCTTCATCGACCTTTCCTTTGTACGCTGCAATGGATTTCTTCACCCGCTCAATCTCATTTTTCAACCCTGCCACCAGCCCTGCCTCATGCTCCATCAAGGGGGTCACTTCTTTCATGGAATACTGGAGGACCAAAGCATCATCAAGAAGCGCCTTGTCATTCGCTTCCTAATCCGTAGTCTCCTTCCTTAGCTTGTCAAGCTTTTGCATCAGTTCTAATATCGTCGGCTTCAGAGCTACCACCTTATGGTGGTGGGTGATGGCCCCCACAGCAAGTTCTGATCTTCGGAAGTCTTCGGCATCCAGCTGTTGTGATTCAGTGTTTACCAATTAACGGTAGCACAGAAGAGAAGACTCTAAAGGCAGCAACTACGATCTTTCAAGTCGCTGCACAGTCGCTTCTTCTCGCAGGGCCTTCACCCTCCATCCTTCCAGCTCGTTGGCAATGCTGTCAAAATAGGGGTCTGTCTTAGGCACATATCCTACAGTGACCCCCCTCAATCGTAAAAGCATTGTGCCAACCTCTTCAAGGAGTAACTCTTTCGGCTTTTGGATACCCACCCACAACATCTCGAAGAAGACGCCCGGCATTCCACTGAAAGTGGGCCTGGGCATCATGGCAGGAGCAACCACAACAGGAGAGCTCCCGGCTATAGCCAAAACCTCAGGCTTCCTGGATTCAGGACCAACCTCATGCTACTCTGGCTCCTCGACAATGGCTTCCTCACTCTGTCCCTCGGTCATGACCATGTCAGGCTCGATCCTTTCATGGCCAGACACCGTCGCCTCGACCTCTGCAAGCTCAGCCACGGCAGCTGGTGCTAGGTTGCCTTCCTCACCTAGTGCCATAACCCTAATCTCATGATGCCCCACAGCATGTTCCCCCTCTAAGGCGATGACCACTCCCCGTGGCCCCTCTTCTCCGACCGTCTCCACCTTGGGAGGTTCGACACCTTCTCCCTCTCTTTCCTCACCCTTATCTTCCGAGGCGATCATTTCAGTAGCATGCTCCCCCATGGAACTTGCCTCCTCTACGGTCATGGATGCCACCCCCGGACCCTCCAAGCCTAGCCTCTCACAGCATCCTACTTCTGTGCTCCCCATAGATGCACCACTTGAAGTAGACGCCTCTTGCTGCTCGGATGGCCCTTTTTCGACCCCGAGGGCCCTAGTCTCTTCTATTACCACAAGCTCTATCGAGATTTCCCTTTCCTCAGTAGGTTCAACAACTGTCGGCACTCCAAGGGCCCTCTTTGCCTCCACCGCCTCGCCAGGAGCAATCCCACTATCCCTGTCTACCACCATTTGGGCAGAGGCCCCCCTTCAGCCTCAGGTGTCGCTTATTGATCTAAAGCAAATGCAATCAGCGTAGTAGACTCTAAGGCATCAACTTGAGTCTCTAAAGAGCTAGGAGAATATTTGGGCAAAGGAGAAGGTGAGGCCTCGAGAGCAGAAGGTGATGGGGAAATATTAGGAGACAGACATCCCTCTGAAGAACTCTAGAGTGAAGAGCCATCTTTTGACTCATGAGTCATCGGGACCCTGTGCCCTTTACGCCCCGAAGTCCTGATTCCCTTCTTGGTTGAGGCACAAAGATTCACTCGGTCAGCCTGCTTTTCCTTCTCCGCCTTCGTCGGCTTGGACTCAGTAGCCTACCCATCCTTCTTCCCCTTCATCAGCTCAGGTGCGGCAACTGTCTTTCTCTTCTTCCCTTGAGCCGAATCGGGCTCTGTAGCATGCCTTTTATTTTTCGCAGGTTCGAGCTCGACGACCTACTCTTTCTTCCTTCCTTCCTTTGGCTCAGACGCAATAACTTGCCTCTTCATCTTCATCGGCTCGGGTATAGTAGCCAACTTTCTCTTCTTCCCTTTCGTCTACTTAGACGCATCACCCTTCGATGTCTCAAACTTGGCGGAACTAGCGGCTAGCTTACCATGAGAGCTGCTCCCTATCACTTCATTTAAATCTTAGACCAGACACCTTTCATACCTTGGTACTTTACGACCTTCTATCCATTTGACGATAGCTTAGAGTTGGTAAAAAATACTCTCTGACCCCTTCTCCATATTGAGAAACTGTGGCAAAGACTTGAACACGGTAATTTGCCAAGGCCGCCGGAGTATGCGCCAGTCATAAGGGAAGCCTAGATTAAAGATTTCACCTAAGGGAGGGGTGTTAGCCAGTTTTCGCTGCTTGGTATCTTAGCTCCAGTGACTATCCTCCCCTTTCCAGTGGTGGTCCGCATCCCAGTACCCCTTGTTCATAATTCTCCACCAATTCTCGTGGGCCTTGGTCGCCTGTTCCGTTCTGTAGAAATGGGGCAGCACATACTTGTTGACTATGGTGGCCTCCAAGCATGCGGCCCAAGCGGTACGGATGTGCCTCGGTTACCAAATTTCCTTGCAGGTTCCCAACTTGCTTGTCTTCCAATGGGCAGCCTTGCTATGCCTTTTCTTGAAGAACACCAAGAACGGACAACCCTGATCCAACCCATGCTGCTGGGAGAACCGGTGAGGAAAATAGCCCTCAAGCTTCGCACCATGGATAGTGCGATAGGAAAGAATGCTGCCCCTGATACTCAGCATATAAATCATTTATTTTAGGCTGGTGAAGACACCATCCAGGTTGTGGTGCAACTCGTCGACATATGAGTGGTCTGTGAGGCTTCCAACTGAAAATGCCACCTGGGCCATATGGAGGTGACCGTTGAAAAACAGGTTGCACCCATGGCTCTGGGGATGAAAAATTTCCTTATGACTAGCAATCTTTAGCAAATATGGACACATGCTGTCCTCCAGATCTCTGGTTTTGCAGTATGTATCCTAAAAGAAAGTTCCAAGCCAGCCGAACACGTAATGAACCGGGAAAGTGGTCTTAAAATCTCCTAGGAAGGCCTCACCATCTTTTATGATATTCCCTCCTTCCTCCCATTTATATGGTCTTCCCTTGGAGTTGGCCTCCAGGCCATGATTAATGCTCCACAGTATAGGCTGTGCGAGAACGTATTCTCTCCCCCGCGTCATGTCACTGGCCACATGAAAGGTGCCGAGACGAATGACGTCTGACCCCCCAGGAAGGGCAAATTTACAAAGGAAGAGTGCCAAGTAAGTTGCCATGAAGACGTGCCCATTCGTCCTTTGTAGCTCGAAAACTGGCGAGGTCTCCTTCTCCCCCTTCTCGGGTGATGGATCATCCTCATTTACGTAGGTGCCGAAGAAGAACTTTACCCACTTAGCAAAGGTAACTCACCCCTTTTTGGGCTCGTTATAGAGCCACTGATAGACTTAAAACAATTCCCGAAGCCCGGCCGGCAGGGCTTCATTACCCACTTTCTCCCCTCAAAAAATGACTGAGTTTGGGGGAATAAACTCTTCATACATGGCACCGAGGAGTGGTAGGCCACCGATGAAGTGCGAGTCCATCAGCGAAATCCCTGCCTCTCAGTGACCAAGTAGCCATGTGTTGCTAACATGGCTCCAAATCTCCATTAAAAACTTTGACTGTGTTTGAATAGCTGTCGTAATAGCCCACCGACCACGGGAGGGTAGCTAGCAAAGAAGCCAGCCTCAAAATATCCCTGAAGTCCCGCAACACTTGCAGGGCCCTGAAGGAATAGCCCTTTAGGTACTAGTGCTCCCCTTGCACCTGCAAACCGGAAGGAGACCATTTCATGCTCGAGGTTTCCAACATTTGCTTGCCTAGAGTTAGCAGGTTCGCGTTAGAAGCTACGTTTCAATGCAGGCAATGCAGAAGGCCTATCCCTTACTCTATGCTCAAGTTTCCATCATTATCTTCCCTCATCACCAACTGGACGGGGGCGCTCACAAAGGTGACACTTAAAGGCCACCTGGGTTCACAAAATGCTTGGGAAAACCAGATCGACTCACCTCTCACCAAGCTTTTACCAGTGAATGCATCAGTACCGAGCTCCCCTTATCGTGGGAGGTTCATCACGTCTGGAATGTCCACCGACGACTTGGCCATCAGAATAAAAGCAAAGGGCGCTAGACGGCCACCAAGAAACTGCACTGACCAAGGCAGGACTATCATCATTTGGCCAGGAAGATGCTATTGCCGTCTCGCAGTCAAAGGCAAGACTATCACTGTCTGCCACCAGGATGGAATTGCCGTCTCGCTATCAATCAAGGACCATCGACGTCCCGCGAACCATGGCGTATTAATGCCTCACTCCATCCATCAACATGCACCGTACGTCACCACGAGTGCATAGGGTGACCGATCGCTGTCCCACGACTCCTCACCTCCTCGAAAGTTACGGTCTCCCAACCCTTCGATTTCCCACAGGTGCTTTCTTTTGCTTGTCGAGAATCCACTCCCGTCCATCGGGAAAACCCTCTCCCGCCTCCTGCTTGTTATCTGAGTTAGTGAAAACCACCGGAAGTCCCCAGAAGGCTTCCCTGAGACCTGGCGGATTGCCCTTCGCCCTGGTTTTTCCCACTTCAGCAGTCAATCAAAGCTAACCAAAATTCTGCTAAAATTTTGGCGAGCTCAATGCAGTCCCTTATTCTTCTCCTCCGATAACGAGAGAGCTGACAGAGCCCTCTGAGGTCTCTGTGACCCCCCCTTTCATAGCAGAATGACCAGAGAAGCACTTGAACTCCGGAAGGTCACCTGTGCAAATTCTGTTAAGGCCCCGAGAGATCCTCTTCATTACTCAGAAAGCTTCAATGCTGACCTAAAACTGTTCGCAAGTATGCTGCGAAGCTTCACACCTCTTGAAGTTCGCCAGAAAAATCCCTAAGGACCTTTCTCTGTAAGTTTTGGTCAAGAAATTCTCACCGAAAAGCCCTTGCTTGGAGTTTTAGCTCTCTCTCTCTCTGAAACGCCCTTCTACTGTTTTAACCTCCGATAAAATAGTAATGTGGGGTTTCTCCCCCTTTTATACCTCGCAGTACCGGAGACTGCCCCCGACAAACTCAAAATGACGCTCCAGTCCCTAGCTCATGATGGCGATAAGGCCAGACCGGGGCGGCCAAGCCCGAGACTCGAAGCAACATCGCCGTGGGCCTCGTTAAGATTTCATCCAGGGGACTAGCGCCGCGCGCTTTGTTCAGAAGGTTGTTGCCGCGCATCTCGTCTAAGGACTACCATCGAGCTCTTCATCAGGAGGCTATTGTCATGCACCCCGCCAAGGAGTTATCACCCTACGTCTAGCCAAAGGCTACTGCAGCACGCTTCACCAAGGGACCTGGCGCCATCATCCGGGTCTAATGTTGCACTTAGCGTCATAGGAAGGCCTTGATGGTCCCCTTCAGACCATCGACCCATACCCTCAAGAAGTTCATTCCCTACACCACAATCTCGCCCCTCAGCGAGCCCAGTTTCTAGTAATGGCGCTATTCCCTAAGAGGTCACTTCCCCCACAGTCCAAGCTGCAAGACCCTATACTTCATAGCCATAATCCTTGTCTCACGACTCACAACTGTATGACCACGGCCCAAGCTGGATGACCCTATAGTGCATAGCCATAGTCCTTGTCTCCCGACTCAAAATTGTATGACCACGGTCCAGGCTGCATGACCCTAAACTGCATGACATAGTCCTTGTCTCACGACTCAAAACTGTTTGACCACATTCCATTCTGCATGATCCTAAACTGCATAGCCATAGTCCTTGTCTCACGACTCAAAACTGTATGACCACGGTTCAAACTGTATGACCTTAAACTATAATGGAGGTCTAGTTCAAGACCTCAAATGGCAAAGTCTTTGTCACATGACATTAAACTTACGACCATGATCCGTGCTGCCTGACCTTAAACTATGCCGCCATGGTCCGTGCTACATGACCTTAAAATGCACAGCCACGGTCCAAGCTACATGACCCTAAACTACATAGCCATAGTCCTTGTCTCACGACTCAAAGCTGTATGATCGCGGTCTAAACTGTATGAACTTAAACTATAGCGGACGTCTAGTTGCATGACCTCAAACTGCAAAGTCATTGTCACATGGCTTTAAACTTATGACCATGGTCCATAGTACACATCCTGGCCGCATGACGTTAAAAGTCTTTGTACCACGGTCCAAACTATATGATCCTAAATTGCAGTGGACGTCTAGTTACACGACCACAAACTGTGTGGTCCTACCTGTATGACTTTAAACTGCAAAGTCATGGTCCGAGCTACAAGACCTTAAAATTGTAAACGTGCAGCACACCAAATGGTCCATATGCATAACTCCAACTGGACCCCCAATCGAGTTAGATGCATGTAAGGGTCGTACTCATTCCATCATCTCCAGAGAGTTAGAGACATCCTTCCTTCAACCCATGGTGGGGTTTATCCGTGCCCTGGCCTCTTAGAGTTCCATGCACACCGATATTCACTATCCCCGTGGAGTCACTCTGGCCCTCCTTATCCTCAGTGAAGCCTTTCCCGTTAACTACCCCTTGTAGGGTCACCACCTTCATCTACATCTCTTCACATGTGGACCAGGGAGTCAGATTGCTATCCACATAGTACAATATAGTTTTAGGGTCATATAGCTGGACTGTAGTGGTAAGGATTGGCAGTCTATAGAGGCCATAGAGTGAGTCTGGGGTTGAATTTGACTCACTTGGGAAGGTGGCATGAAGTTTCCTATAGAGAGTTGATTGGATGGTTGGTGAAAAGTGGTGATCCACTAGTAGGTGGTGAGATGTCTTGCCATTTGGTGAGCATGGGTAAGACTTATTGGGAAATGAGATGAAAGATGGTGAAGGTGGCCCATGCACATGAATGGGCCAGCTAGGGAAGACGTGCAAGGTGATGCACGTAAAGGGTGTGTGCGCGTATGTAGACTCACTGGGGAGGCAATGGAAGTGGTGTAGGTGGCCTGTGCACACGAATGGGCTGGCTGGGGAAGACGTGGGTGGTGATGCATGTAAAGGGTCTGTGGACCTAGGTAGGCTCATTGGAGAGAAGAAAAAGAGGGTATGCGCACACCAATGGGCCGGTTTGGGAAGATGTGCATGAAGATCCACGCAAAAAGGGAGGTGTGAGCGCACATGCGGTGTCTTTAAGGTCATGCCTCCTTGACCAAGGCGAAGCAGTTTAACATCATGCGGTCAAGACGTGTACTATGGTTTAAGGTCATATAGCTTGGAGCGTGGTTACGCAATTTAAAGTCATGCAACTAGGACCGTGCAATTTAAGGTCGTGCAACTAGACCTCTGCTACAGTTTATGGTCATATAGTTTGGACCATAGCTATGCAGTTTAAGGTCATGCAGCATGGACAGTGTACGAGTCACCATTTTAGTCCTAGTTGCATGACATTAAAAGGCTTCGCATAGATCGCGAAGGAACGACCCTAAAATATGCATTCCCTAAAAAAAACGGGCATGGTGTACATCTGGACAAGGGAACGCCATGAGTAAAAATGATGGACGGGCATGGTAACGAAACCATGAGTAAGAGAGTTTTGTGAAAAAATAAACCCAGGCACGGTGAAAACCCCAAAAGGGAACTGTGAGCAAAAATGGATAAAACGGGTGGACATGCTCACAAAGCCATAGGCAAAAGAGCCCGAAAATAATGGAAGTTAGTGAAAGCCGTCTTCACGATGCCACTTCCCCTGTTTAAGTGAAAACCCGTGAAATGACACTTGGACCGACAAAGCAGGTTGACGCACTTCCATAGTCTTAGCCGACACCCCAGTTTCCACGGCTCGCCAGGGAGTGAGAGCCTCATAAGAACTCCCTAGCAATCATGGCTTGTCTGAGAGTGAGAGCCTCATAAGATCTCTCCAGCAATCATGGCTCCTCAGGGAGTGAGAGCCTCATAATATCTCCTCAGTTTCCACAGCTCGTTAGGGAGTGAGAGTCTCATAAGATCTCCCCAGTTTCCATGACTCGTTAGAGAGTGAGAGCATCATAAGATCTCTTCAGTTTTCACGGCTCATCAGGGAGTGAGAGCCTCATAAGATCTCCCCAGTTTCCATAACTCGGTAGGGAGTGAGAGCCTCATAAGATCTTCTTAGTTTCCACGACTAATCAAGGAGTGAGAGCCTCATAAGATCTCCCCATTTTCCACGATTTGTTAGGGAGTGAGAGCCTCATAAGATATCCCCAGTTTTCAAGGCTCGTCAGGGAGTGAGAGCCTTATAAGATCTCCCCAGTTTCTACGGTTTGTTAGGGAGTTAGAGCCTCATAAGATCTCCCCAGTTTCCACGGCTCGTCAGTGAGTGAGAGCCTCATAAGATCTCCTCAATTTCCATGACTTGTTAGGGAGTGAGGCCATATAAGTTCTCCCCAGTTTCCAAGGCTCGTCAGGGAGTGAGAGCCTCATAAGATCTCCCCCGTTTTCACAGCTCGTCAAGGAGTGAAAGCCTCATAAGATCTCCCCAGTTTCCACGGCTTGTCACGGAGTGAGATCCTTATAAGATCTCCCCAGTTCAGCAACAACAAGAGTCCTTACGGGTGAGGACGATGATGTAAAGATCCCTCCAGAAATTCTATGGATCATTATGAAGGCAAGAAATTGACAAGGCCAGGGTTGCCACAGAATTCAAGGTATGTCTCGCAAAAGCCCTCTAGTCAGTAGGGGACCAAACTTTCAGAACGAGCCAAAAGCCCCTGTCTGGACTCCGCTAAACGGGACCTAAAGGGATACCCTGAGCATCAAAGACAAACCTGGTATAGCAGAAGACGACAAACCTTCAAAACGGCCTAGTTTCTACGAGGATGTCCTGACAAAGGCCTCATGCTCCAGAACCGTGGATAGTCCCTTGAGAGTGAGGACTTTGATAAGATCCCTCAAAATTCCTAAATTATTGCACTTCTCGAGTCTCTCCAAGCACAAAATTTGACGAGGCTTGTTGGAAGGTATTTTTCATCAACATCAGGGCCCCACTCAATAAAGGCCTAGCAAGTAGTACAAATTTTGACAGTCTTCATGAGATCTCTCAAAAGTCTCCTGGCAAGTTTCGTTGCATTTTGACATGTCTAAGGCAGTGCAAACTGAGAAGTAGTTCTTGCAGAATTGATCTCTAAAGCTACATTTTCAGCATCCCAAACTGCTATGGGACCACCACCATTGGATCTGGTACAGTTAAAAATCCCCAGGGGTCAAGTTTTAGCTCAAATAGACATTCTAAGAAGAAGTTTTAGGTGAAATAGTGAAACAAGAGGAGCCGCATGCTATTCCCGTGCGGCCATCGTGCAACACTGCATCATTAAAGGGATAATCACGACCAGTGAATTTTGACGCTCATATCTTGATTGTCCCATGTCAAATGGTGCTCAAATTTGATGAGCGTGTTTGTCTAGTCGAGACGAGCGATTCGATATGTGGCACGTCCCGTGATGATACTCGAACACAAATAAACGTTAGAGAGAAGTTGTTGATCCATGAAGAAAGTGCAAGAGATTCAACAGCATCGTGCCACGCTCGCGCGCTCGAACGATGCGAGACAAATTCCATTGCGAGCATAAGGTCTTGAGCCATCTTTGACCCGAACCCTGTACATGATAAACGGTCGGATTTTGCACACGAAGCCAACGAATAGACTGCAAATTCCATCACAGGAATCCTTGATTTCGACCAAAATTCTAAACTTGTAAAATCTTCATTCGGCCATGAAATCAAGTTGCGTTTGGTGCCCCGTGATCATAGCAGCATGCTCAATGTGAATCCGTGAGGAAAACACATAAAACATTAAGGAACGAACACATTACTGATTCAAAGTTTCAAGATCTACTCAAAATTCAAGTCACATGATCGTGCACCAAAAACACGATCCATGGCTCGAAGTTGGTATCAAATCGATTGCCATGCTGCTCCCTATAAGAAAACAATCATCTCACAATCAATCGGGCATCAGAACGACCCCGGATTAGCCATGCAAGAACACGCAAGTCCTAGGGCAACACATGGACTGTTTTGGAATTCTATGACTTGTTAAGAAGGGGTAAATCTTTCATTTTGTACCCTATTTTCTAATTTCTTTTAAATTAATTTAATCTTAATTTCCAGCAATTAGGGTTACTTTTGATCATCCACCCATGTTTGGGGCACACTTCTATATATACGTGCCATCATTGTATGTAGAAAAATAGAGAGAAGGAAGACACATACACACACAAGAGAGTTTTCACGTAATACAAGTTTCTCTTTCTTACAATTGTAGTGTTACGCTTGAGAGAGAGGGTGAGGTGAGAGAAACTTTTGATCGGTGCCCTTAGGGTTGAGGTAAATCTTCTCGCTCTTCTTTTTCTTTTCTTCTTCTCTCTCCCTTCTCCCCTCTCTTCTGCCTCTTTTTCTTTTGAGTTCCTCATGGAGGTCGTGCACTGTAGTGGCAGTGCCGTGCATGCCACTCCTTTGGTCTCACAGGTCACACATGACGATGGCAGTGCCATGCACGAGTCTTCTTTCCGTCCTTTTCGTCTGTCTCTTTCTCTCAGTGAAGTTTGTAGACGGCGCTGCCCATCACTGCCCACAAACATAGCTTTGATGTCTTGATGAAAAACCTAGATGGCGAAGTGTGTTGCCTCCTGCAGGAGTCTTCCTCTGCTACGCATCTAACATACATGGTGATACCTATTGCCGCCCGCTAGAGGCCCTAGAAACACACACAGCCATCCGCGAGCTTCCTCTATGCATCTGGTGCCGATCGTCGTTCTCCCTGCATCCCACGTCTATCACCGTGCGACTTAGGTGAAAACACCGTCGTGAGCCTCATCAGGAGCTAGCGCCATCCACAAGGGATACGCTGCCTCCTTGCATTACCCACCATGATGTCTATCGAAGTCAAGATTACCCCTTCTCTTCACCGTCTCATTCTTTCCTCTCCACCTTTTTCTCCTGTCACTTGATTGAGGGTAGGCCAAGCTTAGCGTCGACGCATCGACCTTGGTTTTACATGGTACTGCCACCGTGCTGGTCTTGTGAACCATGCCTATCTTACTACCACTCCGGGTCGGTGGCTTTCGGTTGTAATGTTAGTCTAACTCCTTCGTCAAGTTCTCTTCTCCTTTCCATCTTCCTTGCACTTTGTCGCCTTCTCCCATGAATATGCATTTCCCCAAGACAAGGGTGGGTCCTTTTTAATCCACTTGTCTTACAAATTAACCATAAAAGTGTTGTGCAGAAAAATAAGAGGATTACAGGTCAAAGGAGGTGATCTCGAACCAGCTCAAGCAGCTGGGGGCATTTCTTCGTGATCTAAGAGGGCGCCCACTGGAGACAGCTTGAGTAAGTCTCAAACCCACATAAAATTCCTCTCTCATTGGTTGGTAGACCTTCCCTTACCCTCGAGCAAGGTTTCGAGAGAGCGATCTCAAATCTCGGGTCCACTAGTGACCCGAGACATGTGCCACCAGATCACGTAGATCTGGAGGGCGAGATAGAGGCAGTAGGAGTGAGGTCGTCAAATCCTAATCCAAGTCAGGTGAAGATCTTTCTTGGGATTAGGTTGACTGCTAACCCTCTATTCAGTATAATCTCATTGATAAGGCTAGCATGTAATTCACCATTCACGAAGTGTGGGTGATTGTGAAATTTGCCTCCCAACTGCAGGCCATATTCGAAAAATGTGATTGCCAAGAACCCACCTAGGTTGGCTGAGTCCACCTCAATAGGCTCGACTTCAGTCTTGTACCCTTCCGGGTTACAAAGGGCTTGAACCAGGGCTATACGATAGTCTTTGGACAACATAAGGGCATCATAGATGCTTAGAAGGGCGAGAAGCTTTTTCAAATGCCCAATTAAATCATATTTCACCTTATCCTTGTTAGCCTTCTATATTCTTGATGCAGTCACTGGTTTGGGTGGTAGGGTAGGTTTAGGAGCATGTTTTGGTTGAGTTTTGGTTTGTGACAGTGGCTGACTTTGTTGTTCGGCCGGTGCGGTCCGGGCAAATGGGGAAGTAATAACGATTTGTGTTGGGGATGTGGAAGTTTGAGGTTGAGGTTTAGGGAAACGTGAAGGATCTAGAAACATGAGGACCTTGAACTTTTGAGGTGTGGACTGTAGCTTCTTCCCTGATCGTAGGCGCAGTTGCCCCATGCTGGATGGTACTTCCAAGATTTGCACCATATGGGAGGCCTCCTTGGAACAGGAACTTAAAGATGGCTTGGACTTGGCTCGGGCTGTCAGGGCGTCGGTGACTGTCAAGAATCCAGTCGCCTAGGCCAGCATCTTTCTTAGGCACTTTGGCTACAAGCTGCTGATGTTGGTTCCTTCGAGCTCTCTGTTTAGAGTGTCGAAGTTTGGACACTGCTGACCTGCACCTTTTAAGGAAATAGAGGGGGAGGGACGAGAAGAAGAAGTGGAGTTAAAATGTCTGGGGTTGCTTTTTATGTCATCATCAGAATGGGACGTGTGCAGTGGGTGTTTTAGGTCTTGCCCCGGCTCTTACCGTTGGGGGGTGCTTTTAGTGTCATCACCCGTATTAGACGAGTGCCCGGGATGTTTTAGACTTCCAAGGGCTGAGAAGTCGAGGGCTCTGAAGGGTCCAATGTAGGCCCATGGGGGACTTGCAGTGGGATTTCCTCTTGGACAAGAGCAATAGCTTAGGAGTGTTCAGGGAGAAAGAAACTGACAATGTGGCCTTTCTGTACCTTCTCAGCAACTATAGCTTCGAACCTAGAGCATTCCAAGAGATCATGGCCCCATACCTAGTGATATGGGCACCAAAGATTTTGTGTACCCTAGGTAAGATGCTTAGGTTGTCTAACGGGCTTGGGAGTTATGAGACCCTGTTGGAGCATCACCTCGAAGAGGGCTTACACTGGTAGAGCAGGGATCTGAGGACGTCCTTCTGGGTTACCATGAACTTCTTGGTGCTGCTGTATCTTTTTTGCCAAGAGCCCATGGAAGCCTATGCATTTGCTCAGGTCATGGCCTCGTATCAGATGATACAGACGCTAGAGATTTTTAGTTACTGGAGGCAGGAACTTGGGCTGCCTTGTCGGCTTTGGCGTGATGAGACCTTCAAGCATTACGAAGAATAGTGCATGGAGGACAGAGGGTGCCTCATCATCCTCTTAGATTGTCACTATGTGGGAAGCCTCAGTTGCCCTGAATGATTTCTTTAGCTTTTCAAGCTTTATCTGGCCCTTATTAATAAGGGCTTTGATAATGTCTTTGAGCATAAAGTACTCTTGAGTGGGATGGCCTTCTGTGATAGGCACAGTACCTCTCATGTGTCTCCTATCCACCTTGCTCTGGGGTGTTGACCTCCGACAGCTGGACCATGTTTTGCTCAAGTAGTAATCGAAGCAGCCCATGAACCCACATCTTCTCGAAGGGGTACACCTTGTTTTGATGCTGGATCCAATAATCTCTTTGATTTACACTCTTAGGAGGCGAGACCTTGTTATAGAACTGTTGCTGCTTGCCTCCAGCCTGAGGTGTCTACGCCTTAAAGAGGTCCAAGGTTTGAGGGGCGGCTTTCTTGGTGTCAGTCACGGTGACAACAGCACTAATCACCTCCTTTTGTTGGTTGCCCCGATTGTTGGAGCGAGAATTGCCATTGCCTAAGTTGTTTCTTGAGCTAGAGTACTGTTGATGAGATCTGCCATGGTGCTTAGACAGACCTTCCATACGATCTACTTTATAGATGAGCTTTGACATGGAGGATGGATTGGAAGCCTCAACATGCAGGGCAATCTCGGGTAGCATATTTCGTATGCAAGTTTGAATTGCTTCTCTTTCAATCATGGGAGTGGCATGATAGGTTGCCAGCTCTCTCCATCGGGCTATGAATTTATCAACTGGCTCACCAGGGTCTTGAGTCAGAGTGAGGAGTTTGATGGTTTCCATGTTTCTCTGGACTTCATAGAAACACTGGTAAAACAACCTCTCCATTTGCTACCATGTGTGTATCGAGTTTGGTGGCAGCCGTGCATACCATTGGAAGGCTAGCCCTTCGAGAGTTTCGACGAACTGACAAAGGAGGAGTCACCCATTAGTTGTCATCTCTCGACAAGTAGCTTGGAAGTGAGCGGTATACTGGTGCGGGGACGTGATACCATTGAACGACGAGAGCTTCCCTTTTTGATAGTTCGGAGGACCAGGGATATAGATTTTGGGAGAGCGGCATCTCTTGCATGCCCGGGACCTCATTCTTGAGACTGTGAGTCACCATGGCATCTATATCGGTTTGCGAAACCATGTGGGGAGAGCTACCTTGGGAGGCCGGTGGGGTAGTTTGCCCGGGAGCTGTGTCCTCTCCAGGCTGGGAGTTGGCCTCGTGGTGAGGAGAAGAAGTAGGGGCTTGGGAGGCCTCCAGGCGATCCATCTTTTTGAGGATGGACTACATCATCACCTTTTACCTATTCATCCGCTTTTCTAGGGCATAATCTGGCTCATTGATCACCATGATGCTGACCGTTTCTTCTGGAGGGTCAGAGCCAAGTGGAGTAGTGGGCTGCCGGGGTTAGCAAGTCGTACATGGCAAGGCAGTCTGTAGGGGCTCAGCATGCCCCGTTTAGACTCGAGCCTTGTACGCGGACCGTGTGAGGACCGTTTCTTGATGATCTTGGGACCGTGATTTCTTCGCAGCTCGGTCTTTTATTGTGACGGTGACGACCGAGCAGTCTTGTACTTCTCGTTTAGGTTCAGGAACCCGAAGAGCGAAGAAGGGATTGTGAGGCAGGAGGTCATCGAAAGTGGTAACCTCAATTGCCTTAAAGGCCTCTCTAGTTAGGAGTTAGAGGCCTTTCTTATACGTGATCCTGAGACTACAATAGATTTTAGTCCAGAATCGAGCATACGACTTGGATTGCCCCATTTATCTTGAGCACGCGAGGGCTGTGTCTATCAGGTGGAATAGAGAGTGAGGTCCAAGGATGGAAGGCAGCCTGGGTTGCTGCCTTGGAGGCTGGAGACTTCTATCTGCCGTCAGGCCTTTGCCCCGAACTCCCTTGTGAGGTCTGGCTGTATGGCTCACCTGGGGTGGCTGGATCAAGATGGTATTCTTAGGGAAAACCTTCGAGTACCAGGTATCGAGGTGCTTGCCTGGCGAAAGAGGAGCGACAGAAGAAGGAGCTAGTTCACCACTTCGCCTGAGTCGGGATGGAGGAGGAACCTGCAAATTATGTGTGTGTGCACCTATAGAGTTAGCCGTTCTAGTAACTTGGGGGTCAACCTTGGCGCAATCAGCTTGTTCGACCTTAGGAGGCCAAGACTCACGAGCTCGTATCTGTGAGGGTTCAGGCGGGAGCTTGTCTGTCATAGGATGAAGCTTTGTGTGCTGAGAGGGAGGACGAAGTGGCCAACCCTCTGGTCCTCGAGTTGACACAGAATTGGCACTGCCTCGAGTTCTGGAAAACAAATGCATGGCATGTGCAGGGTTCGACCCGAGAGTGTGCGAGAGGTGGAAGCCGCATGATCTCCTCCTCTATGTACCGAGCCTCTAAGGATAGAGGTTCAGCGTGGTGAAGGGGCATGGGGAGTGACCTTGCGGTGACTCTCAAGAGCGATGACAACCTGCTTGCCTTTTGCGAACGTAGACAAGGCAGCCTTTCAGCATACCTCGACATAATGACCGGCAAAGGACTTCCCAGTAGCGGGGTGCATGCTGTGTGTGGTGGCATGTGTGCCACCAATGCGAAAGGCCTTGGTGGAGAGTCCACTAGGGCTAGGAAGTGGAGAGCTAGGGACCTTCAAGTCCTTTCTCACACTAATCTAGGAGAGAACCTAGGAGCCGGACTGTGAATCCTGACTCAAGAGGAGTGTAGGGAACGGGGCTTGAGAAGCTCGCATCCCTGGGACGGTCACGAGTGTTAGGATGAGAAAATCGCCAACTCGGATGAACGGGTTGAACAACCCAGATGCCATGAAATATAGTGCAAAAAGTAAAATGTGATGTTAATCAAGCAAGAGCAAACCGACGAAGGGCTAATAAGTCCCCAGTGGAGTCGTTAATCTGGTTAGATGCCTCGATCTTGCCTCTCTGGATTTAAGTGATCGGGTGACACGTGTCTTGGGCTCAAAAGATTCGGGACATGAGATCGCTCTCTCGGGATCCTCATTCACAGATCAAGGGTAGGTGTTCAACTGGTGAGAGAGGAATTGAATGTGAGGTGAGGACCAACCTAACTTGGGTTCGTGACTTACTCACGATGACTCGCGTGTTCGCCCTCTTAGATCACGATGAAAAGCCCCCCAACTGCTTCAGCATGTTTGAAATCGCCTCCCTTGACCTGCAATCTCCTTGTTTTCTGCACAACACTAGCATGGTTAACTTGCAAGACAAGTGGGTCGAAGGACCCACCCTTGTCTTAGGGCAATGCACATTCGTGAGAAGTTGGGGTGATGAAGAAGAGAGTTTGAATAAAGAGAGAAAAGAGAGGATAACTTGATAAGAGGATGAGACTAGCATGATAGCTGGACCAGTGATTGACTTGGAGTGGTAGCAAGATGGACATGGTACTCAGGACCAGCATGACGGCAATACTACTTGAAATCGAGTTCGATATGCTGGTCCTACTCTGGTGTGGCAGCAAGATGGGCATGGTACTCAGGACCAGCACGACGACAATACTGCTCGACATCTAGACTGCTATGGTAGTGCTAGACTGAGTCTACGCTCAGCCAAGTGAGAAGGGATGAGAATTAAGAGAAGGCGTGAGATGATGAAGAGATGGGGTCCCGATGGTGTTAGACATCGCCACCTGCAGCTGTGGAGTAACAGTGTCGTGGTCTGTGGACGGCACTGACACTATTGCTCACTGTCAAAGGGTGAGCAGTGAACTAAAGACGGCTCTAGGCATCACCACTAGCAACATGAGGAGGCAGCAAACCCCTTCATGGGTGGCGATGGCTCCTTATGAAGCCCACGACGATAGACTCTTGTAAAGCGCGCGACGATAGTTCCTTGACGCAGCACACGACATTAGACGTGGGATGCAAGAGAAGCAAGCACACGACAATAGGCTTCGACTGCACGAAGGAAGCTCGCAGATAGCGATAGGTGCCTCACGTGCAAAAGAATCCTACGCACGGCGATAGGCACCGAGCACAAGAAAGAGGCTAGCGGACGGCGATGGGTATTACTGCGACCCTTCGCGGTCGGCGATAGGCATCGCCATCTATGATAGGCGCGCAACAGAGTGAGATCCTCGCAGGCTGCTATAGGCACCTCCGTCTGCACTCCTCGCTGAGAGACAAAGACGACCGAAGAGAGGGAGAAAGAAGCTCGGCATGGTGCTGCCATTACCATGCACGACCTGTGGAACCAAAGGGGGGGATAAAGAAAGAAAGAAAGAGGCATGTGCGGCATTGCCACTGTCGCTCATGGCCTCTGAGAAAAGCTATACGAAGAAGAAGAAAGATAAGAAGAGAGAAGAAGAGAAGAAAGAAGAGAAGAGAGAGAAAGATATTTACCTTAAGCTAAGAGGTACCGATCCAAAAGTTTATCTCTCCTTCCTCTCTCTCTCAAGTCGTGACCCAATAATGAGAAAGATGGAGATTTTATTAAGCAAAGTTCAGTTCTTGTACAATGAGAGTGCGTGATATACATAGATTTTACCCAAACATGGGTGGATTGATCAAAATTAAACCTAATTGCTGAAAATTAAGATTTAATTGAATTCAATAAAATATGAAAATAGGGTGCAAAATGACAGATTTACCCCTTCCTGACAATTCTAGAACAGTCTCTGCTACTGCCCTAGAATGTGCATGATCTTTCATGGATGATCCGGAGTTGCTCTATTGCCTGTTTGTCCAAAAGATGATTGTTTTCTTATAGGACTCGACATGGCGATCGATTTGATACCAGCTTCGAGCCATATATTGTGTTCACGATCATGTGACTTGAAATTTGGATGAATGTTGCAAACTTTGGATCGATAGTTTGCTCGTTTCTTAATGTTTTTCCGTGATTTCTTCAATGGATCACACTGATCATGTCGTCACGGTCGTGTGACAACAAATGCAGCTCGATTTCGTGTCTGGAAAAAGATTTCGTAACTTTGGAATTTTGGTCGAAATCTGGAATTCTGGCATCAAAATTTTGTCACTTCATCGACTTTGTGTGCAAAATCTGGTTGTTTATCATGCACAGGGTTTAGACCAGTGACTGGTCTTACATCGATTAGGGTCGCGAGGGTCATGATTCGACCGTTCGAGCAAGGCATGTCACTGCTGATTTTCCCATAACTTTCTTCATGGATCGGTAACTTCTCTCTAGCTTTTCTCCGTGCTCAGGTGTTTTCGCGGGTGTGCCACATATCGAAATGCTCGTCTTGACGAGAGGAATATGCTCACCAAATTTGAGTGTCATCTGACTTGGGACGAATGAGATATGGCCATCGCAAGTCACTATTTGTGATTGTCCCTTTACTGAAGTTTAGTTGCAGGGTGGGCACACGGGAATAATGTGCGGCTCCTCCTGTTTCGATCTTTTAAGCATAACTTCTTTCTAGAGTGTCCGTTCAAGCTGAAATTTGACCCCAGGGATTTTCAACCATGTCGGATCCAATGGCAGTGGTCCCATAGTAATTTGACACACCAAAAATATAGTTCTAGTTTCGGGAATCCGTTTAGGGCGCTAGAGACTAATTTTGCCGAAATTGTTTCTCAGTCTGCACTGCCTTAGACATAATGGATTGCGACGAAACTTGGAAGGAGACTTTTTGAGGTCCTTAGAATGATCTCAACATGTTTTGGGGCCATTCTGAGACTGTCAAAAGTTCCACTGTTTGTCAGGCTTTATTGACTGGCTTCTCCCTTCTTCTTCATCAGGGACCACGGTGCTAAAAAATGTCTTCAAACAAAGGGTGGTGTGCACCAATATTCATTGGTGATTACATAATTTTCTTGTTGAACCTCCTTGTAATCGTTCATGGGTGAATAAAATCCATAGTAACTGATTTAAAAAAATGATGGTTATTTGATGTCTTCTGTTTTTTTATTTCCTTACAACTAAAGGTTATTTGTTTATTTTTTTGAAACCATATCAAGAAATCCTTTTGAATAGGAATTTTTTTTATTATTTGATTATCTATTAAAGAAAAGATTTTTTGTCTCTAAAATGTTTATTTTTCCTAAAAACTGCGGTTCAAAGTGACTTCTGGGAAATATATCTCCCTCATTTCGAGACGGATCACTTTCAAATTTTACGAGCGTGTTCATCTCGACAAGAAAATCGTTTTGATATGTGGCAAGCTCTGTGGCGACGCCCGAGCAGGAAGAAAAGCTAGAGAGAAGTTCGCAATTCGTGGTAAAAGTTACAGGAAATTCAACAGCGACACGTCACGTTCGAGCGACCATAGCACAACGCTCGCACATCAGATTTATGCGCAACCAGTTCCATCGTGTACGAAATTCTAGGGCTACCATTGATCAGAACCCCGTGCGTGATGAACGGTCAGATTTAATACATGACGTCGATAAAGTTGCTGTAAATTTCGACCTCCTGATAAGTCAAGTGAGATTTATATACTTAAGCATCATAAAATATGGTTAAAGGTTTTATGGAATCTAAGGATTATTTTCTATGCATGGAAAATGAAGGAAGATTTTTTAAAACCATTTTTACCATAAAACATAATTTTTTTCATCATTTTTGGGGTGATTTCATATTCTCGGGCTAGGTCAACATGCACAAAGTTGTTTAATAGGTCCAATGTAGGGTATGGTTATGGGTCTTGGGTCCAAAATTACTTGGGTACCAGTCTGGGTAGGGTAAACATTGACCTGTACAGTACGGGTCTGGGTCCGGGTACACATAGGTTACTTCGGGTCCGAGTCCGGGTTCGAGTCCAGGTCTAGCTGGATCCAACCCGTTGCACCACTAACGATATGAGGGGCGTCAATGGCTTGAGTTGGGTTCTGGTCAGCCCATGACCCACACTGGGCTACTAAGGTTCCACAGGGACTAGGACCTGGTTCTCAGTCCAAGTGACTTGGACGATTTGGGTCTATGACTGGGTTTCATTTCATTAAGACCCGGACTCTAAAAATTAAAAAAAAACTTAATTTTTGCATTGTGTACTATTTGTTTTTATCTATACAACATTATTAAGCAAGAGTTAAGGGATGAAAATGTATCACGAAAATATTAAGCCAGAGTTAAAGGGTGGACACGCGACGTAAAAATAAGAAGGTGTCCTAATTTTATAGAAGCTGTAGGAGACTGAAAGAAAGACCAATGTAATCTTTTACGGGGGAATTTTTTTTTTCATCGATTTGTTTTGGAAAATGATCACTTACAGGTGGTCTTATTACAAGAACATATACTTCAAAATAAAATCAACAAAATGGTAAAACCAAGATCTTGAAACTTGATGCCATTGAATTAACTATGCGCTATGCTTGAAATTATAAAGATAAGATGGCAAAAAAATAAAAGTAAACTGTGTCGACGATTACTTCAACTAGGCTTACTACACCCCACACTGAGTCACCACCATCTGAGAGCGTGGGATTGACGATCTAGCTTCAATCTCAACCAGGAAGGCGAGTTTAGGCCAAACTACTCTGTGGAACCTTTAGAACTCCCTTTTAATCATCTAGCTTAGAACCTAGGTCCCAACCCCCAAGACCAAGTTTAACATATCCTCTACTACCCAACCTTTTAGTTTAATGAGATGAGAGAGAGTGGGATAAATCCTAAGGTTGGGCGTGCCCCCTTTATGAGCTAGGAGAGATAAGAATTTAGAGAGAGAGGAGAGAGAGCGAGGCATGCCCCTTAGAGAGCGAGAGAAGAGAGAGAAGGGAGAGATGTGTAGAGAAAGAGGAGGGGAGGTCATCTATTTATCGAACAATTTTAGGTTTACAGTTTCATATAGTTTGCATCTTAAGTGAGATTAAACATTGACCGTCGATCAAGGGTGACTTGTGGGGTGAGAGATCTGAGCCATCCATTCCATATATAGGCCATCAACATTATGGAAGGTGCATAAACCTTTATCCCCTTTTTCTAAACTATTTTCCCATCAATACAAATTAAATCAATTAAATCCAATCAAAATATTGTGTATACCATAAAATAACACAAGTCTTCTCATACATTCACAAAATCTTTCAAATTTATATCAAGTAAATATATGGTCAATATATTTCCAAGTCATATCTATCAATTGACCACAGTCATAATTGACCATTACCAAAATTAAAATAGCATCCAAAGAGGGTGGGGCATGGCACCCATGAGGGGGACTCATGGGCCCCACCTTCTAGAAATATGTCGGGCTCATGTGCACAATGGGCCCCCATGAACTTTTAGATATTTTAAAATTAATAAAATAATTTCTTTAGGATATTATTTGAATATTTAAAGAATTGTAAAATTAATATCTTTAATTTATAAATCCAAAAATTATCAATAAAATATTCCGGGGTTCATAAATATTCAAATAATAATTATAAAATAATTTCCATGATAAAACAAATTAATTTGATCAGAAAAGGTTCCATATTGAATCAACAATCATGTGACACTCCACCTTCAACTATGGACTACAGACCACACTTGCTTTATCCGACCGACCCAGTGTTACCCATGACCCATAGTCTAAGCAGGGGCTCATTAGTGGGTCACCAAAATCTAGCTGATGAGCTAAGGGTTGCGATCCCAGTTTGTGGATTACAGGTCCTCCCCTAGAGACGAGTTAATGTCGCCTAAAGCTGATGTGGCCACAACTCCTATGATGCATAGAGGTATCTCTCGTACATGCATACGTTTCACTCTGAAAAGGTAGCTTGCTTTCACAAAACAGTCTATCAATATATATATTGTGTGATGATATGTGGATGAGGCTTTGGCCCTCGTCCTTACATGCCACCATCACACACAAGGGTGAAACAGTCCCTTGGCTCACTCATCCGGGCATACTCCAACCTCATTAAGGGCTGACACATTAAAACCCTCATCGGTTTATACTTTATGCCCAGGTAACATGGGTTTTTCCCAACAGACTGGCATAGACCGTTGGTTAAGTGCATCGATCTCGCTCTTTGGATCCCGATGATCTGGCGGCATGCGTCTTGGGTTTCAAGGGAACCCAAGACTTGAGATCGCTCTCTCGGGAACCTTGCTCAGGAGCAAAGGCAAGTGGACCAACCAATGGGAGAGGAATTTAAGGTAGGTTCGAGACTTACTCGAACTGGCTCATGTGGGTGCCCTCTTAGATCACAAAGAAAGTCCCCCAATAGTAAAATTGGTTCGAAATCACCTCCCTTGGCATGTATTCTCCTATTTCTGCAATTACACAAATATGGAAAATGTTATAAAGCAAGTGGGTCAATGGACCCCACCTTGCCTTTGGGCGAACGTACACAGGTGTGCATATTCGAAAAGAAGAAAAGAAGAATGAGAGAATTAAGATTAGGGTGAGAAGAATTTGACCAGGCGGTGAGAGTGACTAAACTAGTAGGTAATTGACCCAGCGTGGTATTAAAACGAGCTCGGTAACTCTGACCGGCTCAACAGAATTACTGTTAGACGACAGTTTCAAAACTAACCAGCTTGACACGATAGCTAGAGAAAAGCAAGGAGAAGAAGTAAGAAAGAGTAGGAAGAGGAAGAAAGACCCAGATGGAAATGAGATGGGGAGAGAGAAGGCTCAAACAACGATGACTTGCGCGGACTACGACGTGAGTGAGGAAGAAACACAGGCAACAATGTGCTTGCACTGGCTATGACAGAAGAAAGAGGGGGATGAGACTTAAGCAGCGATGGTCCTCTGTCGGCTATGACTTAAAGAGAGAAGAAAGAAAAAGAACACAGGCGGCGATGTGCTTCTCCCATCTGTGATAGAAAAGAGAGAGAGAAGGAACACAGGTGGTAATAGGCTTGTATCAGTTGTGTTAGAAGAAAGGGGAGAGAAGACAGGCGGCACTAAGCCTTCGCCGGCTGTGGTAGAAGAAGTGGAAAAAGAAAACATAGACAGCGTTGAGCCTTCGCCGGCTATGTTAGAAGGAGACATGAGGTGTAGCACAGACGACAATGGACTTTGTCGTCTGAGAACAAGAGAGACGAAAGAGAGAAAAAACGGTAATGAACTTCGTCGTCTGGGACACAAGAGAGATGACAGAGTTTTGACAAAGGCCTGACCCGCCATTCAGGTTAAGGCCCAACTCACTGTTTATGTCTCAGAAACAAGAAGACATTACACCCTGTAAGAACTCTGCCATGGGTGAATAAAGAAAAGAAAGAAGAGCACGGAAAAAGATACATGATAAAGATGAAAGCTAGAAAGAAAAGGGAGAGATGAGAGAGAGATAGAGATGAGAAAAGAGGAGAGAGAAAGAGAGATAGAGACGAGAGGAAAAGAGAGATAGAGACGAGAAAAGAGGAGAGAGATGAGAGGAAAAGAGAGATAGAGATGACAGGGAAAGAGAGATAGAGACGAGAAAAGAGGAGAGAGATGAGATGAAAAGAGAGATAGAAATGAGAAATGAGAAGAGAGAAAGATGGGAGGAGAGAGAAAATTACCTTACTGAGGGGTACCGACCCTTTTCTTCTCTCTCCTCTCTCTCTCTCCAAGATGCACCCATGAACTCAAGAAAGAATTGAAGTCTTTATTAACTATTGAAGAATAAATCGAATGTTTAACTAAATGTCCTTTACATTTAGGCTTTATATGTTTATACGGAATTTACAAAATTGGGCCCAAACATGGGTGGATGCTTAAAAATTACCTAAAAGTGAAGATAATTACAATTTAATTAAATTAAAAGAAATTCTAAAAATAGGTGCAAAAGGACTGCTTTTTCCTTACCTAATAATGTGTGGAATTCCAGAATAATCCTTGCTGCAGCTCGAGAACTTGCGTGATCTTCCATGGATGATTTGGGGTTGCTCTGATACTTGTTTGATCGAAAGATAATTGTTTTCTTGATCGATTTGATACCAACTTCGAGCCATGAATCAGGTTTTTAAGCCATAATCATGAGACTTGATATTTTCTTGAATCTTGAAAATTTTGGATCGAAAATGTGCTCGTTTCTTAATGTTTTTCTTCGGTTTCTTCACTGAATCACATTGAGCATGCCGTCATGATCACGTTGCAACAAACACAACTCGATTTTATGTCCAAATGAAAATTTTGTCGTCTTGGGTTTTTGGTCAGAATCTTGAAATCAGGTGGTCGAAATTTATAGCAGCTTCAACGTGTCCATGTGTGAAATCCAACCGTTCATCGTACGCGAGAATCGAATCAAAGATGTCCTCGAACCTTACACACACAATGCAATTGGTTTCGAGTCGATCGGATACGCAAGCGTTGTGATTTGGCCGCTCGAATGAGGCATTCTGCTGCTGATTTTTCTGTAATTTTCTTCACGGATCAGCGACTTCTCTAGTTTTTCTGCCTGCTCGGGCATCGTCATAGAGAGTACCATATATCAAAACGCTCATCTTGATGAGACAAACACGCTCACAAAATTTGAGCACGATTTGAATTGGACGAGTGAGATACGGATGCCAAATGTTACTGCCCGTGACTGTGAAAACAACTACCTTTAATGGTGTTATGGTGCAGGATGGCCACACGGGAATAGTGTGCGACCTACTCCTTTTAGGTATTTTACCCATAACTTTGTCCTAGAGTACCCGATTAAGCCAAAACTTGACCCATAGGGGTTTTTGATCGTGCTAAATCTAATGGAGGTGGTTTCACTACTGTTTGACTCACTAAAAATATAGTTCTAGTTAGGAGTCCATTTCAACCGATTTTACCGAAATTGTTTCTTTGTGTTCACTGCCTTAGATATGTTTGATTATGATGAAACTTGACAGGTGGCCTTTTGAAGTACTTATGAAGATCTTGACCTGCTCTGGGTTCATTTTGAGACTGTCAAAATTTCCACTGTATGTTGAGGCTTTATTGACCTGCTTCCTCTTACAGTAGGTTGCTTGGGAAAGTTGGATAGTTTTATCTCTAATGTTTCTTATTATCTTGATGCCCAATACATATAAAGCTCTCCAAGATCCTTCATATCGAAGTGTTGTGCAATGAAAGTTTTTGTCTCTACTACGAGGGCAATTGATCTACTAACAATTAGCATATCATCCACAAATAACGAAATAAAAACCATATCACTCCCGTGACGATTTGATAGATATAGTAGTCCTCATTATTATTAGAGAATCCTGCAAGAGTAAGGGTCTCTTGAACTTTTATGTACCTCTGACGTGATGCTTGTTTTATGCCATTGAGGGATTTATTAAGTTTACACACTAGGTTCTTCTTCCTTTTTTCTTCAAGTCCCTTGAGTTGGGCCATATATATTTCTTATTCTAAATCATCATTAAAAAAGGTTGTTTTGACATCCATCTGATGTGCCTCAAAATAAAAAAAGGCTGCTATGGTTATAAGGATTCAGATAGATGAGAATTTGGCAACAGGGGAAAATGACTCTTCATAATCTATCCCTTCTTTTTGAGTAAAACCCTTTGCATCTAGCCTAGCTTTTTGTTTTTCTATTTTCCCTTCTAAGTTCAACTTTTTCTTTAAAATCCACTTACAACTAATGCCATTATGCTTATGATGTAGAGGTACTAATTCCCATACGTGGTTTTGGTTAATGAAAGTATATTCATCTTTTATGGCTTCTACCTAGTATTCTTTTTCAGGACAGGACAAGGCTTCATGGTAAGTTTTAGGTTCAAAATATGGATCTTCCCCAACTTTATCAAAATGTTCCCTCTAGTATACAAATTGTTCTGGGTATAAAGGAAGTCTACTGATTCGGTTACTTCGTCTTGGTTGGGTTCAGGTCTATTTTTGTTTAGAGGGTTCGTTTTCAAGCTTAAGTCTATTAGATGTTTCAGGTTCGGGTTCTCGAAGCACAACATTGTTTCTTGCCTCCTCAAAGAAGTCAGCTTGTTTTTGTCTCATTCTCGCTTCAAGGAATTCTTCCTCAAAGAAGTGAGCATCACGGCTCTCAATGACCGCTCATGTTTCAAGGCTGTAGAGTTGATACCCCTTACCATGGTGTGAGTAGCCAATGAAAATGGTTTTAATAGTTTTGGATTGAAATTTTGTTCTATTTTGGTGCGGGATGAGAACATGGGCTGAGCACTTTTAGGTGATCAAGGGAGGGAGCACGACTTGTGAATATTTCGTGAGGAGTAAGTGTGGCAACGTTTGTGGGAGTCCGATTAAGGGTATAACATGTCGTTAACACAACTTATCCTCAAAAGTCTAGGAAAAGACTTACATGCGCCATCATACTCCTTAGCATTTCAACCAAGGTCCTATTCCATCTCTCGACTACATCATTTTGTTCAGGAGTATATGACATGGTATACTGATGGATGATTCTATTCTCAACACGAAGTTCTTTAAAAAGTTTCGATGAATATTCCCCCCTCTATCGATTCTAAGGACTTTGATTTTTAAGTTGGTTTGATTCTCTACCTCAGCTTTATATTCTTTGAATTTTTCTAGAGCTTCAGATTTTATGTGAATAAGATATACATGGCCATATCGCTAGTGGTCATCTATAAAAGTGATGTAATATCTCGTAACGCTTTTGGTAGCCCCATTCATAGGCCCACATATGTCACTATGAATGATTTCTGAAACCTAGTAGCTTTGCCTCGGTGGTATTTTTCCTTATTAAGTTTTCTTGGACACAAAACTCACACACTTTCAATAAATCTCCCTTATAATTTTGAAAAATGCCATCTTTATTCAATTATTCCATTCTTTTGAAGTTAATGTGTCCAAACCTCATATGCCATAGGGTAGCATCTAATTCATTAGGGGATGAGACATAAGCAACGTTCTCTTTTATTTAAATAGCAAATAACCCGTCTACAAGACGTCCGGTCATGACAACATTATTCCCTTTCTTGACCACCACCGTCTCCCCAATGAAAGTAGTCATGAATCCAACCATTGACATATTGGGACCCGAAACCAAGCAGTTCCTCATACCAGGAGCATAAAGTGTTTGTAAGGATTAAGATGCTTACACTCTTCAATTTCAGCTCCAAAAATCCAACTCCAAATATATAAGTTTTCTGATCACCTCCCATATAGATGTGTTGCTGTCCTTGTCCCATGGGAGTAAAAGAACGGAAGCCTTTCTTGGGGTTTGTGAAATGAGTCGTAGCACTCGAGTCAAGACACCAAGAAGCTCCCTTAGGGTCGATCAGCAACGTCTCAAAGACTACACAAGCCAGTTCCTTGTTGGCCATTCCAAATTTGTTGAACCAACAATTCTTGTCTATGTGGCCCACCTTCTTGCAAACAAAGAAAGTCTTGGCCTCTCTCTTTCCTCCTTTATTACCAAAATTTCTCTTTTTTAAGTCTCCCCTCTTTACAAATTTATTTCTACCCTTTTTTTTTCTTAGGGTTAAAAGAGGGTGAAGATTTTACCATATGTACGACCTCCCATGCAGTTGTTGTCAGTGCTTGCCTTGAGTTCCCCATTTCTTCATCTCCTCTGATTGTCGTGATAAGTTCATCCAGCTTTGGTTCTTTCCTTCTAGCCAAAAGTGATGACACAAAAGTATCCCATGAGTTAGGAAGTGAATGCATCACGTGCATGGGTTCAATAGGTTCGTGCCGGTGTCTTCTATCTCTCTGACTAGTGCATGAAAGATGTGTACATGATCTGCAAACTTAGTACCCTTTGTCATCTTTAATTCATTATACTTTTTCATGGCCATGGCATGCTTTATGAGAGAGGGATCATCATCGTCTCTCTCAAGTCTATGAAAGATTTCTCTTGCAGTATAGATTGACTCATACTCAGAAGCATACTAGTTAGTCATGACACACAAGAGAATGTTTCAAGTTCCTCCTCTTCCAAGTGGCATACTCATCTTTGATTGCTTGAGATAAGTCGTCACTTGGACGATGAGGACGACACTCATAGAGTATCTTATGCAAGTTTTCCTCATAAAGAACACATCAAATCTTTCTTCTCCAAGGGGCATAATTGGTCCCATCAAACCTTTCCTTTTTCAAGATCTTAGAGATGAAGGTACGAGCAACCATATCTTTCAATCTCAAGCAAAATTAGAAAAGTCTTCCTAATGACAATCAAGTAACTATGCTCTAATACCATTGAAAGAAAGACCAATGTGATCTCTTATTGGGGAATTATTACTATTTTTATTCACCCCCTTTGTTTTGACTCGTCTTATTACAATAACATATACATTAAAATAAAATTAACAAAATAATAAAACTAAGATCTTGAAACTCGGTGTCATTGAATTAACTATACACTATGCTTGAGATTATAAAGATAAGATTGTAAGAAATAAAAGTAAAGAGTGCCGGAGATTATCTCAACCGGGCTTATTACATCCCACACTGAGTCACCACCATTCGATGGTGTGGGATCGACAATCTAGCTTCAATGTCAACTGGGAAGGCAAGTTTAGGCCAAACTATTCTATGGAACCTTTAGAACTCCCTTTTGATCATCTAACTTAGAACCTAGATCCCAACCCCCCAAGACCTAGTTTAGCATATCCTCTACTACCCAACCTTTAGGCTTAATGAGATGAAAGAAAGTGGGATAAATCCTAAGGTTAGGGGGTGCCCCCTCTATGGGCTACGAGAGAGAATAAGCTAGAGAGAAGAGAGAGAGTGGGGCGTGCCTCTTAGAGCGATAAGAGAGAGAAAGGAGAGATGTGTAGAGAATAGAGGAGGGGAGGTCCTCTATTTATAAAACAATTTTTGGTTTAAGGTTTCTCATAGTTTGCCTTTTAAGTGAGATTGAACATGGACCGACAATCAAAGGTGACTTGTGGGATGAGAGATCAGAGCCATCCATTCCATAGATGGGCTATCAGCATTATGGAAGGTTCATGAACCCTTATTCCCCTTTTTAAACCATTTTCCTATTAATAGAAATTAAATAAATTAAATCCAATCAAAATATTGTGTATACCATAAAATAGAACAAACTTTCTCATATTTTTACAAAATCTTTCAAATTTATATCAAGTGAATATATGGTCAATATATTTCCAAGTCATATCTATCAATTGACCACATGTCATAATTGATCATTACCAAAATTAAAAGCGTATCCAAAGAGGGTGGGGCATGCCACCCATGAGGGGGACTCATGGGCCCCCACCTTCTAGAAATATGTTGGGTCATGTGCACAATGGCCCCCCATGGAATTTTAAATATTTTAAAATTAATAAAATAAGTTTTAAAATATTATTTGAATATTTAAAACATTTTAAAATCAATTATTTAATTTTATAAATCCAAAAATTATAAATAAAATATCCAGGGGTTCATAAAATTCAAATAATAATTCTTAAATAATTTCCATCATAAAACAAACACAATTAAATTAATTTGATGGGAAAAATATCCTCCCTTGCTTTAGGAATTGAATCAATAATCATGAGGCATTTCACCTTCAACTGTGGACTGCAGACCACACTTGCTTTATCTGACCGACCCAGTGTTATCCATGACCCGCAGTCCAAGCAGGGGCTCAATAGCAGGTCACCAAAGTCTGGCCGATGAGCCAAAAGGTTGCAATCCCAGTCTGTGGATTACAAGTCATCCTCTAGAGAGGAGTCAAGGTCACCTAGACCTGATGCGTATAGGGGTATCTCTTGCACATGCATACATTTCACCCTGAAGAGATGACTTTCTTTCCTAAAACGGGTCTATCAATATGCATGCCATACGATAGTACAAGCATGAGGCTTTTGCCTCCATCTCTGCAGGGCACCATCACACACAAGGGTCACACAGTCCCTCGACTCACTCATCTGGGCATACTCCAACCTCATCAAGGGATGAACTATTAAAATCCTTATCAATTTATACTCTATGCCCAGATAACATGGATTTTTCCCAACCGACAGGCATAGACCGTCAAGTACATATCAGTATCTGTAAATACTATTTGCATAATATGGTCTGCGAGGGACCATACTCCCATTGAGTTCATGTTCCATTGTATCAAATGTTTTTACTACGATCACTCATAGGGCCTTTAATGACCACATAAACTCGACAAAGACGTTCGTACTTTTAAAAGAAGAGAGAAAGTAACCATCTTTCTTAAAAGAGATAGAGTACACCTCATTCTTTTCAGAGAGAGAGGCTTAGGTGGGTGGGAGAGAGAGATGCGAAGAGAGATAGAGAGAGAAGTGCTTAGTAAAGAGGGGAATTTGTTTTGAAGTATAATAAAATAAGAAAAATTTCTCTATACCCCTTATTTTTTACACCCATTTCTTAAGGGACTCAAAAGGTACTTAGTAGGGTTTTGGTCATATTCCCTCTATTAATATAGGGTAACATCATCAGCAATATTAATAGCTTCAACATCATCTCGACATTGCAGACAAATAGCTTCAACTAAAACAGGTCTCATCAGTGTTGTAGAAGAACCACAACTTTTAAAATGGTGGGCAATAAATCCCAATGAAATGGAATAATTAGGTTAGGGTTAAGAATTTTTTGGCGACAATTTTGCAAGGAGATTGCTTTGAATGAAATATGTCTTCTTTTGCTGGGTGAAGTGGTGGGGTTATGGAAATGGGTGGAAAACCTAAAAGAACAAAAGGAATAAGGATTAAAATTAGAACAAAGGAGAAGACGAGAGAGAGATGCAAGAGCATTCACGGGTACTCCCGTCATGGCTTGCTTTCTCTCTAATGAAGAACTTCTCAATCTACAGTAACAGGTAGCTTTCCATTTTAAACAACTAACCTTTATCAAACACTGAACAACTACAATAACATGTAATTCTTGGAAGCAATTATTTGTTATCAAACACGCATTATAGGTGTCTTTTATTTAAATCAAGGGCCTAGATAAAAGGTCATCACGCGATATGTGAGATGGGTCCACATGTATGAGATCTAGACTATCCATTTTATGTTAGGGTTTGAGACGTGTTATAGATAGGATTGTACCTTGGCTGGCATGCATGCTTCACAGCTGCGATGTATTGCCGGCTCTATCGAGAATTGTGGGCCGTTGCATTAGATATGTGCCTCTTTACTTGGTAGTAGGGCGTATGTCCTAAACCAGGCTAGCATGGGATCAAACAAGACAAAACACATGCCCTAGAGAAACATAAGGGGGCGATCAACGGTACATAGAGTGCCATGTGTGCCTTGTAATTGGAATTGGATTTGAAGTCTGCTAAGCCTCTCTATTTCTTAGATTGTTTTTCATTTTTTTAATGTTTTCTTTTAGAAAATGATTTGAAAGGGTTGCAGCCGTATCAAAATAACTAAATCCTGACCTCATAACTCATGAAAATTCCAAGTCAATCATTGTAAAACCTTACATCGATCATCTTGACTTGCATATTATGGTTCTGAAAACAAATTATGATTTCAAGCTCTAAAAATAATACATATTGTTTTTTTGCTTTAAAAATAAATGCTCACAGATCCTCAAGATTTGTACCAGTTTTTTAATTTCAAATTGTATTGTTGGTGTTTGAATTTATTTCAGAGCCATCACAGAGATTTTCGTCTTTCAGATGAGGATTTGAGATGAGGCTTTATTTTGTTTCCATAAAACTTATGCCTTATAGAAATCTCATCCTTTTTCTTTTTTTTTTGCTTTTTTCTTTTTTTTGGTTTGAGAAAGTCTATGGTGTGAACCTTTACAGTTTATTTATATCTTCACAATCATCCTTAGATGGGAAACTCAAGGAGTGTGCTATTAACTAAATTCTGCTATTGACTAGGTTCAAGATAAATAGTTTCTATTGAACCAAATGACACACTTCTAGCTATTGGATTTCACATCCAAATAGCAGTGATTGCGACCTTTTCAGGAGCTTAGTTTGATAAAATGTTTCTCTTGAGTACGGGTTTAAAATCAAAAATTGGTTTTGATCAATTAGGTAAAGAACTTAGATGAGAAATTCATCCAAACGTGGTTCACAGTTTAGATTAGGAATTTATTTTTCCTATATATTGTTGTAGATCTATATAACTAAGTGCTCTACTAGGGTTGGACTTTATTAGGACCTGACCCAAGACCCGACTACCAGACCTAGTCCGGATCCAAGTATGTATCATGTTATTGACCTCTCCGACCAAAAATCATATGCCAAGGGATTTTCTATTCATGTGGGAGTATACCATCCATCTGCTCCCTAGGGCGAAACTTACCTAGGACTATATTTTAAGGAAAATGTTTATATAAGGATGCAACCTTATAATATAGAACTATGGATGCACCTCAAAAATCCATTGGAAGAGGTAGTTTTAATGTTGAAAAACCCTTTGATTGATCATCTCGACATCGAGTTGTATGAACATGAAAAATAAAAATATTTTAAGTCTAAAAAATAGTGCATTTTACAACATATTATCTACACCGTCCATTTTCAAGATTATCATATGTTTATAGATCTACTTGATTTTAACCATATTTGAAATTTAAATTTTATAAGTAGATATAAAAATAGATTTTGAGATAATCCTAAAAACATTTTACATCAAAATTGAAAGAAAGATCAATGTGATCTTTTACTGAAGAATAATAATTATTTTATTTTATTTATTTATTTCACCCCTTTCTTTTTGGCAAAAGATCACTTACAGGTGGTCTTTATTAGAACAAGAAAAATTTCAAAATAAATTCAACATAACAATGAAACCTAGATCTTAACAACTTGATGTCATTGATACTATGTACTATGCTTGAGAATAAAAGATAAGATTGTAAGAAACAAAAGGAAAGTGTTGGAGATTACCTCAATTAAGCTTATTATATCCCACACAGAGTCACCACAAACCGATGGCGCGGGATCAACGGTCTAGCTTCAATCTCGAACTGGGAAAACAAATTTCGACCAAGCCACACCAATGGAACATGAAACCCTTTGATCACAAATTCAAACCCTGGGAGAATTCCCTTAATATCTTAGTTTGAGAGAAATGGAATCTTTTTTTACTAACCTTAAAAACCCTTAGCCATAAATCTATAGTTGAGAGATGGGAGAGAGAAGAACTCCATAACCTAAACCTTTAGGTTCTTTCACAATGTAGGAGAGAGAGAAACTTTTCTTAAGAGAGAGAGAGAGAGATAAATTCTAAGTGGGATATAAGAGAAATATGGAATTAGGTACAAGAGATAAGGTAGAGATTTTGGGTAGAGACAATCAGTTTTTTATAGGCTTGAACAAGATTAGGGTTTTCCTTCTCTTGCCTCTGCTTGTGAGATTGAACATGGACCATCGATCGAGGGTGACTTGTGGCGTGAGAGATATGAGCCATCCATTCCGTAGATGAGCTATCAACATTATGGAAGGTGCATGGATCATTATCCCCCTTTCCTTAACAATTTTCTCATCAATATAAATTAGTTAAATTAAATCTAATTAAAATAATTATGCTTTCCATAATCTTTCACAAAATATTCGAAAGATACATCAAGTCAATATACACATCCAATATTTGTTCAATATATGGTCAAAATATTCTATATCTTATTTGACCACATGCCATAGCATAACATTACCAAAATATGAAATAACTTAAACTCCAAGAAAGAATCGAATGGTGGGGTGTGCCACCCATGTGTGGCACATGTGGGCCCCACCTTCTAGATGCATGGTGGGTCCATATGCACAACGGGCCCCCATGATATTTTTTATACATTTTAAATTGATAAAATAATTTTTAAAATATTATTTGAATTTTATACTTTTATAAAATAAACATAATTAAACTAACCTGATGGGAAATAGATGAATTTAATTTGCAATCATGGGGCACTCCACCTTCATCTGTGGACTACGGACCACACTTTCTTTATCGAATCGGCTCAGTGTTTTCCATGACCCACAGTCCAAGCAAGAGATCATTAGTGGGTCACCAAAGTCTGGCCGATGAGCCAAGGGGTTGCATTCCCAGTCTGTGGATTACATGTCCTCCCCTAGAGATAAGCAAGGTTCACAAAGACTTATGCAATCATAGCTCATTGGCGTACAGATGTATCTCTCATACATGCATACACTTCACCATGAAAGGTCGATTTCTAGCTTTTCCGAACAATATATCGATATGCATGCCGTGTGCTGGTACATGAATGAGGTTTTGGCCCTTGTTTTTGTAGGCCATCATCTCACACAAGGGTCACACAGTCCCTCAGCTCACTCATCTGGGTAAGTTCTTCAACCTCATCAATGGCTAACCCATAAACCCTCCTCGGTTTGTTTTTCATGCCCATGTAACATGAGTTTTTCCTAAACAATTGGTCTAGATCGTCAAGCACATATCAATATCAGCAAACCATCATTTTCTTAGTATGGTCCACGATGGACCACACTCCCACTGAGTTCATGTTTCACTATATCATTTCATTTTACAAACACACATAAGGTCTTGAAAGGCCACATGAACCCAACATCTCCCACTTGGCCTTTGAAGGCTTTACATTCACTCTTCTTCACTTTCTCTCATCCCCATTACTCTCTCCCAATTACGATCTCTCTCTCAAGTATTTTTCACTTATTCTCCCTCAATACATTAAACATGGCTTTCTCTATCAATTCTTTCACAAAAGGATTTATAGAGGCAACACCTTTTTCTCTTTGCTGCTCGAATCATATCCCAAAAGTGGTAGTAGCCCATCTTTCACATCGCATCGCGAATCGTGGACCTGTTGTCGTAGAAAACCATCATGTACCCTCATTGCATGGGGTCGTATGTTCATAGGCTCAAAAGAGTTATTCAAATAAGCTACTCCCTTTTGTAGCCATACAACCAGCACCACACATCTGGGTTCCTTGGGTGAACAACATTATAGTCTGTTATTCCATCTGACCTGTCAAATACTAGCAAGTGCTCCCACTGAAATATTTAGTTTATGTGGATCTCGATCTTTCTCAATCTCACCTCATTCCTTAGATGATAGAAACATGGTTCCATATGCTTGGAGTTCTTACGAAATCGTGGCTCCTTTGACATGCATATCACCGTCATGTTTGTTTGAATGCATTTTTCAATACCTTAGTCCCTGATGCAGAATAAGTAGGAAGCAAGTCAATAAAACCTACAAAATAGTGAAAATTCCAACAGTCTAAAGTTTTATCATGATCAGACATGTCTAAAGTAGTGAACACAAAGAAACAATTTCAACAAAATTGGCCTCTAGCACCCTGAAATAGACCTTGTAACTAGTGTTGTATTTTTGGTGTGTCAAACAGCTGTGGGACCATCGTCATTAGATCCAGCACGGTCAAAAACCTTATGGGTCACATTACGATTTAATTGGGCACTTCAAGACAAAGTTATGGGTAAAATACTGAAAAGGGGTAGGCCGCACACTATTCTTGTGTGGCCACCCTGCCTCAAAACACCATTAAAGGCTGTTGTTTTTACAGTCATGGGTAGTCACTTTTGGGGCCAATTTCTCACTTGTTCCAAGTCGGATCATGCTCAAGTTTGGCGAGCCTGGTCGTCTCATCAAGATGAGCGATTCGAAATGTGGTATGCCTAGTGACGACACCTGAGCAAGGAGAAATACTAGAAAGAAGTTGTTGATCAGTGAAGAAAGTTGCAGAAAATTCAGCAGCAGCATGCCCCACTCCTACTGCCAAATCACGACACTCGCATACCCGATTGGGACAAAACTAATTGCATTATATACGTAAGGTCCGTGGCCATCTCTAGCCCGAACCTTATGTACGATGAACGATTGGATTTCACACACGAATGTGTCAAAGCTCCTGTAAATTTTGACCGCCAGATTTCAAGATTTCGACAAAAATCTCAAGACGATGAAATCTTCATCCGGACACGAGAATCAAGTTGCGTTTATTGTAACGTGATCGCGACGGCATGCTCATTGTGATTCAATGAAGAAATAAAAAAGAAACATCAAGGAACGAGCACACAATCAATCCAAAGTTTTCAAGATTCATCCGAAATTCAAGTCTCATGATCAGGGCTCAAAAATATGATTCATAACTCGAAGTTAGTATCAAAACGATCACCATGCCGAGCTCAATCAGAAAACAATTATTTTATGATCAAATGGGCATCCGAACAAACCAGGATCAGTCATGAAAGATCATGCAAGTTCTCGGGTAGCAGTAAGGACTTTTCTGGAATTGAACACATTGTTTGGTAAGTGCAAAACAGTCATTTTGCACCCATTTTTAGAATTTCTTTTCGTTCAATTAAATTGCAATTATCTTCAATTTTAGCTAATTTTTTGGCATACACTCATGTTTTATCTCAATTTTATATAAACAGGCATTGCCTCATTGTATGAAGGGGACAGATTCATTTTCTTAGATCAATCAATAAAGTTCTGAATTTTGCTTGAGCTCGTGAGTCCATCTTGGAGAGAGAGAGAGGAGAAAGAAAAGGGCTGATACCCTTCGATGAGGTAACTTTCTTTCTCTTCCCCTCTTTCTCTATCCTTCCTTCTTTTTCTCATCTTTATCTATTTCTCTCTCTTCTTCTCAACTCTCATGGGCCAGAAAAAAGTGGCGAAGGATGGGGCATGGCTTGTGGTACCTGTTGGAAGTCAAATCCTTCAGGACAACAGTGAGGTCCATGTTGTTCTGTGGAAGGGCATCCACTGTGAACTGGGCATGCTTCTCGTCATAGGACAGCTCCTTACCAGAGCAACCCCTCTTGTATGTTTGATACACATGTCAAATGGATCCTACATCGTATGTTTGATATACACGTCAGATGAGGTATCTAGCTTATATGTTTGACATACACATCGGATGGACTGAAGCTATCTCCTTGGAGGGGCTTTGCTTTGTCTTCTGACCTGTAACCATCATCGTACTCGTTAGATGAATTAAAGCTAACTCTCCAAGTGGTTTCACTTCTTCTTCATGAGGAGGTCCTTCCGTTCGTTGGTTTTCTTCTTTCTCATGGGACAGACATTTGTTTTGGCCTGTAACCATCTTCTTACTCTCAGATGCAAGAGCAAAAGCACCAAGTTTTGGTTTGTAACTATCCTCTTATCTTTAGATGCAAGAGACTTGTAATCTCCCTAGCAATGGGTTCTTGTAACTTGTAACTCATTTTTATTCCAATAAACATAAAAAGAGTTAGCATTTTGTTTGGACTATGTTGCTTGTTTTCACGTTAAGTCCCTTTCTTTTGAATAAACATCATGGATAATACTTCTTTAGGTATCGCCCATCGAAAGAGGGCATTGCCTCTTCTCCATCAGGATGTGCCAATATGTCGGCATCGTTGGGCGAGACCGTTTTTACTGTAAAGGGACCTTCCCACTTAGGCTCAAAGTTCCCTTTACGTCAGCCATGCATGACAATATGCCTCTTAACAGCTAAGACTAGGTCACCACGGGCAAATGAGCAGATCTTGATAGACTTGTCAAAAGCCCGCTTCATTCTCCCTTGATTGAGTTTAAGGTTTTGCTGAACCTCTAGACTCTTTCCGTCGAGTGCATCCAATTCTTTATATCGGAGCTTGACTCTCTCATCTTCTGTTATTCCTTGATGAATAGCGACTCGCAATGAAGGGATTTGTATTTCGTGAAGTAAAACTGCTTCACCCCCATAGACAAGAGAATAAGGAGCAGAATCGGCAGCATTTCATGTCGTAGAACGATAAGCTCACAGTACTTCGAGAAGCTTCTCATGCTAGTTCTTCCTTGTTTTTGATACTGACTTTCTTAAGACATTGCACAGAGTCTTATTTAAGGCCTCAGCTAATCCATTTGGCCGAGGGTGGTACATAGTCGAGTACCTCCATTCGAAACCGAATTGGTTAACTAAGCGATCAATGTGATGCCTCTTAAAATGAGGGCCATTGTCATATTTGATCCGGTCAGGCACTCCGAAGCGATAAATGATATGATGTCGAACGAAGTAGGCTACCAGTGTCTCAAGAACCTGCTTAAGGGGGACCACTTCAGCCCACTTAGAGAAGTAATTTGTTGCTGCTAGCATAAGAAAATGGCCCATTACGGAAGGAGGGTCAATAGGCTCTTCGATGTCCATGCCCCATTGTGAGAAGGGCCATGATGAAACCGTAGGGTGTAAGGGCTCTGGAGGCTGGTGAACCAGGCTGAAATGTATTTAGCATACTTGGCACTTTTTAGCATAACTTAAAGAATCAGCTATCATAGAAGGCCAATAGTATCCCAACCTGTGTATTCGTTAATAAAGCTTGGGACCGGACTGGTGTAGTCCACAAATGCCTGAGTGGACTTCTTTTAACACCTTACTTGCTTCTTGGATATCGATGCATCTAAGGAGAATGCCATGAAACGACCGTCTGAAGGGAGCATCTCCTTCGAGGAGGGTATACTTGGTGGACATTCAACGTATGCTGTTGCGTTTGACACGATTGTCCGGGAGCTTGCCATGTTTTAGGAAACTGGTGATCGACTCTCTCCAATCTTCTACCTGCTCAATTTTTGCGCACATTGGGTCAAAGAATTCTGGTCCCTGATTTTGGCCCTTTGATCCTTGACTATGTGTTATTTCTTGTTCAGTTTTTATTACTTCTTTGGCCGATAGAAGTGCTCCAAATGGATAAGGGGGACACTTGGGGAAGATATTTCTCTTGTCATCCGCATCGACCTCGGTTCTTAGTTCGAAGTGTCTTTATTTTTCCATCCAAACAAGCGTGGGCCCTGATGAGGACAACTGAATTGTAGAGCCAAGCTTTGCAAGTGCATCAGCCCACGAATTTAGCCTCCTGGGGATGTGACTCAAGAATACGTCTTCAAACAGGGCGATATACGATTTTGCAGTATCTTGATAAGGATTGAGAGTGTCTTTTTTCACATCATAGATCCCTTTGAGATGTCGGATAACCAACTCAGAGTTGCCGTAGAACTTAAGTTGCTCCAAGTCGAGATCGAAAGCCATCTCGAGTCCAATTATAAGGGCCTGATACTCTGCCTCATTATGAGAACCGGCTTGAGTGAGAGAGAAAGAAAGTGGCAATACTCCTCCTCTCAGAGTTAGGAATACTACTCCGGCTTCTCCTCAATCTGATTGGAAAGCTCCGTCGATGTATACTTCCCATGCGTGAACAAGGTTAGCACATAATACTTCTTCATCAGGGAGGTCGCTTGATAACGGAGACTATGTCGGTATTGGGTGTGCCGTGATAAAATCAACCAAGGCCTGGCCCTTGATGGCCTTCTGTGGGACATACATGATATCGAACTTCATCAACAATAATTCCCACATAGCAAGGCGTCCTGATAAGCATGGGCGTGTCATGAGAAACTTTACAGGGTCAGCTTTTGATATAAGTTTTACTTCATGACCAAGCAAGTAATGATAGAGCTTCTGTACTACGAAGAGCAGGGCTAGACACATTTTTTCTATCGGGGGATAATTCTTCTCGGCTACGGCTGAGGTAATATAACGTAGTCTCTTTTCCCTCTTCATTGTTTTGTGCTAACAATTCTTCGAGTGACTCATCTAAGGTAGTCATGTATAGAATGAGGGGCTTTCCCAATACTGGTGTAGAGAGTACTGGAGGGTTGAGTAAATAATGTTTGATGTCATCAAGGGCTACCTGACATGCTTCATCTCAGATGAATGGTGTATCTTTCTTTAGTAGGTGTGTAAAGGGTTTACAACGACTTGAGAGGTTCGAGATGAACTTGCGAGTGTATGCCAGTTGCCCTTGGAGGGAGCACAGTTCTTGAAGTGAAGTCGATGATGGCATTTCTTGGATTGCCTTGATCTTGACTGGCTCAACTTCAAGCCCTCGATGTCTGACGATGAACCTCAAGAATTTTTCCAAACGCACGTCAAAAACGCATTTCAGCAGGTTCATTTTTAGCTGATGGAGACGCAAGCATTTGAACACCTCTTCAAGATCTCTCATATGAGCATCCTTCTCTTGGGATTGTACCACCAAGTCATCCACATAATAGTCCATCTCTTTGTGCATCATGTCTTGGAAAATGATTGTCATTGCTCTTTGGTATATGGCACCGGCATCCTTTCATCCAAAAGGCATCATTGTGTAACAGAAGACCCCTTTCGGATTTTAGAATGCCGTGGCCTCTTCATCCTCAGGCGCCATCCTTATCTGATTATATCTGGAGTATTCATCCATGAAGAAAAAGATTTGACAATGAGCAGTGGAGTCGATGAGCATCTCAGTAAATGGAAATAGAAAGTCATCCTTGGGACAAGCAGTATTCAAATCGCAAAAGTCAATACAAACCCTAATTTGACCATTCCTCTTCTTGACTAAAACGACATTTGCTAGCCATTTCAGGTACTTGACTTCACGGATGAAACCTGATTGTCTAAGTTTTGTTATCATGGCATCTATCTGCATTTCAAGATCAGGCCTGAACCTTCTTGATTTTTGTTTGACAGTTGGATTAATGCCAAGATGGTGAACGACAACTTGAGGGTCTAAACCGGGCATCTCATGGTAATGCCAAGCAAAGACGTCCTGATTCATTTTCAAGATGGCAATGAACTCCTGTTTCTCACCTGGAGGCATTCTTGTTGAAATGAAGGTAGGTATGGGGTCCGCTTCATCTCCATGATATATTTCTTCGAGTTCGTCAGCTGTGGCTTGACCACCTTCTTCCAATTCTTCTAAAGCCTCTTGTAACTCTTCATTGTTTGTGTCAGGGATATTTTGATTGATCTCAAATGCTTAGACCCATGATCCTGACATCTCTACCTCCGATAGAGGCTCAGAGTGGATTATAATTTCTGCATCTTTCCTCGTTTTAGGAAGGGAAGGGTCTTTCATAAACAGGGGTTGTTTCTCGGACTACAGGAATTCCTCTTGAAGATTGCAAGGAATTTCGGATTCAACGATTATAGTGCAAGAAGTATGCCAATGTGAATCACTCGACCTTGGAGTAGCTAACTGCAGTGTTTGGTCCACCCGGGTTGGTGTTTCACAGACTTATATCATGTACCAAGTTACCTGAGAGTAGAAACTTTACCCCCTCGACTCTCTTAATCTCTGCTCGAAGTTGGGCTCAGGGGGTCATAAGGGCTTCTTTGGCTTCGACTTCTTGCACTTCTTTGATGAAAGTAGCTCTGCCTTGGCCTTAGCTGCTAGAGAAACTGTTAAGAATTTTGCTGCTTGCACCATGGTCTTTCTTAGTCACTTCCATTGTTTCTTCGGAGAGCAGCCCTTGGTGCCTTCCCTTTCTGGTTTTTTGAAGTGATGACTGATTCGTCTCGCTGGGGTGGAAAGCCTCTCTAGCTTGGTCAATCGCTTCTGGTCTTAAGGACTTGAGTTTGCTTCGGCCATGGTAGATCATCCATGGCTGGGAAGTCGAGGGTTCTGCAGAGTCTAGGTCATTGATCGGAAGGTCCTGCCTTGTGAGATCATCTTGCCCCAATGAGGAAGTGATTTTGGGATCACTTATGGGGAGGTTGTAAAATTCTTGGCACTCTTGTATCTTCTCTGTGAATATATCAAGGAAAATTGTGCATTCTGACAAATAATGACCTCTTATCTGATGGAATGGTACCAACGATCTTCAGTCCCCTTGGCAAGGCGGTGGGGTTGCCTTGCCTGCTTTAATGTGATTATGCCGTCCTGAAGCATTATAATGAAGAGATCGTAGGGGATACCTGGCATTTCATCCTCCTCTTAAATGATTACGGTATGGGAGGCCTCAGTTGCCTTGAAGGCCTTCTTTAAATCTCCAAGCTTTGTCTGACCTTTCAAAATCAGGGCCTCAATGATATCCTTCATCTTGTAGCAGTCATCTGTGGGATGATTGATCCTCCGGTGGTAGGCACAATAATTTGCTTGAGTGTCAAGGAAAGAATGCTGAGGGAACTTGGTTTCTGAAAGCTGGATCATATTCTGCTTCAATAATAACTGGAACAGCACAAGGATCCATTCCTTCTTGAAGGGGTAGACATTTTTCATATGCCTAGTGAAATAATCACTCCGATCAAAGTTGGCTGGTGGAGGTACCCGATGGTATGACTATTGCTGCTTACCAGCCTGGGGTGTTTCGTTCACCGTGCGTACATCTTTAGAGAGGTCCAAAGTTTGAGAGGGAGACTTCTTTGAATCAGTGACTATAACAGTTGCACTAATTACCCCTTTCTGTTGGCTGCCTCGTGTGTTATTCCGAGAGCCACTATTGCCACGGTTGTTCGCTGAACTCGTACATGGTTGTGGTGCCTCACCATGATGGCTTGACATAATTTCTATGTGAACTGATTTAGAGATCAACTCCGACATGGAGGTCTAATTAGAGGCGTCGACATGTAGAGCGATTTCAGGTTGCATGTTCCGCACGCAAGTTTGGACTGCTTCCTTCTCGAGCATAGGATTAGGATGGCGGGAACCCAAGTTTCTCCATCTTGATATGAACTGATCAACAGGCTCATCAGGGTCTTGAGTCATGCTGTGTGGGGTCTTCCATTCAAGGCGCCATGGTGGAGTTTCCACCAGTGTGAAGAGATGGGGAGTGAGGGACCTTCAAGTCCCTCCTCACACTAATCCAGGTTAAGACCTGGGAGTTAGACAAGGGGTCTTTTCACAAGAGGATGGTCGGAAATGAAATCGAAGGACCTGGTTCCCTAGGGACACTCTCGAATAAGGGGATAAGAAAATCCCGGATCTGGATAAATGGGCTACATAACCCAGCAGCCATAAGTGAATGTGAAAAGAATGAAAAGATATAAAGAAAAAACTAGCCAAAATAGAACGATCCTACTAAAGGGTAGTATGTCCCAAGTGGAGTCGCCAAGTTGTTTAAGTTCCTTGATCTTGCCCTCCGGATCCCTGGAGGATAGGGTGGCATGCGTCTCGGGTTTCAGGAGAGACTCGGGACATTTGTGAGATCGCTCTCTCAGGAACTTTGATCGAAAATGGGGGCAAGTGTTACCAACCAGTAAGAGAGGAATTTAAAGGTGGGTTCGGGACTTACTCGAGATGACTCGTGTGGGCACCCTCTTATATCAAGATGAAAGGCCCCCAGTAATGAAATTGGATCGGAATCGCCTCCCTTTGTTCGTATGCTTCTTATTTTCTGCTTTCCTGGAATCACACATGTATATGGCAAAGGTTAGGGGACTGGTGGGTCAGATCTCACCCTTTTCCTCTTTGATGATCAAACACAAGCATGAGTATTCAAAAAGAAGAAAGAAAGATGGGGGGGAGAGAATAATTCAACCAAGGGAGAAAATCAGAGCAGTGACTAGGTTGGTGGATAATTGGCATAGCGTGGTAGCGAAACAGGCTCGGTAACTGAGACCGATTCACGGGATTGCTATTAGGCGCTATTGCCAATGTCAACTAGCTAAGCATGATGGTTGGTCAGGCGTGACAGTAAAGCGGGCCAAGCGAACCTGGAGCAACAAAATTACGGCCTGACGACAGGACTATCATGAGATGCTAAACTCAATCTATCTTAATCGAATGAAAGCGTAGCAGAGGAATGGTTAAAGAGAAGAAGGGAAAGGACGAAAGGAGAGAGAAGAAGGAAGAGAGGAGGGAGAAGAAGGAAGAGGAGATGTAGTCGGTGCTAGACATTACCGATTGTTTCAGAAGATGGGAGAGAGAGGAAGCAGTTGGTGCTAGGCTTCACCGACTTTGTCAGATGAGAAAAGTGGAAGAGAACTAATTAGAGCTACGTTTCGCCAACTGACAAAGAAGAGAGGAAAAACCAGCCGGCGCTAAGTCTCATCGACTGATAGAAGAGGAGAGAGAAGACCAACTGGCACCGAGTCTCGTCGATTGATAGCAGAAGAAAGAGAAGACCAACCGACACAAGTTCTCGCCAACTGACACAAGAAGAGTGACAAGATCAACTGATGCCAAGCCTTACCGACTGATAGAAAAGAGCGAGAAGATCAATCGGTACTAGGTCTTGCCAATTAGTAGGAGCAGAGAGAGAAAACCAACCGACGTTAGCTCTCTCCGACTTGTAGAAAAAGAGAGAGAAGATCAACAAACGCTAGATCTCATCAACTGGTAGAAGAAGAGGGAAGACCAACCGACGCTAGGTCTCTCCAACTGGTAGAAGAAGAGAGAGAAGATCAACCGGTGCTAGGTCTCACCAACTGGTAGAAGAAGAAAGAGAAAACCAATCGTCGCTAGGTCTCGCTGACTAGTAGAAGAAGAGAGAGAAGACCAACCGGTGCTTGGTCTCACCGACTGGTAGAAGAAGATAGAAGATCAGTCGGCGTTAGCTCTCACCGATTAGTAAAAGAGGAGAGAGACAATTAAAGAAGTTGAGAGAGAAAAATAAAGAGAGAAAAGAGAGAGGAGAGAGAAGAGAGATAAGAAAGTGGAGAGAGAGAAAAATGAGAGGAGAGAGGAGAGAGAGAAGAGAGAGAAGAGAGAAGAGCGAGAAGAGAGAGAAGAGAGAGGAGAGAGGGAAGAGAGAGGGAAGAGAGAAAGAGAGAGAATAAAGAGTAAGAGAGAAGAGAGAGGAGAGAGAGAAGAGAGAGAATAGAGAGAGAAAGTTGCCTTCTCGAAGGGTATCGACCCTTTTCTTCTCTCTCCTTACTCTCTCTCCAAGATGTACTCATAGGCTCATGCAAGGAATCAAAATTTTATTGAATCTTCCCAAAATCAACTGAAGGTCGAGGGGTCTTTTACAATGAGGCATTTCTTGTTTATATAGAATTGTGTCAAAACATGGGTGGATTGATAAAAATTAGACCTAATTACTGAAAATTAAGATTTAACTTAATTAAAAAAGTTATAAAAATCGATGCGAAAGGATTGTTTTTCCATTGCCTAACAATGTGTGGAATTTCATAACAGTCTCTGCTGCTGCCTGAGATCTTACGTGATCCTCCATGGATGACCTAAGGGTGTTCTGATGCCCGTTTAGTCGAAAGACTATTGTTTTCTTGTAGGGCTCGGTATGGTGTTCGTTTTGATACTAAATTCGAGCCGTAAATCATGTTTTTGAGCCATGATCATGGGACTTGAAATTTGGTTGAATCTTGGAAACTTCGGATTGATAGTACGATTGTTCCTTAATGTTTTTTTATGATTTCTTTATCATAGTGCACTAAGCATGCCATCATGATTGCGTGGCAACAAACGGAACGCGATTTGGAGCCCGGACGAAGATTTCACAACTTTTCAGTTTTTGTCAGAACCTAGAATTCGACAGCCGAAATTTCAGTTACTTCGTCGACTTCATGCATGAAATATGGTAGTCCGTCATGTACGGGGTTCAGACCAATGGTAGCCCTGGACCTTATGGACACAATCAAATTGGTTTCCCGTTGATCTGTTGCCTGAGCATCATGATTTGTTCCATCAAGCGAGGCGTGTCATTGCTGAATTTTCTGTAATTTCTTCATAGATCAGCAACTCTCCCTAGCTTTTCTCCCTACTTGGACATCGTCTCGGGGTGTGCCACCCATTGAATTATTCATCTTGATGAGACGAATACTCTCACACTTGGGAGCGATTCGACTTGGAATGAGTGAGTTACGGGCCCTGAAAGTGACTGCCTATGACTGTAAAAAAAACCATATTTCATGGTGTTTTAGTGTAGTGACGCCACACGGAGTTTCAATGTTTTGCTCATATCTTTGTTCTGAAGTGTCCAATTAAGGCGAAACTTGACCCATAAGGGTTTTCAACCTTGCTGAATCTAATGGCAGTGGTCCCACAATGATTTGAGACACTGAAAATGTAGTTCCAGTTGTAGGGTCCTTTCCACGGTGTTAAAGGCTATTTTTTTTTTTAAAACTGTTCCTTTTTTGTTCACTGCCTTAGATATGTCGGAATATGAGGAAACTTGGTAGGTGGTCTTTTGGAGTGCTGATGACGATAATGACCAATTCTGGTGCCATTCTCAGACACTCGAGAATTTTCACTACTTTGTAGGCTTTATTGACCTGCTTCCTATCAGGGACCAAGGTGCTGAAAAATACATTCAAACAACTTGCCCCACCGATTGTTATGCTTAGAGTGAAGCGAGAAGGAGAATCATTTTGAGAGCTTCATTCGGCTTTTACTTTTTTCCTTTCTAGCCACAAGACCACGTGAATGTCGAGGAGATTCACGTAATGGTATAACTAAGCTGCTAAGGCGTAGGGATGCATTGTTCGCAGGTACATCCGTGGAGACGTTAGGGGGAGAAGATAATTTTTTGAGGAATCTTGTCGAAGTCGTCACCCTCATGTAGACTGTTTGCAATTCTGAATCTGAAGATTTGTACAGACCTCGTCAATCAGAATCAGGCCCATTTAACAATTGAGTGCCATGTCGAAGGGCATTGTTCTCATTTGGTCTGGGTTTGCTTGCATCCTCTAGTGTTGATCCGCATTTCGTAGATGAATGGTGTGCTGAAGGGTCTTGCGTTGGGGCCGTCAGTGCCATTCTGTGATTGTCAGGAATTTTCACTGTTTTGTAGGATTTATTGACCTGCTTCCTACCAAGGACCAAGGTACTGAAAAATACGTTCAAACAGTACTGTTCTAGCTAGCTTCTCTCTTGATTGGTTGAACCCTTGAACTCTGACGTGGGTTGGGGTAAGACCTTTGGACCCTAACCCTAATTGAGTAAGGATCCTCCTTGGAATAAGGTAGACTGCCGACCCTCCATCTAACAAAATTCGGTTGATGGGGCAAGCATGTAATTTCCTAGTGAAAAAGAGAGGGTGATTATGAAATTTTTCTCCGAGCTGTTGATCGTCCTCTGAAAAGGTGATTGGCATGCATCCTTCTAAAATTGTCAAGTCGACCTCAATAGGTTCTACTTTGATTTCGTACACTTTTGGGTAAGAGAGAGCTTGAGTCAAAGCCATCTGGTAATCCTCTGAGAGCATGAGAGAGGTGAGAGTTGTAGATACTGAGAAGAGTCAGAAAGTTTCCATAGATGTTCCATCACATCATATTTCACCTTTTATTGATCCAGGCCTTGCGCTCCTACTCCTGCCACTGATTTGCGTGGTATGTTGGGTTGAGGAATAGAAGGTTTATTGTGGCTGGCTGACTGACTTGATTGAACAATGGGTTTGGTTTGCGTGATGGAAGGTTTAGGTTTTAGAAGAGACTGAGTGTATGGGATCAAAGGGGTCTCAGGGAATTGAAGCATAGCTGGATTGTTTGAAGTATTGAGATTAGGAAGGAGCCCCGGGAGTTATAAGATAGGTAGACTAGTCTTTGGATTAGGGGGCAGTGGTAGACTGGTGAACTTCAAGGTGCTCGACTTTTACGGTGGAGGCTGCAGTGTCCTCCGTGATTTGAGATTTATCTGCCGCGTGGTGGGTATTGCTCCTGAAATTTACACCATGTGGCAAGCTCCCTGAGAGTAGGAGCTTTGTCCATTTGATTCTCTCAGTCTCTACTCAAAGTCTGGCTCAGGGAGCCACTGGGGTTTCTTTGGCTTCAACTTCTTGTGCTTCTTTAAAGAAGGTGGCCCCACCTTGGCTTTAGTTGCTTGGGCATCAACAACTGTTAGGAATCCTACTGCCTGTGCCAGGGTCTTTCTCAATCATTTTCACTACATCCTACTTATATTGATTCCCTCGAATCCTTGGTCGAGAGCCTCGAAGTTCAAGCATATCAAGGTTGTACTCGCAAGGAACGTAGAAGAGGGAGAATGAGAAGCAGGAGAAGAAGAAGGAGAAGGGTTAGAAGGTGGGGGACTGTTAAGGTCATTTCCCTCATCAAACCGATCTGGGCAGCTTTTAACATCATCACTCAGGTTGGACGGGTGCAGGGGGTCTTTTAGGTCTTTCCCTTGCTTAGACCGTTGGGGAGTGCTTTTAATGTCGTCACCTTCATTGGACGTATGCTGGGTGGGAGATGGCACGAGAACATCTTCTTGATAGGTTGAAGAATAAAGAAGGATCGTGTCAAGAATGAAGTCCAATAAAGTTGTTAATGGAGGAAGGGGCCTGAGAAATTCTTGCTCAACTGTGGGTTAGCGGTCTTGTTTCTTCGGCGTGCAGCCCTTGAGGCTGTCTTTCTCTGATTTTCTGAGGTGATGTTTGATGCGTCACACTAGGCTTGCGAACAGCTCTAGCTTGGTGAACATCTCTAGCTTGGCGAATTGCTTCTCGCCTTAAGGGCTTGAGTCCGCTTTGATCATTGCAAATTATCCATGGTTGGGAAGTCGAGGATTTGGCGGAGTCCGAGTCATTGATAGGAAGGTCTTGATTCGGTGAGTTTGTAAAACTCCTGACACTCTTGTATTTTCTTTGCGAATATATCAAGGAAGCTTGTGCATTTCAATAGGTAATGGCCTCATATCTGATGGCCTTCCTGAATCATTATAATGAAGAAGGCGTAAAGGAGGGCAAGCATTTAATCTACCTCTTGAAAGGTTACTAAATGGGAGGCCTCAGCTGCCCCAAAGGCCTTCCATAAGTCTTCAAGATTTATCTAACCCTTCTGAGTCAGGGCCTCGATAATATCTTTTAGCATGTAGTAATCATCTGTGGGATGATAGATCCTTCGATGATAGTCGCAATAATTCACCTGACTGTCAAGGCTAGGTTGCTCGAGGGACTTTGCTTTTAGAAGCTGGATCATATTCTATTCCAATAATAACCGGAGCAGCGCAAGGATCCATTCCTTCTTAAAGGGATAGACCTTGTTCCAATGCCTGGTTAAATAACCACCCTGATCAAGGTTGGCTAATGGGAGTACCTGATTGTAAGACTGTTGTGGCTTGCCAGGCTGGGGTGTTACCTTTGTCGTGCTTACTCCTTTAGAGAGGTCCAAAGTTTGGGAGGGAGCCTTCTTTAAATCAGTGACCATGACGGTTGCACTGATTACCCCTTTCTATTTGTTGCTCTGTGTGTTATTCCGAGAGCCACCATTGCCCCGGTTGTTTGCTGAGCTTGTAGATGGTTGTCATGTCCCACCATGGTGGCATGATAAACTTTCTATGTGAACTGATTTAGTGATCAGCTCTAACATGGAGGTCGGATTAGAGGCCTCGACATGTAAAGTGATTTTGGGTCTCATGTTTCGAACGCAAGTTTGGAATGCTTCCTTCTCAGGTATAGGATTAAGATGGCGAGAAACCAAATTTCTCTATCTTGATATGAATTGATCCACAAGCGAATCAGGGTCTTGAGTCTGGGTGAGAATAATGGTTTGAACCTCTCTCTCGACCTCATAGAAGAGTTGATAGAATAGTTTCTCCATCTCCTCCCATGTATGCATTGAGTTTGGGGAAGTCGAGCATACCATTGAACTGCTGGGCCATTGAGGGTCTCAATGAATTGTCAGAGAAGAAGTCTCCCATCAGCCGTTATTCTCGACATGCTTCTTGGAAGTGGGGAATATGCTGGTTTAGGGATGTGGTTCATTTGAATAAGGGAAACTTCCCTTTCTTATAATCTGAGGGAAACGAGACCTGATCAATATACGAGGGGTATGGTCTTTTATAAGGCGTCGCACCCTGTATCCCCAAGATTTGTCTATTCTTTTGCTATGGGTGACCATAGTGTCAATGTATGTCTGAGAGACGGGATGAGGGAATTGCTCGGTGAGGTAGAAGGAAGGGGCTGCTCTGAAGGTGCACCATTAGAGTCATGGTTAGCCGACTGGCGTACGGGGTCGATACGATTGATCTTTTCCATCATCGTACGCACCATATCCTCAAACGTGCTCATGCGCTCTTCCTGCGCATCACCAGACTCGCTTATAATCATTATGCTGACCGTTTCTCTATGAAGGTCAACGTTAGTGGCAATTGAGGACTTGCAAAGTTGACGGGTCGTACATGGTGGGTCAGTCAGTAGGGGGCCAACAAGCCTTGACTGAACTCGACTCTTGTATGCTGACCGTGTTTTCACCGGTTCTCAACGGTCTTGAGACCGTGGCTACTGAGTGACTGGGTCTTCTTTTACGACAGTAACCACAACACAGGGCTCACGGAGCTCTTCTTCAGGCTTCATTGTCTGAACGGGGTAGAAGGGATTCAAGTGTAGAGGGTCGTTAGAATTTGTTGTTTTGACTGCCTTGGTCACCTCCCTTGTCAAAATTTGCAGACCTCGCATTTATCCTTCAGGTTTTGATGGACCTCATGCCAAAACTGCGATCTAGGTTGTGGCGGGTTAGCTCATCTTGCACGGGAGAGAGATGTCTCCATCAGAAGCGACAATGGATGAAGGCTAGGAACTAGAGTCAACTGCAGCCGGAGAGGATGAAGGACTCAATCTTCCATCAGGTCAATGCCCCGAGCTCTCTTGTGAGCTGTAGAGACACAACCAAAGTGATAGGGCTGGTTCAAGATGGTACGCTTGGCGAAACCTTCGAGTGCCAAGGCTGAAGATGCTTGCTCGATGAAGGGAGGAGTGGGCCAAAGCAGGATTGAGCCATGCAAAGGCTCGAGTCTAAGGCGAGGGGACGTCTATGATGGCGACGCAAGTGCTCCTCTTGAAGAAGGATTACAGAAGACCTGGGGGTCAGCCCGGACTGGTTCAAGTGATCTGGACTACAAGCAGAAAGAGAACAGGTGTAGGCCTGCCCCTTACAGGGTGTGCTTGTGTGTGCAGAGTAGGAGGACGAGCAGGTCGTCTCTTGTGCTCAGGTTGGCATAATAATAGCGTTGCCCCAAGTGGTGGGATGCATGTGAGTAGTAAGGGTTGCCCCGAGGTGTGACTCGAGTGGGTAATCCACTAGCCTTGTGGTGTGTTTAAGGGGTGGGGACCATGGGGTTTCCGCCTTGATGTGTTGAACCTCTAGGGATAGAGACCAATGGTACAGAAATATGGGGGGTAGCCTTATGGCGACCCACAGAAGCAATGGCAGCATGTTTGCCTTTTGCAGAAAGGGACTAGACGGCCTTCCAGTATAACTCAAGAACCCGACCTGTAAATGACTTGCCGGCGGCTGGGTGCATGCCATGTGGGGCAACTGAAGTGCTACCGATGTAGGGCACGTTGGTGGAGTTTACCCCAGAGCAAGGAAATGGGGAGTGAGGGACCTTTAAGTCTCGCCTCACACTGGACCACGTTAAGACCTGAGAGCAAGACATGGGGTATTTATTCAAGAGGATGGTTGATAACAAAGTCGAAGGAACTTGTTCCCTAGGGACACTCTTGAATGTGGGGATAAGAAAATCCCCGATCGGAAAAATGGGTTACAGAACCTGCAAGCCAAAAATAAAATGTGAAAATATAATGGAAGCTGATAATAAAGGTAGAAACTAGCCAAACAAGAATGATAAGACTAAGGGGTAGTAGGTCCCTAGTGGAATCGTTAAGCTGGTTAGGTACCTCGATCTCACCCTCAAGATCTGGATGATCGGGGGGCACACATTTCGGGTTCGAGGGAAGACTCGGGGCATTTTTGAGATCGTTCCCATTCGAGAACAGGGGTAGGTGTTACCAACTGGTGAGAGAGGAATTTTAAGGTGCATTCGGGACTTACGCATGCTGGCTCACGTGGGCTCCCTCTTAGATCACGAAGAAAGCCCCCCAATAACAAAATTGGTTCAGAATAGCCTCCCTTGGCTTGTATTCTTCTTGTTTTCTAAAATGACACATAAATGACAAAGGTTATAAGATAAGTGGGTCAGACCTCACCATGTTCCTCTTTGATGAACATACACAAGCATGCGCATTAAAAAAGAAAAATAAGAGAAGAAAGATGGGGGAGAGAAGAATTGAACTGAGCGAAAGGATCAGAGCGGTGACTAAGCTGATGAATAATTGGCCTGATGTGGTAGCAAAACAAGCTCGGTAACTAAGACCGGCTCACAGAATTACTACTAGACGTCATTACCAGTACTAACTTGCTAGGTACGATGGTTAGTCTGTCGTGGCAATAAAGCAGGTCAAGTAATCCTGACACAATAACATTACGGCTAGGCTACAAGATTATCATGAGAGGCTAAACTCAATCCCTCTTAGTCGAATGAAAGAGTAGCAGAATGATGTTTATGAGGAGATGATGTAAGAGAAGAAGGAAACAGAAGTAGGGAGGGAGAAGAAAGGAAAAGAAGAATATGAAAGATGGGAGATTAAAAGAGAGAGAGGGAAGGAAGACGCAGTCAACACTAGGCATTGCTGGCTGTGTTAGAAGAGAGAGAGAGAAAATGCAATTGCGCTAAGCTTCACCGACTGTGTTTACAGAAAAGAGGAAAAAGAAGATGCAGTCAATGTTGGGCTTCATCGATTGTGCTTGACGAAGAGAGAGAAAATGCAGTCAGTGCTAGGCTTCATCGACTGTTAGGAGAAGAGAGAGAAAATACAGTCGACACTAGGCTTCATCGACTGTTAGGAGAGAGAGAAAACATAGTTGGTGCTAGGCTTCACCGACTATGTCAGAAGGAGAGAGAGAACATGTAGTCTGAATTAGGCTTCACCGATTGTGTTAAAAGAAGAGAGATAAAATGCAATCGACTCTAAGTTTTACCGACTATGTCAAAAGAAGAGAGAGAAAATACAGTCGGTGCTAGGCTTCGTCGACTGTCAAGAGAAGAGAGAGAAAATACATTCGGTGCTAGTCTTCACTGACTGTGTCAAAAGAAGAGAGAAAACATAGTCAATACTAGGCTTCACCGATTGTGCCAAAAGAAGAGAGAGAAAACATGGTCGGCATTAGGCTTCACCGACTTTGTCAAAAGAAGAGAGAGAAAACACATTTGGTGCTAAGCTTCACCGACTTTGTCAGAAGAAGAGAGAGAAAGAGAGAAATCCAATCGGCGTTAAGCTTCACCGACTAGCTTCAGAAGAGAAAGAGAGAGAGAAATCCAACGGCGTTTGGCTTCATCAACTGTAATAAAAGAGAAAGAGAGAGAAATCTAGCCAGTGCTTAGCTTCGCTTACTGCAATAGAAGAGAATGAGAGAGATATCCAAGTAGTGCTAGGCTTCGCCGACTTGCTTTAGAAGAGAAGGAGATATAGACGAGAAGAAGAGAGATAGAGATAAAAACGAGAAATAGGGGAAGAGAGAGAAATAGATACAGATGAGAAAGAGGGGAGGAGAGAGAAAGAGGGGTGGACAAAGAAAGTTACCTGCTCAAAGGGTACCGGCCCTTTTCTTCTCTCTCCTAGATGTACCCAAGAACTTTAACAAGAATGGAAATTTTATTGAATCAATGAACCGAAGGTCCTTTATAATTTAGCTTTACATGTTTATATAAAGTTGGGCTAAAACATGGGTGTATGCCCAAAAATTAGCTAGAATTGAAGATAATTACAATTTAATTGAATTTAAAGAAATTCTAAAAATAAGTGCAAAATGACTGTTTTGCCCTTACTTAAAAATGTGTGGAATTTCATAACAGTCCCTGTTATTTTCCTGAGAACTTGCGTGATCATCCGTGGCTGACCTGGGGTCGCTTTGATGCCCGTTTGATCGAAAGATTGTTGCTTTCTTGTAGGGCTCAGCATGACGATCATTTTGATACCAACTTCAAGTCTTGAATCACGTTTTTTAGCCATGATCATGAGACTTTCATTTTGGAAGATTCTTGAAACTTTGAATCGATTGTGAGCTCGTTCCTTGATGTTTTTGTGTGATTTCTTCATTGAATCACACTGAGCATGCAATCACGATCACGTTGTAACAAACGTAGCTTGATTTCATGTCTGTATGAAGATTTTGTTGTCGTGAGTTTTTTGATCAAAATCTTGAAATTCGGTGGCTGGAATTTAAAGCAGCTTTGATGCCTTCGTGTGTCATATCCAACCGTTCATTAAATGCGAGGTTCGAATCACCTCAGATCTCACGCACATAATGTAATTGGTTTCATGTCGATCGTGTATAAGAGCGTCTCGATCTGGCTGCTCGAATTTTCTGCAACTTCCTTCATGGATCAGCGACTTTCATTTAGTTTTTCTCTCTACTCGGGTGTCGTCATGGGGAACACCACATATCGAATTGCTCGTCTTGAAGAGATGAACAAGCTCACCAAATTTGAGAGCGATCGGACTAGGAACAAGTGAGTTATAGGTCCCGAAAGTGACTACCCGTGACTATAAAAACAATCACCTTTAATGGTGTTTTGATGGAGTGGGGCCACATGGGAATAGTCCCTTTTCAGTATTTCACCACTAACTTTATCTTGAACTGCCCGATTAAGCTGAAACTTGACCCATAAGAGTTTTTGACCGTGGAGGATCTAATGGCGATGATCCCACAGTTGTTTGATGCACCAAATGCATAGCTCTAGTTACGGGGTCCATTTCATGGTGCTAGAGACCGATTTTGCCAAAATTGTTTCGTTATGTTCACTGCCTTAGACATGTCTAATCGTGATGAAACTTGGCAGGTAGTCTTTTGAAGTGTTGATGAAGATCTTCACCAATTTTAGGGCTATTCTGTCTTGTCCACCCTTATTCTTCCATTTTTACTCACGGTGCCCTTTCAGGTTTTCACTGTGCCCGGGCTTATTATTTATGAAACTCTCTAACTCATGGTTTGATGACCATGCCCATCTGTCATTTTTACTCATGGCATTCCCTTGTTCAAGTATACACGATGACCATTATTCTTTTCTCTTTTTCTTGTTTTTTTTTTGTGGGAGACATGTTTAAAGTCGTGCCTACGGGACCTGTGCAAAGCCTTTTAATGTCATGCAGCCAGGACGTGCACTACAGTTTAAGGTTATACAGCTTGGACCATAATGGAGATGGATGGCAGTCCGTAGGGGCATGGAGTGAGTATGGTAGTGGTTCTTGCTCACTTTTGAGAAGATGGCACGCGACTACCTATGAAAGATGGGTGATGTAAGAAAGGAAGCTGGAAAGTGGTGAACCACTGCTTATGACGAGTATAGGTGGCGGGATGATCCGCCATTTTGTGAGCATGGGTGAGGCTCACTGGGGAATGATGTAGGATGATGAAATGAATGAACTCACTGGGGAGATAGTAAAGGTGGTGTGCACACATGATCGGATCAGTTCAGAAAGACGTGCGTGAGGATGCACGTAAAAGGTGTGTGCACGTATGTCGAGGTTTGTTTTAAGGTCATACCTCCAGGACCAGCGCAAAATAGTTTAACACCATGCCGCTAGGACGTGCATTATGATTTAATGTCATACAAATGGACCATGGTTATACAGTTTAAAGTCATACAATTAGGACCATGCAGTTTAAGGTCGTGCAACTAGACCTCCGCTATAGTTTAAGGTCATATAGTTTGAACCATGGAGCTGAGCCTTTTAACGTAATGTGGCTAGGACGTGTACTATAGCTTAAAGTCACGTAGCTCAGATCATGGTTATGCAGTTTAAAGTCATACAACTAGAACCGTGCAGTTTAGGGTCATGCATCTAGACCATCACTACAGTTTAAGGTCATAAAGTTTTGACCACGGTTATGCAGTTTATAATCATGGAACTAGGACCATGTAGTTTAAGGTCGTGTAACTAGACCATCGCAACAGTTTAAGGTCATATAGTTTGGACCATGAATTTTAGGGTCATGCATCTAGACCCTCGCTACAGTTTAAGGTCATATAGTTTGGACCATGGAGTTTAGGTCATGCATCTAGACCATCGCCACAGTTTATGGTCATATAGTTTGGACCACGATTATGCAATTTAGGGTCATGCTACTAGGACCACGCACTTTAAAGTTGTGAAACTAGACCTCTTCTACAGTTGTTCATAAATAACATAGTTTTGATCGATGATACAGGTCTATGGATGACAATCTGACTCCCTAGAGATGAAATGGTAAAGGCCATACACAAGCAAAGGGCTCAGATGGAATGGTGGCCCAACGAGGGATGGCGAACGACAGTGGATTAGGGGGCAAGTGTGACTCCCTGGCTGAAAGATGAGACTCTATGGAGAATTAGCTTATGACAAGTAAGCCAAATCCCTAGGGACAACATAGCTTGGTATGAAACAGACCGATTGGGAATTGAAGAGGTAAGAATAACCCTAACTCCACTGGGGATAATGAGCTGCAGTATGGACGTGACTCTTATGAGGATGAGGAACAATGGCTTGCTCTTGACTCCATTAGGGATGATAGGTCATAGCTTGGGTGCAACAGCCTAGGTGTAACTCTACTGGGGATAGGGATAGGACACACAAAGCTTTAGCCTGGAGTAGGCGACAATAGGCTTCTTGAAATACAATCGGCATCAGGTGTAGCAACCCTCGTTTCTTGAGAGTGCTTTATCGGCAATGAGTCTTCGCAACCGGCCCTGAAGATGGCCAACACTGCTTCGTAACCAGTCAGACGGTATTGGATTGTTAGAAATGTAGCCGACGTTGAGGACGGCCCATGCTATTGCTTAAACACAGCTGGTACTTAGTTGCTAGACACACAGCCGATGCTGTGGTTGGTGAAATACAGTCGGAGCTAGGTAACTTCTACCGCACAGCCGGTGCTGGGTTTCGAGTTGTGATGAGAGTTGCTTCGGACATCGGGTCGAAGCCCAACCCAGTCCAACCTGTTCGTTGGAATTTTTCAGGTGGCAATGAGAGTTGCCTCTGGCCTCAAGTCAAAGCCCGACCTGACTCATCGTTGCTTCGCTTTCTTTGGACACGACTGGAATTCCCAGTTTATGAGGGGTGTTTGAGGGTAGCGTTGGATATATAAGGGGGTAAAATCCCATTTTCTTCACTTTTCATCGAAGGTAAAAAAAAACTTAAACAAAATTTTAACGGTGAGTAGAGGGTTCCCAGTAGAAGTTTCGACAACCAGTGGGATTCCAGCAAAGGTTTTACAGGGAAGGTTTTGGCAATCCAAACTCTACTAGTGATTGGTGTTTGTAGTAGGAGAGCGAGCAAAACTAGCAGGTGTTTCGGCAAGCCTCACAGGAAAGACTTCAGTAAGATTGTCAAGGGTTTGCCGAAAAAGGAGTTGCAAGAGTTTTTTTGTTAGCATAGGGGCTTTCTGAGAAACAGGTGAAGTTTTGGTTGTAGTTTCTAGGGTAGAAGAGACATGAAGTGCAACAATGGTCATTTCCACGAGTCTTGGGAGTTTTTTGGTGTTGTTTGGAAGTGTTGCAGAGGTTTTTCTGCAACTTGAAGGAGAGTTCCAGCGGAAATTGAAGGGTCCAGGGAAACAAATGGTTACTAAAGGTAGTCCATCGCAAGGAGGGTGTACGATTACCTCGGTCCTGTGTCAGGCGGAGCAGCGAGATGTGGTGATGGTTGGCATTCGCTCGTGTGTCAAGCGGTGCTGAAGGATTTGGCGACGATTGTTAGTTGGCATAACAGAGCTCGAGGTGCCCCGCATAGAATCCATGGCAAGGGTGAGAGATTTGAATATAGCTGGCATTAGATATTTCGACGTTGGGCATTGACAAGCTCAACCGGCGCTGAACTTTGACAGACTCAACTGGCGTTAAGGGTTAGCAAACACAGCCGATGTTAAGGTTTAGCAGAAATAGTCAGTGCTAAGGTTTATCAGAAATAGCCGGCACTAAGGTTTAGCAGAGATAGCCGGCGTCAAGAGTTTAGTTGACACAGCCGGTGCTAAGGAGTAGCGGGCATAGCTGACACTAGGCATTTAAGAAGCATAACTGGTGCTAAGTGTTGGCAACCTCAACTGACATTGATCCAGTTTCTTAGCCACTTTTGCGAGTAAACCACTAAGCCCTTTATTATGGCTGGTTTTTCTTACCAAATTCCTGGTGTGAAAAATCTCCTGAGAGGAGGAGAGGTCGATAATGATAAGTTTACCGATGAGGATTTATCAAGGGGGAAGCCCATTTGGCTAACAAAGCCAGCATGTGAACCAGAGTGGCCTCTTAGTGTCACTTTCATTACTAAACCCATTCGTTTTGAAGTACACAAGGGTAATGATGGCAACGTCAGTATTAGAGAAGGGATGGCACTTCTTCATTGCATGCATAGGAACATAGCTTCCGATGAGAACTTGCCGAACTTAGGGAAACGAATGGTACAGGAAAAGGGGCTACTAATGTGGTCGGTAAAAGGCCTCTGAATTCAGGGGGAGCACCATCACTTGAAGGGATACTCTTCCTGGACCGCCAAGGTGTTGGGTTCATACTGAAGTACTCTTGAGCGTGCTTCACTATTAGCAGCGGTCCAGTGTTAGGGAAGCTACTATGATTGGTGCTCCAATATTATAAAGCTATTACTGGAGACATTGAGCCATGTTAGCAATACATGGCTTCTTCGATACGGGGAAGCAGGAATCTCCTTGCTAAATCTTCATTTTATTGGGGGCCTTCCGATAATCGGGGCTATGTATGACTCGTTCGTGCCCCAGAACTCGGTCATCATCGGTGGTGCTAACTTGGGGGAAGAAGAACCTCCTACCAGTCTTCAAAAGATCTTCGAGGCTTACCAATTGATCGTTGCCTAGTCTAGCAATGGTCAGGTCACCTTCACATAATGGGTGAAATTCTTTTGTGGTGACTATCCTGAAGGTGGTCAGAGTACTCCAAAGGGAAAAGAGAAGGCAGTGGTGAAGGGGATGCCTCCCGTGTATCAGTTCAAGGCTAGCGATGACTGTGTCTTCTTGGTCATGTATTTGGCCTTATTTTTGTGCAAGTTTGTACTCCCTGGGTGGGCGGACGACATTTGTCCAAGCGTACTGTATGTGCCTTGTGACATGGCTAGAGGGCTTGAGTATGCCCTTGCTCAGCCAGTGTTGTGCAACATATACCATGGCTTGGGGACCATCTCTCGTGGAAAGGCCTACAAGGGAAAAGAGGGAGGGAATGACATTGTAGGAGGAGAGGCATTTCCCGGGGATTTTAAAACTCCCTTCCCCATGCATTATGTGTACGGGTTTCTAGGGACCTATTTCCCTAACACCTATGTCAGGCACCTGAGCTCAGAAGATACACTATGGCCTTTCTTGATGAGGATTGCCAATCAAAGGGCTATTCCATACCCCAGGGGAAGCATGGGGTTTATTTGGGAATGACTCTTTAAACATGCGACGAGTCCCGTTTTCTGTCGGGAGCTTCACTGACTGTGCTTTCATTGATGAATTGGGGAAGGAGCTAGATAGTGCTCCAACAATCGTTAGGGAGCTCATGTTCATCCTGAGCATTAGAGGAGGAGTTCTATGCTATCGGAATCCGCACGATGTCAGACTAGAGGGATATTTCCCTCATCACTGCGCCCGTCAGCATGGCCTCGATCAAAGCTGCCCCTTCTCTGTGTATTTCAAAAAGCACCGGGGCAAGGTGAACTCGGGGAAAGCGGAAGGGCTTGGGACTCTCCGAGAGTGCTAGTCACCGGAACATAGACGGACTGCTTGGTTCACAATCTCGAAATGATGGGAATAAACAAGTATGTGTCGATTTGAAGGGTCCGAATGATCGAGGCTTACACAAACTGATGGAGGGTTACCAAGAAAGGATATTTGAATGCCCTGGAAAGGGGAGAATGGTAATTGGCATCATGATACTAGATAGAGGAGACAGGTGGATACCCCTGCTCCTGACGCGGTATTTATCTTAGAATATCCCTTTAACTGGCTAGCCTTAGGGTTTTCATGCGAGATAGCAGCTGAGGAAACCACGTTGGACTTTCTTACGATGATCTGGTGGTAGCTCTTCCTCTTTTGATCTTTTAGTAGCTCGAACAGTATCGCCTTTTGTGCTTTCTCCGCCATCTTTTGTTTCTTCTGAATTGTTTTCTTTTTCTTCAGAGACTGAAGTAGACGACTCCGGTCCTTTTGAGCCCATTATTGTTACATCCGACCGAGAACTGACTCCAGATCTTGAGGAGGCGCCCTTGAGTTCATGGGTAGTTCCTGAGTCAAAGGCGGCTTAGTTCAAGGCTGACACGGCTGAAGGTCCTGAAGAAACTGCTCCAGAAACGGACTCTGATGTTGATGTGGCCTCCGTGCATCAGGAACTTAGTGCCCTGACCGAGGCAGGTGCTATGACTTGTGAAGAAGATCCTGTAGTTGATGATGTGCCTGACCACCAAGAGGTTGCTGCCCCCGTGGGCCCAAGTTGTGAAGATAAGGGGGTTCAGGTCTTCGTGGCTGAGGTTCTGGCTGTTGAAGGTTCAGGCCAAATGGAAGAAGCCATGGCTAGGAGTGAATTGACTGACAAAGGCCAAGGAGAAGAGGCAGTTCCTAAACTTGATAATGCTGAGGTGGCAGTTTAAGAGGGTGAAGAGCAAGGGGAACAAGATTCTTCAGAGCCTACTGAGACAGAAGTAGAGGTTCCCATAACTGAGGGTCAAAGAAGGGAGACTGACATTGGAGAACCCAGGCAGATTGAGGCTGGGGCTACCTTTGAGTTTGAGGGGAAAGAAGCAATGGACTTTACCATTGTTCCACCGGAGCTAGTGACTCAGATGGCTGTCACTTCGACCAACCCAGTCCTTAAGGTCTAGGCTTCTTCGAATGTAATGGTCTCAGCAGCATCATCAAACCTGTTTTTAGTTGTGTTTCTAGCATGATTGCCGGCATGCTTCGAGCAGGCCTTCTAGGCTTAAGGGAGTTGCCTTCATTGAACTAGGCGAAGCTTTGGAAAAACTGAGGGAATTCGCTATGACCACCACGGTTGGGAGTGTACCAGAATTTCTTTCCCATTTTAATGCAACCCTAAATGAGTTGGAGAGCTGGCGGTTAGGAGTGCTACATCATGAGGAAGAAACTAGCAAGCTAGCCTCCTTGGAGGAGTCGATCTTGCGACGTCGTGAGACGATAGATTATTGCATTGCGAAGAAGGCCACAATAACTGGCCGTTAGTAGGATCTCAAGAGGGAGGAGCAAGGAAGCTTCAAGAGAATGATTGAAATTAGAGAGGAGATACGAATACTGAGGCTGGAATTCGTGGGTCTTGATACAAGGATGGTTCAAAGGAGGGCCATGGAGGCCTCTTTGGTTGAAGATTTATCCGAACTCAATGGCACAATTGAGTTGGAAACTGTAGCGATGGAGGAGGAGACGCAAATGGTGGCTGAACTGAAGGAGCGTGTCCAGGACACCAAGGCGTCTCATGCATGTGAAGTGCGGAGATCAATAAGATGATTGATCAGTTTTGAGAATGTCTTTTCTCTTACCAGTAGTTGTTAAAGTTGTAACTCATAAATGAAGTGCTTCTTTTTCTCTTCTGACTAACTCCGCTGCATGATTTCATTCTCCTCTTATTTTTACTACATCTGATGTGATTGTTTGGGCTTGAATGCCTCTTGACATTTTTATTGTTTCATGGAGCTAATACCCTAAGCCTTGTTTAGCCCCATGACGGGCTGTTGTGGCCTCAAAAGCTTCTAAATGGGGAGTTGTTGCATTTTCTCCTCTTAAAGTTTGGATGGTTAAGGGCTCATAATTCATTTTCCTGATTATTTGATGAGCTTGTTGACCGTAGATAGTCCAATCAGGAGGGTCTTATGTTTTCGTTAATGGTGCATTTACTTCATACTTATCATAATTTTTTGTCTCAGGCACGAACTCCTTGTTATGCTTTGGCACATAAAGTCCAATTGGCTCTAGAGACTGTGGACTTCACTTCTTAATTCAGCTAGGGGATCTCGTTCTTGAAGGGAAGAAAGTTGTGCTTTCTCATACTGCTCTCCTCTTGTCACATTAGGGAAATTAGAACTTTTGACTTGTCACCGATCCGAGGAACATCCTCTATACTTTGAGCAACTGGATTTTGAAAAATATTTCACGGCGGTTTGATGCCCCACTTCCGCTTTCAAGAGCGCAATGGGGATATGTAGGACTTTCTGATGATCTGGCGTATAGGTGATTTTTGGAGCCGGTAATTCGATCCCCATGACTTGCCCAATCTCAGGTGGTTCATCTTCTGGCCAAGGTGCCTCAAAACTGGGGGCAGAGGCCAAAGACTCCTTTTCAAGCGAAGATGGAGTTTCTTCTAGGATGATGGTTGGGATGTTATAATGAATAGTGGTTAGAGGTAAAATTCGGCCTTGCTATTCTTCTTCTTTGAACATGCTCACCAATGTTCTCGCAACGTCCTCAACATCGTCATGAGATGAAGATGTTGTCTTGATTGTAGACTTCTGACCTCCATCATTCGGCTTCTGAGGGGACACCAAATCTGTAAAGTAATATTTAACATTGGTGTAGTGAGTCTCGGTTACAGGGAACAGTCTTTTGTCAGCATAAGTCGTATGCTGCCTCCCATCTCGATTATACTTGAAGCACTGATGCAACGTCAATGGAACCACTCCCTGGTCATGGAGCCATGACTGACGGAGGAGAATGTTGTAGGAAGTGTCGGTGTTGATTACATGAAACTGGGTGTAATCGTTCACCTCATCGATCTTAAAATGAGGGCGAACTATGTCAATTTGCTTCTCTCCTGACTGGTTGAACCCTTGAACTATGACGTGGGTAGAAGTCAAATCTTCGGACCCTAACTCTAATCGAGTAAGGATCCTCCTTGAAATATGGTTGATTGTCGACCCTCCATCTAACATAATTCATTTGATGGGGCACGCATGTAATTCGTCAGTATCAAAGAGAGGGCGATTATGAAAATTTTCTCCCAGCTATAGATCATCCTCTGAAAAAGTGATTAGTATACCTCCTTTCAAAATCATCGGGTCCACTTCTATAGGTTTTACTTTGATGCTGTACACTTTCGGGTTAGAGAGCCTGAACCAATTCCATCTGGTAATCCTTCGTGGGCATGAGGGCATCGTAGATACTGAGGAGAGCTGGAAGCTTCCGTAGAACTATCACATCATATTTCACCTTTTCTTAATCAAGGCCTTGTGCTCCTAGTCTTGCCAAATGTTTTGGTGGTATGTTAGGTGTAGGAGCAAGTTTGGGTGAAAGAGGTTTAATTTGGCTTGCTGGATGACAAGATTTCACAACAGGAGTTCAGGTGATGGAGGTTTGAGGTTTTACAAGTGATTGAGTATATGGGACCATAGGTGTCCCCGAGAATTGGAGAATAGGTGGATTGTTTGAGGTATTGGGAAGGAGCCTAGGGAGTTGTAAGACAGGCAGATTAGTCTTTGGATGGCAGTGGCAGACTAGAGAACTTCAAGGTGCTTGACTTATGTGGTGGAGGTTGCAGTGTCCCCCCCGTTATGAGATTGATCTGCCCCATGCTGGGTGTTGCTCCAGAGATTTGCACCATGTGGCAAGCTTCCTGAGAGTAGAAACTTTTCCCCCTTAACTCTCTCAGTCTTTGCTCAAAGTCGGGCTCATGGGGCCATTGGGGTTTCTTTGGCTTCGATTTTTTGTGCTTCTTTGAAGAAGGTGGCTATGCTTTGGCATTAGCTGCCAAGGTTCTACTGCCTGTGCCAGGGTCTTTCTCAATCGTTTTTGTTGCGGCCTGCTTATATTGATTCCTTCGAATTCTCGATTGACGGCCTCGAAGTCCGAGCATATCAAGGTTTTATCTACAGGGGACATAAAAGGGGAAGGATGACAAGCAGATGAAGAAGCAGGAGAAGGGCTAAAATGTGGGGGAATTTTAAGGTTGTTCTCCTCATGAGACAGATCTGGGCAGCTTTTTTCATCATCACCAGGAATGGACGGGTGCAGTGGGTCTTTTAGGTCTTTCCCTTGTCTAGACCGTCAGGGAATACTTTTAACGTCATCACCCTTATCGGACATACTCTAAGTGGAAGATGGTACGGGGACATCTTCTTGACAGGATGAAGAAGGAAGAAGGACCGTGCCAGGGATAAATTCCAGTAAAGTTGGCGGTGGGGGAAGGGGCTTGAGAAATTCTTGCTCAACTGTCCATGGCTGGGAAGTTGAGGGTTCCACATAGTCTAAGTCATTGATAGGAAGGTTTTGCTTTAAGAAGTCCTCTTGTACCGAAGGAGCAGTGACTTGGGGATCACTTACTGGGATGTTGTAAAATTCCTGACATTCCCGTATTTTCACTGTGAATACATCATGGAAACTGGTGCATTCCGACAGGTAATGGCTTCTTATCTGGTGATACGAGCACCAACGGTCTTCAGTTCCCTTAGCAAGTCGACGGGTTACCTTGCCTACTTAAGTGTGATGATTCCTTCTTGAAGCATTATAATGAAGAAGGCGTAGAGGATACAAAGCATTTCGTCTTCCACTTGGATGGTTACTATATGGAATGCCTCAGTCGTCCCAAAGACCTTCTTTAAGTCTTCTAGTTTTATCTGCCCCTTTCGAATCAGGGCCTCGATAATATCTTTCAGCGTGTAGCATTCATCTGTGGGATGATTGATCCTCTGATGGTAGGCACAATAATTCTCTTGAGTGTCAAGGCCAGCTTGCTCGGGGAACTTGGCTTTTGGAAGTTGGATCATATTCTGTTCCAATAATAATGGGAACAGTGCAGGGACCCATTCCTTCCCGAAGGGGTAGACCTTGTTCATATGCCTGGTGCAATAATCACCTCGATCAAGGTTGGCAGCAGGGGTACTCGATTGTATGACTGTTGTTCCTTACCTGCCTGGGGCATTGTTTTCGCTGCGCTCACACCTTTGGAGTGGTTCAAAGTTTGGGAGGGAGCCTTCTTTGGATCAACCACTGCGACGCACTGATTGCTCCTTGTTGTTAGTTGTCCCGTGTGTTAAATCGAGGGTTACCATTACCCTGGTTGTTTGCTGAGCTTGTAGATAGTTGTCGTGACCCGCCATTGTGACATGATAGAATTTCTATACGGACTGATTTAGACATCAGCTCTGACATGGAGGTCAGATTAGATCCCTCGACATGTAGGGCGATCTCGGGTCGCGTGTTCCGCATGCATGTTTGGACTGCTTCTTTCTCGGGCATAGAATTAGGATGGCGAGAAGCCAAATTTCTCCATCTTGATATGAACTGGTCCATGGGCCATCGGGATCTTGAGTTAGGGTGAGAAGTTCAATGGTTTGAACCTCTCTCTCGACCTCATAGAAGCGTTGATACCACAACTTCTCCATTTCCTCCCACATATGCACCGAATTTGGAGGAAATCGAGCATACCACTGAAAAGCTGGACCATTAAAGATTTCAACAAACTGATGGAGAAGAAGTCTCCCGTCAGCCGTTGTTTCTCGACATGCTACCTGAAGTGGGCAATATGCTGGTTCGAGGACGTGGTTTTGTTGAATAAGGGAAACTTCCCTTTCTTATAATCTGAGGGAAACGGGACCTGGTCAATATATGAGTGGTACGACCTTTGATAAGGCATCTCACCCTGTATTACCAGGATTTGTATGTTCTTTAGGCTATGGGTCACCATAGCATCAATGTCTGCTTGGGAGACAAGGTGAGGGACAAAATTGTCCTGTGAGGCAGAAGGAGGGGACTGCCATAGAGGTATACCATCAAAGTGATGGGAATTGACCTCATGGTTAGTTGACTGGCGTGCGGTGTCAATAAGATCGATCTTTTCCATCATCGCATGCACCATATCCTCAAACTTGTTCCTGTACTCTTCCTGCGCGTCACCAGGCTCGCTCGTAACCATTAAAATGACTATTTCTCCAAGGAGGTCAGCTTTAGTTGCAGTTGTGGACTTGTGAACTTGACGGGTAGTGCACGGTAGGTCGGTCAGTAAGGGGCCAGCATGCCCTGACTGAACTCGACTCTTATATGCCGATCTCATTTGGATCGGTTCTCGACAGCCTTGGGACCGTGGCTGCTGAGTGGTTAGGTCATCTACTACCACACTAACCATAGTGCAGGGCTCATTGAGCTCTTCTGCAAGCTTCATCATCTGAAGAGGCTAGAAGGGACTCAGGCGAAGAGGGTCCTCAAAGAGGGTTGCCCTGACCTCCTTGGTCATTTCTTTGGTCATAATTCTCATACCTCTATCACTTTTACCTTTGAGGTTTTGATGGACCTCACGTCAAAACTGCGATCTAGGTTGCGGTTGGTCAGCTCTTCTTGCACAAGAGAGAGATGTCTCCATCTGGTGCGGCAAAGGATGAGGGTCAAGGACTAGAGTCATTTTGGGCCGGGGAGGAAGAAGCACTCTCTCTTGTGGGCTCCAGAGACACGACCAAAGTGATAGGGCTGGTTCAGGATGATACTTTTGGGGAAAACCTTTGAGTACCAAGGCTGAAGGTGCTTGCTCGAAGAAGGAGGAGTAGGCAGGAGTAGGGTTGACTAATGAGGAGGCCTAAGTTGAGGGCGAGGAGACGTCTGTGATGGCAACGTGTGTGCGCCCCTTGAAGATGGATCACGAGTGACGTGGGGGTCAGCCCAAACTCGAGCTAGTGGTCTGGGCTTAGGAGGACAAGATCTACTAGCAGATGTCTCTAGGGGAACAGATGGAGGCATGCCCCTTTCAAGGTGCGCTTGTGTGTGCTGAGTAAGATGACGAGGAGGTCGTCTCTTGTGTACTCAGGTTGGCGTAATGACGGCGTTGCCCCGAGCAGTGAGATGCATGTGATTAGCATGCATAGGACCTTGACTTAGAAGGTTTGATCCTGGATGTTGACTCAAGGTAGCACAAGGGTTGCTCCGAGGTGTGGCTCGAGTGGGTGACCTACGAGCCTTGTGGTGTGTGTGAACGGTGCTGACCATAGGGCTTCTGCCTTGGTGTGTTGAGCTTCTAGTGATAGAGACTGATGGTGCAAGAATGTGGGCGTTAGCCTTCTGGCCCCACAAAGCAATTGAAAATTGCTTGCCTTTTGCTGACAGGGAATGGGCAGCCTTCAGGCGTACCTCAGGAATACGACCTGCAAGATACTTATCGGTGGCTGGGTGCATGCTGTGTGTTGCAATAGAAGTGCTGCCAATGCAAGGTGCCTTGGTGGAGTTTCAACCATAGCGAGGAGATGGGGAGTGAGGGACCTTTAAGTCCCGTCGTACGCCGGTCCATGTTAAGACCTAGGAGCTAGACAAGGGGTCTTTACTCAAATGGATGATTGGGAACGAAGTTGAAAGAACTTGATCTTAGGAACACTCACGAATGCGGGGATAAGAGAATCCCTGATCTGGATAAATGGGTTACAGAACCCGCAAGCCATTAGTGATGTATGAAAAGATAAAAGCAGTTAATAAAAGAAGAAAACTAACCAAACAAGAATGATCCGACTAAGGGGTAGTAAGTCCCCAGTGGAGTCGCCAAACTGATTAGGTACCTTGATCTCACCCTCAAGATCTGGATGATCGGGTAGCACAAGTCTCGGGTTTCTAGGGAGGACCCGGGACATTTTTGAGATCTCTCTCTCGGGAACCTTGTTTGAGAACGGAGGCAGGTGTTACCAACCGGTGAGAGAGGAATTTTAAGGTGGGTTCGGGACCTACTCGTGCTGGCTCGCGTGGGCGCTCTCTTAGATCATGAAGAAGAGAAGGAAAGAAGGAGAAGAGTTTGAGAGAAGAGAGAATGAACAAGAAGAATTTGAGAGACACAGTCAACGATAGGCATCACCGGCTGGGTTTGAAGAGGAAGAGAAGGAAAGGGAGCAGCTGGGTTGGAAGGAGAAGAGAGAGAAAAACACAGTTGGCATTAGGCTTCGTCGGCTATGTTTAAGAAAAGAGGAGGGAGAAGACAGTTAATGCTAGGTTGAAAAGAGAAGAGAGACAGATACATTCATTGCTAGGCTTTGTCGGCTGTGTTTAAGAAAAGAGGAGAGAAGACACAGTCGGTGCTGGGCATCAACGATTGGGTTGAAAAGAGAAGAGAGAGACGATGCAGTCGGTGTTAGGCTTCACAGTACTAGACAAAGAGAGAAAAAAGATGCAATCGACGCTAGGCTTTATCGACTGTATTAGATAGAGAAGAGAGAGAAGATGTAATCGACATTAGGCTTAGCCGACTGTGTTAGACGAAGAGAGAAAAGATGTAGTCAGCACTAAGCTTCACCAACTGTATTAGTAAGAGAAGATATATATAAATAAGAAGAAGAGAGAAGATGCAATTGACACTAGGCTTCACCGACTGTGTTTGACGAAGAGAGAAAACATGCAGTCAGCTTTAGACTTCATCGACTGTATTAGACAGAGAAGAGAGAGATAGAGATGGGAAGAAGAGAGAGATAGAGATGATTAGGAGAGAGAAAGAGAGAGAGATGGGAAGAAGAGAGACGAAGAAGGATAAAGACGAGAAGATGAGAAGAAGAGAGAGATAGAGATGAGAGAGAAAGAGGAGAGAAGGGAGAAAGAGAGGAAGAGATAGAGATGAGAGAGAAAGAGGGGAGGAGAGAGTTACCTCCCCAAAGGGTACCGACCTTTTTCTTCTCTCTCCTCTCTTTCCAAGATGTACCCACGAACTCAAGCAAAAATTAAAGTCTTGATTCAATATTGAAGAATGAACCCAAGGGGTGCTTTACAATGAAGCCTTGCATGTTTACATAGAATTGGGCTAAAACATGGGTGTACGCCAAAAAACTACCTAAAATTGAAGATAATTAAAATTTTATTGAATTAAAATAAATTCCAAAAATCGGTACAAAAGGGTTGTTTTGCCCCTACCTAACAACGTTTGGAATTTTAGAACAGTCCTTGCTGCTGCCCGAGAACTTGTTCTGATGCTCATTTGATCAAAAGATTATTGTTTTCTTATAGGGCTCGGCATGGCGATCGTTTTGAGACCAACTTCAAGCTATGAATCCAGTTTCTGAGCCATGATGAAGAGACTTGAATTTTGAATGAATCTTGAAAACTTTGGATCGATTGTGTGCTCGTTCCTTGATGTTTTTCTTTAGTTTTTTTACTAAATCACACTGAGCATGCTGTCAAGATCACGTAGCAACAAATGTAGCTTGATTTAGTGTCCGGATAAAGATTTTGTTGTCTTGCGTTTTTTGTCAAAATCTTGAAATCCGGCAGTCAAAATTTATAGCAGCTTTGATACATTTGTGTGCGAAATTCAACCGTTCATCATATGCGGCGTTCGGGCCAAAGATAACCTTGGACCTTACACACATAATGCAATTAGTTTCGTGTTGATCGGGTATGCGAACGTCGTGATTTGGCTGCTAGAGCGAGGCGTGTTACTGCTGAATTTTTGATAACATTCTTCACAGATCAGCAACTTCTTTCTAGTTTTTCTCCCTGTGCGGGCACCGTTATGAGGTATACCACAAATCAAATCTCTCGACTTGATGAGACGAACACGCTCACCAAATTTGAGAGCGATGCAACTTGGAACGAGTGAGATATAGGCCTCGAAAGTGACTGCACATGACTATGACAACAGCCACCTTTAATGGTGTTTTGGTGCAGGGTCGCTAGATAGGAATAGTGTGCGGCCTACTCCTTTTCAGTATTCTACCCATAACTTTGTCCTGAAGTGCCCGACTAAGCCGAAACTTGACCCACAGGGGTTTTCGACTACATCATATCCAATGGTGGTGTTCCCATAGTTGTTTGACGAACCAAAAATACAGCTCTAGTTACGGGGTCTATTTTAGGGTGTTAGAGGGCGATTTTGCCAAAATTGTTTATTTGTGTTCACTGCCTTAAACATGTCTGATCGCTATGAAACATGGCAGCTGGTCATTTGAACTGTTGATGAAGATCTTGATCAATTCTGAAGCCATTTTAGGACTGTCGAACTTTCCACTTATTTTGTAGTCTTTATTGACCTGCTTCCTTCTTTATTCTGCATCCGAGACAAACGTGCTTAAATGTATTCAAACAATCACTCCATTTTATTGTTTACCCCGGGTATTGGTTTGAGAGCTACCATTGGTCAGGTTGTTCCCTGGGCTTGTAGATTGTTGTCGTGACCTGCCATTGTGGTGCGACAGACATTCTATGCAGATCGACTTGGAGATCAACTCTGACATGGAAGTTGGATTGGAGGCCTCAACATGTAGAGAAATATCAGGGCACAATGTTCTGCAAATAGGTTTGAACTGCTTCATTCTCAAGATGGCGAGCGGCCAAATTTCTCCACTTCGATATGAATTGATCCATGGGGTCATTGAGATCTTGAGTCAAGGTGAGAAGCTCGATGGTTTGAACCTCTCTCTCGAACTCATAGAAATGTTGGTGGAACAGTTTCTCCATTTTCACCCAAGTATGTATTGAGCTTGGGGAAAGCCAAGCATACCACTGGAAAGTCGGGCCATCAAGGGTTTCAACAAACTGATGAAGAAGGAGTCTTTCATCAACCTCCGTCTCTCGACATGTTGCTTGGAAATGGGTGATATGTTAGTTTGGGGAGATGGCTCCTTTGAACAAGGGAAACTTCCCTTTCTTGTAATATGAGGGAAACAACACCTGGTCAATGTATGAAGGGTACAATTTTTTATAAGGAGTTGCACCTTGTATTCTTTGGATTTGTCTGTTCTTTAAGCTATGGGTCACCATAGCATCGATGTCTGCTTGTGAGATGAAGTGAGGGACATAATTCTCTTGTGAGGTAAAGGGAAGGGGCTGCCTTGGAGGTGCATCATCTAAGTGATGGGAATGGACCTCATGGTTAGCCAATTATCATGCGGCATCTATGCGATCAACCTTCTCCATCATTGCGCGCAACATGTCTTCGAACTTATTCATGCGCTCTTTCTGAGAATCACCAAGTTCGTTTACAATCATTACGCTGACTATTCCTCCAGGGAAATCAGACTTAGTTGTAGTTGAGGGCTTCCGAGCATGCCCCAACTGGACTCGAGTCTTGTATGTCGATATCGTGAGGACCGGTTTTTGATGGCCTTAGGACTGTGGCTGTTGAGTGGCTGAGTCATCTTCTTCAACACTAACTAGAGTGCAAGGTCCATGGACTTCTTCTACAGGCTTTATTGTTTGAAGAGCGTAGAAGGCATTCAGGTGAAGAGGGTCATCAGAGCTGGTTGCCCCGACTGTCTTGGTTGCTTCCCTAGTCAGAAATTGCAAGCCCCTATCATGTTTGTCTTTGAGGTTTTGATGGACCTCATGCCAGATTTACGATCGACACTACCGCTGGTCGGCCCTTCTTATGCAAGAAAGAGTTTTTTCCATTAGGTGATGCAACGACTGTTGGTCAGGAACTACGGCCATCCTGGGCCTAGGAGGTTGAAGGACATAATCTTCGATCAGGTCTTGACCTCGAGCTCTCTTATGGGCTCCAGAGACATGATCTAGATGATGGCACTGATTCAAAATGGTACTCTTGGGGAAGGTCTTCGAGTACCAAGTTTGAAGGTGCTTGCCCAAAGAAGGAGGACCTGGCAAAGCAGGGTTGACTCAAAAGGATCCCTGAGTCGACGGCGAGGGGCTGTTTTTGACGGCGACGCATGTGCATCCCTTGAAGAAGGATCACAGGAGACTTGGGGGTCAGCCCGAGCTCGAGCAGGTGGTCTGACCTTAGGAGGCCGAGAACCACGAGCAGGTGCTTGTAAGAGAACAGGTGGAAGCCTGCTGCTTATAAGGCGCGCTAGTGTGTGCTGAGTCGAAGGACGCGGTGGTCGTCTTCTATGTACTCAGGTTGACTTAGCGATGGCGTTGCCCTGAGTGGTGTGATGCAAATGCACATGTGTTGAGCCTAGCCATGGGAGGCCTGATCCTTAGACGTTGACTTGAGCTAAGTCAAAAGTTGCCCAGAGGTGTGGCTCTAGTGGATGACCCACGACCCTTATAGTGTGTACAAGAGGTGGAGGCCCCAGGGTCTCTGCCTCGATGTGTCCGGCATCTAAGGGTAGAGATTCGTGGTGGTGCTGGAATTTGGGGGTTAGCCTTGCAGTGACCCACTGAGGCAATGGGAACTTCTTTGTCCTTTGCAGCAAGGGACTGGGCAGCCTTCCGGTGTACCACGGCAATATGTTGGACAACTAACTTCCGGTGATAGGGTGCATGCTGTGAGTAACAGCAGATGTGCTACCGAAGTAGGGCGCCTTAGTGGAAGTTCCATTAGGGCTAGGAGAAGGGGAGTTAGGGACCTTTAATTTCCTCCTCACGCCTATCAAAGTTAAGACCTGGGAGCTAAACACTGGGTCTTTGCTCAAAAGGAAGGTTGGGAACGAAGTTCAAGGAACTTGTTCCAGGGGAATGCTCGCGAATGCGGGCCCCGATTCGGATAAACGGGTTAAGAAACCCAACAGTCATAAAGGAAAATTAGTCAAACAAGAACAACCCGACGAAGGGGTAGTAAGTCCTCAGTGGAGTCACCAAGCTGTTTAGGTGCCTCGATCTCGCCCTCTGGATTTGGATGATTGGGCGGCACACGTCTCTTGTTTTGGGGGAAGCCGGGACTTTGAGACCTCTCTCTTGGGAGCCTCGCTCTGGAGCAAGGACATGTATACCAACTGATGAGAGAAGAATTTAAGGTGGGTTTAGGACTTACTCGGGCTGGCTCGCTTGGGCATCCTCTTAGATCACGAAAAAAGCCCCCCAGTCGTAGAACTAGTTCGGAATCACCTCCTTTGGGCTGTATTCTCCTGTTTTTTTAATCACACATACATAGTTAATTTCACAACGTAAGTGGGCTGAAAGAGACCCCTCCTTGTCTTTGTGTGAATGTACACGGATGTGCACATCCAAAAGAATAAAGGGTAAGAGGATAAATAAACGAAGAAGAAAGAGGTAAATCTAAGGAATTTTTACCTGGTGGCGAGACTAACACAACAACTAGATCATCAAGTGATTGTCCCCGCCTGGTAGAAAGATGGGCACGGTAATTAGATCGGCACAACCAAAATACTATTATACGTCAAAACGATCAACAACCCGCCTGATAGAATGGTTAGCCTATCGTGGAAGTATGGCAGGCACGGTAACTAGGACCGGCTCAGCAAAAGTACTGTTAAACGACAAGACTCTCAAGGCAATGTTTGTCTCAGCCTCTCTTGATCAAATAAGAGAGAGAGAAGAAAGAAGAGGGAGAAAGAGAGACATGCACAGTATTACCGATGTCGTGCATGCGAGAAGAAGACAAGATGAGCAATGAGGGAGAAAGGAAAGAGGGAAAGAGGAAAGGGAGAAGGAAAATAATGAAGAAGAAAAAGAGAGAAGAGAGCAAGGGAACATCGGGAGCGATGAGAGAAAATATAGGAAAGAACATGGACGCTGATGCGCTCCCACCATCCATGATAGAAGGGTAAGAAGAGAGAGAAGACACGGGCGGTAATGAGCCTCCGTCATCTGTGACAAAAGAATGAGAGAAGAGAGAGAAGACATGGACAACGATGAGCTTCCATCATCCATGACTGTGGAATGAGAGAAGAGAGAGAAGACATGGGTGGCGATGTGCTTCGGCCGCCCATGATAGAAGAATGACAGAAGAGAGAGAAGACATGGATGGCAATGTGCTTTCACCATCAATGACAGAGAATTGGAGGAGAGAGAAAACATTTGCTTCTACCGTTCATGATAGAAGATTAATAGGAAAGAGAGAAGACATAGGTGGCGATGTGCTTCCGCCATCCATGATAGAGAATAAGAGGAGAGAGAAAACATGAGCAACGATGTGTTTCCACCGTCCATGACAAAAAATTAAGAGGAAAGAGAGAAGACATGAGTGGCGATGTGCTTCTGCCGTCCATGATGGAGAATAGGAGGAGAGAAAAAATATGGGCGACGATGTGCTTCTACCGTCCATGATAGAAGATTAGGAGGAAAGTGAGAAGACATGGGTGACGATGTGATTCTGTCGTCCACGACATAGAATCAGAGGACAGAGGAAACATGGGCGGTGATGTGCTTCTGCCGTCTATGATAGAAGATTAAGTGGAAATAGAAAACATGGGCGGTGATATGCTTTCACCATCCATGATAGAGAATAAGAAGGGAGAGAAAACATGTGCAACGATGTGCTTTCGCCATCCATGACAGACGATTAAGAAGAGAGAGAGTACATAGACAGCGATGTGCTTCCATCGTCCATGACGGAAGGGAAGACAACGAGACAATGATAGAGGCCTGACCCCCCACTCGAGTTAAGGCCCGGCTCGCTGTTCGTGTCTCTGAAGCAAGAAGACATCATGCTAGGTGATAGACTCTGCCATGCATGAACAGAGAAGAAAAAGAAACATAACAAAGAGAGAATGCGAAAGAGAAGAAAGATAAAGGAAAGATAAAGAAAAAAATTGAAAATGGATAAAGAAGATCAAAGAAGAAATAGGAAAGAAAGATCGGCAAGAGGAGAGAGAAAGAGAGAGATAGATAAGAGGAGAGAGAAAAAGAGAGATGAGAGATAAAGTTACCTTCACCAAAAGGTACCGAAAATTTTCTTCTCTCCTCTCTCTCTCTCTCCAGGACGCGCCCACAATTTGAACATAATACTCTCAAATTTTGTTGATGAGTATTAAATAATCAAGGGTCCTTTAACAATGGTGTTTAGCATGTACTTATAGAATTGGGCCCAAACATGGGTGGATGCCAAAAAACTATCTAAATTGATGATAATTACAATTTAATTTAAATAAAAGAAATTCTAAAATTATGTGCAAAAGGACTGTTTTTCCCCTGCCCAACAATGTGTGAAATTAAAAAATAGTCCCTGCTGCTGCCCTAGAACTTGCATGATCTTTTGCGGATAATCTGGGGTTGCTCTGGTGCCCATTTGACCAAAAGATGTTGTTTTCTTATAGGGCTTAGCATGGCAATTGATTTAATACCAACTTCAAGCGATGGTTCAGGTTTTCGAGCCATGATCATATGACTTGAAAATTTGACGAATCTTACAAACTTTAGATCGATAGTGTGCTTGTTTCTTGATGTTTTTCTTTGGTTTCTTTGTCGAATCATACTGAGCATGTCGTCACAATCGCACGGCAACAACGTAGCTCGATTTCGTGTTCGGACAATGATTTTGTCAACTTGGGATTTTGGCAGCAATTTAAAATCCAGCAGCTGGAATTTACAACAACTTCGATGCCTCTGTGTGTGAAATCCAACTGTTCATCATTTGTAGGGTTTGGACCATAGATAACCTCGAACCTTACACACATAATGCAATTGGCTTCGTGTTAATCGAGCACTCGAGAGTCATGATTTAACCGCTTGAGCCAGGCGTGCTGCTGCTGGATTTTCTACAATTATCTTCACGAATCATCAACTTATCTCTAGTTTTTCTCCCTTCTTGAGTGTCGTCACGGGTCGTGCCACATATCACAACGCTCGTCTTGATGAGACGTACATGCTCACCAGATTTGAGAGAAACCTGACTCAGAACGAGTGAGAAATGGGCTTCTGAAGTTGCTACTCGAGACTGTGTATGGAGGCCACACGAGAATCATGTGAGGCCTACCCTTTTTTGGTATTTTACCCATAACTTTGCCCTGAAATGCTCGATTAAGTCGAAACTTGACCCATAGAAGTTTTCAACCGTGTTGAATCCTATAGTGATGGTCCCACAGCTATTTGATGCACTAAGAATATAGTTTTAGCTATGGGATCCATTTCAGGGTGCTAAAGGCTAATTTTTTCTGAAATTATTTGTTTGTCTACACTGCCTTAAACGTGTCAAATTACGATGAAACTTAGTAGGTGGCCTTTTGGAGTGCTTAGGAAGATTTTGACCCATTCTGGGGAAATTCTGAGACTGTTGGGAATTTCACTGTATGTTAAGGCATTATTAACTGGCTTCCTCTTCAATCCTCATCAAGGACCAAGATGTTGAAATATTCTTTCAAACAAAGATAAGAAAGAAGAAAGAAAGAGAAAGATGTGGAAAATAAGAAGAGAAGAGAAAGAAAAATACGGGAGATGAAGAGGGAAAACGAGAATAGAGAAAATAAACACAGAAGAAGGGAGTAGAGTAGAAGAGAAGAGAAAAGAAGAAGAAAAGACGAGGAGAATAAAGGAAGGAAGAGAGAGGAAAGAAGAAGAGAGGGAATTAGAAGAGCGGAAAGGAAGAAGAGCGAAGAGAGAAAAAGGATAAAAGAGACATGAGAGGGAAGGAGCGAGGGAAGAAGAGAGAGTCGAAGGAAGAGCGAGAAGAAAGAGAGAGGGAAAGAAACATTGATGGTAATGGGCTTCCGTCGTTCATGACCCAGGAAAGAGAAGAGAGAAGGAAACATGGATAGTAATGGGCTTCCGCCATTGATGATAGAAGAGAGAGAAAAAAGAAAGACACATGAATGACGATAGGCTTTCGCCATCCGTGATAAAAGATAGAGAAGAGAAAAGAAAACATGGACGATTATGGGCATTCGCTGTCCATAATAGAGGAGAGGGAAGAAAGAGAAAAACATGAATGGTGATGAGGTCCCCCACTCATGACTGAAGAGAGAGAATAAAAAAATAAAACATGGATGGTGATGGGCTTCTGCCATCTATAATAGAGGAGAAAGAAGAGAGAGAAAAGAGAGAGGAAAACATGGACGACGACGAGGTCCCAGTGCTCATGGCCTAAGAGAGAGAAGGAGAAAAGAGAACATGGATGGCGATGAGCCTCTATTGGAGAGAGAGAGAATATGGACAACGATCGGCCTCCGCCGTCCATGAAAAAGAAGGGAGAGAGAAAGAGAACATGGACAGTGTTGAGGTTTCACCATCCATGATAGAGAAGGGAGAGAGAAAGAGAACATGGACGGCGGTGGGGTTCCGCCATCCATGATAAGAAAGGGAGAGAGAAAGGGAACATGAATGGCGATGGGATTCCCCTGTCCATGATAGAAGAAAGGAGATGAGAGAGAGAAAGAAGAAGACACACTCAATGATAGGCATCGTCATGCACGACATGGAGATAAGAGAATTTGGAAAAAAGGTCCAGCCCGCCACTCGGGTTATGGCCCTACTCAATGTGTATGTTCCAGGAGGTGGAGAACATCATGCTTGGTGATAGGCTCCGTCGTGCATGAATAAAGAAGCGAGAGAAAGGAACAAGGAGAAAGAAAGAAGAGAGAGGTTAAGAAAGAGAGGTAAAAGAAAGGAAGGAAAGAAGAGAGAGAAGGAAAGTGAAGAAAGAAGAATAGGAAAGGGAGAGCAAAGGCTAAGAAGGAAAGGAGGGTGATTAAAGAAAGAGTAGAGAAGAAGGGATGAAAGACACGCACGACGAAGGCCCACTACCGTGCATTTTGAGAGAAGAGCGAGAAAGACATAGGAAGAGTGAGAAACGAAGATGAAGAAGAGGAGAGAGAGACAAATAGGAGGGGAGAGAAAGAGAGAAAGATAGAAGTGAGAGGAGAGAGAAAGAGAGCCAAGATAGAGATGAATGGAGAGCGAAAGAGAGATGAGATATAGATGAGAGGAGAGAGAAAGATAGATGAGATAGAGGTAAGAGGAGAGGGAAAGAGGGAGAATAGAGGAGGAGAGAGAGAAGAGAGGAGGAGAGAGAAAGAGAGAGAACATAAGAGGAGAGAGAAAGAGCGAGAAGAGAGGAGGATAGAGAAAGTTAATTTTACCGAAGATACCAAAGTTTTTCTTCTCTCTCATCCCTTTCTCTCCAAGGCGTGCCATAATCTCAAGGCTAAAACTCTCAAATTTTATTCATGAACTTAAAGACTGAGGGAAGCTCTTTATAATTAGGTTTAGCACGTATTTATAAAATTGGGCCCAAATATGGGTGGATGCAAAAAATCTAGCCTAATTGATGATACTTACAATTTATTTAAGTTAAAGAAAAATATAAAAATAGAGGCACAATGAAATTTTTACCTATGCTGAACAATACATGGAATTTCAAAATAGTCCCTATTGCTGCCCTAAAACGTGTGTGATCTTCTACGGATGATTGGGGGTTGCTCCGACACCTGTTTGGCCGAAAGATGATTGTTTTCTTATTGGGCTTAGCATGACGATCATTTTGACATCAACTTCAAACCACATATCTCATTTTTAGGCCACGATCATGCGACTCGAATTTTGGATGAATCTTGAAAACTTCTGATTGATAGTGTGCTTGTTTCTTGATGTTTTTAAGTGATTTTTTCAATGTATTGTGCTGAGCATGCCATCGCGATTGCGTTACAATAAACACAGCTTGATTTTGTGCGCAAACGAAGATTTCGCACCTTTGGGTTTTTGATCGAAATTTGTAATCCGATTGGTGGCCCGAATTTATAGAAACTTTATTTGTTTTGTGTATGGAATCCGACCGTTCATCACACATGAAGTTTAGACCATTGATTACCCTGGACCTTACGCACATGATGGAACTAGTATCACGTTGATCCGATGTGCGAGCATCGTGATATGACCACTAGAATGAGACGTGTAGCTGCTGAATTTCCTTCAACTTTTACCACGAATCACCAACTTCTCTCTAGTGTGCGACCGACCCCTTTTTGGTTTTTACCCATAACTTTGTCATGGAGCACCCGATTAAGAAAAAACTTGACTCATAGGGGCTTTTGATTGTGTCGATTCCAATGATGGTGGTCCCACAACTATGTGACGTACTAAAAATAGTGTTCTAGATAAGGGATCCGGTTCAAGGTGCTACAAGCTGATTTTTCCAAAATTGTTTCTTTCTCTGCACTACCTTAGACATGTTGGATTACGACGAAACTTAACAGGTGGCCTGCTTAAGTTCTTTGGAAAATTCTAACCCATTTTGGAGCAATTCAGTGATTGTCAAAAATTTCATTGTTAATCAAGACTTTATTAACCAGCTTCTCTTTTATTCCACCTCGTGGACCTAAAGTGCCAAAAAATGTGTTCAAATAGAGATATTTAAGAGAACGAAAGAGGGAGAGAAATATATTGTAAGAAAAAAGGAGAGAGAAATATGAGATTGGAAGAGGGAGAGATCAAAAACGAAGAGAGAGAGGTATGGCGGTGGGAAGAGGGAGAGAGAGAATGGAGAGAACGAGAGAGGGCAATTATAATTCATCATTGAACAAAAGAAACTACATATTCAAACAAAGTAAGAGGGTAATAGCATGTTCCAATTATCCAAATTCAACGTACAGAGATAGAGAGAGAGAGAGAGAAAAAAAAAAGAGGGAAACTCAAGTGGATGATAGAGAGACTTCGTTGTATAGAGAGCGAGAGGAAAGAGAAATTTAAGAGGATGATAGAGAGAGTTCGTTGTATAGCGAGAGCGAGAAAAGAGAAATTTAAGAAGATGATAGCGAAAGTTCGTTGGAGAGAAAGAACATGTTTCCTTGAGAAGCATATTATTAAATTCAACCTTTCTAGTTTTATCTCTTTCTCCCTCTCTCTTTCTATCAAAGCTCTCTCCCTTTCTCTCAATGCTCTACTTCTCAATCCACACACCAATCTAGGAACTTTAGATTTCATTCTCTTTAAGTAATATAATGTTTCATAACTAGGCATGTCTTAAAGTTTTACCTTTCCCTTTATCTGTCTCATTCTCTCAATGCTCTCCTTCTTTATCCACGCACTAATTCTATCAAGATCGATTGAGGGGGAGAGAGAGAGAGAGAGAGGGAGGCACAACTATTTTGTCACCTTTTAAATTTTTGGCACATCTTCTAATTACGTACCATCTAAATTTAATCTTCTTTTAAAATGTAATCTTCACCTTCCATATATATTAAGAGGGAAATAGAGAAAGATAGGGAATGGGAGCAGAAGAGAATAGGAAAGTGAGAAATATTGAGGAAGAGATTTAAGGAAAGAGAGATTTGATTTTGGGGTAGAGATTTCAGTAAAGAAAAGAGAGAGAGAAATATGATGTTGGGAAGAGGGAAAGAAATATTTTGGTTGGGAGAGGGAGAGAGAGAGAGAACGAGGAGAGAGAGAGACATATATGGCAGTTGGAAGAGCGAGAGAGAAAGAGGGCAGTTATAATTCGTCATCATTGAAAAATAAGAAACATCAAATTCAAATCAAAGTAAGAGGGAAATAACAAGTTCTAATGATCCTATATAGAGAGAGTAGAGAGAAACTTAAGAGGATGATAGATAGATTCCATTGTATGGAGCGAGAGAGGAGAGAAATTTTAGAGGATAATAAAGAGAGTATGTTGGAGAGATCTGTTCCATTTTTCTAAATTCATCTTATAAAGAGAGAGAAGAGAGTAATTTAAGAGGATGATAGAGAGAGCTCGTTGAAGAGGAAGAGATAAAGCATGTTTCCTAGATAAGCTCATTCTAAAATTCTATCTTTCTATTTATATCTCTCTCTTTCTATCAGTGCTCTCTCTCTTTCTCTCAACTCTTTACTTCTCAATCCATGCATCATTTTAGGAACTTTAGATTTCATTCTCTCATGCTCTTAGAGTAATATTATGTTTCCTGAATAGGCCCATTCTAAAATTCTACCATTCATTTATCTCTCTCTTTCTCTCAATGCTCTCCTTCTCTATTCGCGCACTAATTCTACCAAGAGTGAAAGAGGGAAAGAGATGGATGCATAATTATTTTGTCCCCTTTCAAAGTTTTGCACATCTCCTAATCATGTCCCATCCAATTTTATTCTCCTTTCAAAATATAATTTTCACCTTCCATATCAATTGAAATGGAATGAGAGAAAGAAAGGGAGAGAGGGAGAATAGGAGAGAGATAAATATGAGGGGAGAGATTAAAGCAATGAGAGATTGGATTTTTGACGAGAAATTTTAGGATAGAAAAGAGGGAGACAAATATGGTGTTGGGAAGATGAGAAGAGAAATATTGATTGGGGAGATATAGAGAGAGAACGAAGGGAGAAAGAGAGAGAGAAAGAGAGCGGTCTGATGTTGGGATGAGGGAGAGACAATAAAAAGAGAGGGGGCAATTGTAGTTAATCATCATTGTAAAATAAAAAACACCAAATTCAAATAAAGTACGGGGGAAAAAACCAGTTCCGATGATCCAAGGTTATCATAAATAGGGAAAGCGAAGAGATAAACTTAAGAAAATGATAGAGAGAGTTCGTTGAATTGAGAGAGAGAAGTGCGAAATTTTAGAGGATGATAGAAAAGAGTTCGTTGGAGATGTCTGTACCATTGCTCTAAATTCATCGTATTGAGAGAGCGTTTAAGAGAATGATAGAGAGAGTTCGTTGGAGAGGGAGAGAGAAAGTGCATGTTTCCTAGATAAGCTAATGCTAAAATTCTATCTTTCTATTTATATCTCACTTTCTTTCTTCCATTGCTTTTTCTCCTTCTCGCAATGCTATACTTCTCAATCCACGCACTAATTTAGTAATTTTGGATTTCATTATCTCATGCACTCTTAGTAATATCACGTTTCATAAATAGACCTACTCTAAAATTCTATCTTTCCATTTATCTCTCTCTTTCTCTCCACTCTCTCGTTCTCTATCCACACACCAATTCTATCATGAGTGAAACAGGGAAAGAGAGGGAGGCATGATTATTTTGTCACCTTCCAAATGTTTTGCACATCTCTTAATCACGTACCATCTAACTTTAATCTCTTTTTAAAATATAATCTTCACCTTCCATATCTATTTAGAGGGAAAGAGAGAAAGAGAGGGAGAGAGAATATGACAGAGATGAAAACAAAGGGAGAGATTTGAGGAAAGAGTGATTTGATTTTAGTGGAGAAGTTTAAGAAAAAGAAAGAGGGAGAGAAATATGGCATTGCGATGAGGGAGAGAGAAATATGGGTTAGGAAGAGGGAAAGAGAGAAAATGAAGAGAGAGAGGTATGACATTGGAAGGGTGAAAGAGAATGGATAATGAGAGAGAGGGCAATTATAGTTCATAATCATTGAAAATTTAAAAAAAAACTCTAAATTCATACAATGTAAGAGGGAAATAGCATATTCCAATGATCCAAATTCGTCAGATAGAGAGAGAGAAGAGAGAAACTTTAGAGGATGATAGAGAGAGTTCATTGTATAGAGAGAGAAGAGAGAAATATAAGCGAATAATAGAGAGAGTTTGTTGCTTATACTCTAAATTAAACGTATAGAGAGCGAAAAGAGAGAAATTTAAGAGGATGAGAGAGTTCATCGGAGTGAGAGAGAGAAAAAGGGTGTTTCCTAGAGATGCTTATTCTAAAATTCTTTCTATTTATATATCTCTCTGTCTTTCTATCAATGCTCTCTCTCTTTATCTCAACGCTCTACATCTAAATTCATGCACCAATCTAAGAACTTTAGATTTCATTCTCTCATGCTCTCTAAGTAATATCATGTTTCTTAAATAGGCTCAGTCTAAAATGCTACCTTTCCATATATCTGTCTCTTTCTCTCAATCCTCTCCTTCTCTATCCACACATCAATTCTATCAAGAGCAAAAGAAGGAAAGAGAGGGAGGCTTAATTATTTTGTTATGTTTTGAATTTTTGGCACTTCTCCTAATCACGTCCCATCTCAATTTAATCTTCTTTTCAAAAAAAATATTCACCTTCCATATCTATTAAGAGAGAGACAGAGAGGGAGCGGGAACGGTAGATAATTAGAGATTGATAAATATGGGGGGAGAGAATTAAGGAAAGATATTTGATTTTGGTAGAGATATTACAGGAAAGAAAAGGGGGAGAGAAATATGACATTGGGAAGAGGGAGAGACAAATATGGGATGGGAAGAGGGAGAGAGAAAGAACAAAGAGAAAGAGAGATATGGTGGTGGGAAGAGGGAGAGAGATAATGAAGAGAGAAATGGGGCAATTATATTTCATCATCATTGAAAAATAAAAAACACCAAATTCAAACAAAGTAAGCGGGAAATAACATGTTCCAAGTATCTTAATTCATGTTATAGAGAGAGTGAGAAGATAGAAACTTGAGAGGATTATAAAGAGAGTTCATTGTATAGACGGAGAGACGAGACAAATTGTAAAGGATGATTGAGAGAGTTCATTGGAAATGCTTATTCCATTGCTCTAAATTCTTCGTATAGAGAGAGAAATTTAAGAGGATGATAGAGTGAGTTTGTTGGAGTGGAAGAGAGAAAAAGCATGTTTACTAGATAAGCTCATTCCACACTTCTATCATTCAATTTATATCTCTCTCTCTTTCTATCAATGCTCTCTCTCTTTCTCTCAACACCTTACTTCTCAATCCATGCATCATTTTAGGAATTTTAGAGTTTTATCTTTCTATATATATATCTCTCTCTTTCTATCAATGCACTCTCTTTCTCTCAACACTCTACTTCTCAATCCACGCACCAATTTAGGAACTTTAGATTTCATTATCTCATGCACTCTAAATAATATCACGTTTCATAAATAAACTTGATCTAAATTCTACACTTCCATTTATCTCTCTCTTTCTTTCAACGGTCTCCTTATCTTTATACACACTAATTCTATTAAGAGGGTAAGAGATAGAGGCATAATTATTTTATCACCTTCCAAATGTTTTGCACCTCTACTAATCACATCCCATCTAAATTTAATCTCCTTTCAAATTATAAATTCACCTTTTATTTCAATTGAAAGGGAAAGAGAGAAATAGAGGGAGAGAGGGAGAATAGAAGAGAGATAAACATGGGGGGAGAGATTTAAGAAACGAGAGATTTGATTTTGGAGGAGAGATTTAAGAAAAGAAAAGAGGAAGAGAAATATGGCATTGGAAAGAGGGGGAGAGAAATTTTGGATGGGAAGAGATAGAGATAAAACGAAGAGAGAGAGAGAGAGGTGTGGTGTTTGGAAGAGGAAGGGAGAGAATGAAGATTGAGGACATTTTTCATCATCATTGTAGAATAGAAAACACCAAATTCAAACAAAGCAACGGGAAAGAACCAGTTCCAATGATCCAAATTCATCATGTAGTGCGAAAGCAAAGTGAGAAACTTAAGAGGATGATAGAGAGAGTTGGTTGAATTGGGAGAGAGAAGAGAATAATTTTAGAGGATGATAGAAAAGAGTTCGTTAGAAATGCATGTTCCAAGGCTCTAATTTCATCGTATTGAGAGAGCGAGAATAGAAATGTTAAGAGGATAAGAGAGAGAGTTCGTTGGAGAGGGAGAGAGAAAGAGCGTTTCTTAGATATGCTAATTCTCAAATTCTATCTTTCTATTTATATATCGCTCTCTTTTTTCCAATGCTCTCTCTCTCTTTCTCTCAATGCGCTACTTCTCAATCGACGCACCAATTTAGGAACTTTAGATTTCATTATCTCATGCACTCTAAATAATACCACGTTTCATAAATAAACTTTATCTAAAATTCTACCGTTCCATTTATCTCTCTCTTTCTTTCAACGGTCTCCTTATCTTTATACACACTAATTCTATTGAGAGGGTAGGAGATAGAGGCATAATTATTTTATCACCTTCCAAATGTTTTGCATCTCTCCTAATCACATCCCATCTAAATTTAATCTCCTTTCAAATTATAAATTCACCTTCTATTTCAATTGAAAGGGAAAGAGAGAAATATAGGGAGAGAGGGAGAATAGAAGAGAGATAAATATGGGGGGAGAGATTTAAGAAACGAGAGATTTGATTTTGGAGGAGAGATTTAAGAAACAAGAGATTTGATTTTAGAGGAGAGATTTAAGAAACGAGAGATTTGATTTTGGAGGAGAGATTTAAGAAAAGAAAAGAGGAAGAGAAATATGGCGTTGGAAAGAGGGGGAGAGAAATTTTGGATGGGAAGAGATGGAGATAGAACGAAGAGAGAGAGAGAGAGAGGTGTGGTGTTTGGAACAGGAAGGGAGAGAATGAAGATTGAGGACATTTTTCATCATCATTGTAAAATAGAAAACACCAAATTCAAACAAAGGAACGGGAAAGAACCAGTTCCAATGATGCAAATTCATCAGGTAGTGCGAAAGCAAAGTGAGAAACTTAAGAGGATGATAGAGAGAGTTGGTTGAATTGGGAGAGAGAAGAGAGAAATTTTAGAGGATGATAGAAAAGAGTTCGTTAGAAATGCATGTTCCAAGGCTCTAATTTCATCGTATTGAGAGAGCGAGAAGAGAAATGTTAAGAGGATAAGAGAGAGAGTTCGTTGGAGAGGGAGAGAGAAAGGGCGTTTCTTAGATATGCTAATTCTCAAATTCTATCTTTCTATTTATATATCGCTCTCTTTTTTCCAATGCTCTCTCTCTCTTTCTCTCAGTGCTCTACTTCTCAATCGACGCACCAATTTAGGAACTTTAGATTTCATTATCGCATGCACTCTAAGTAATATCACGTTTCATAAATAAACTTGATCTAAAATTCTACCTTTCCATTTATCTCTCTCTTTCTCTCAACACACTCCTTCTTGATCTACACACAAATTCTATCATGAGTGAAAGAGGGAAAGAGATTGAGGCGTGATTATTTTTTCACCTTCCAAATCTTTTGCTTATCTCCTAATCACGTACCATCTAAATTTAATCTTCTTTTAAAATATGTTCTTTATCATCAATATTTACTGAGAGGAAACGAGAGAAAGAGAATGAGAGAGAGAAAATAGGATAGATAACTATGGGGGAAGAGATTTAAGAAAAGAGAGATTCTATTTTAGAGGAGAGATTTAAGGAAATGTAAGGAGAGAAATATCGTATTGGGAAAAGGGAGAGAGATATTACTGTTGGGAAGAGAGAGAGAGAAAATGAAGAGAGAGGGGTATGGCATTGAGTAGACGGAGAGAGAGAATGGACAGAGAGATAGGGCAATTATAGTTCATCATATTTGAAAAATGAAAAACTCCAAATTCAAACAAAGAGGAAAATAACATGTTCCAATGATCCAAATTCATTATATATAGAGAGAGAGAGAGAAGAGAGAAACTTAAGAGGTTGAGAGAGATAGTTCATTGTAGAGAGAGCTAAAAGAAAGAAATTTATGAGGATGATGGAGAGAGTTCGTTTTAGAGGGAGAGAGAAAGAGCATGTTTCCTAGATAAGCTTAGTCTAAAATTCTATCTTTATATATATATATATATATATATATATATATATATATATATATATATATATATATATATATATATATATATATATATATATTTCTATTAACGCTCTTTATTCACTCAACGCTCTACTTCTCAATCCATGCATCAATTTATGAACTTTAGATTTCATTCTCTCATGCGTTCTAAGCAATATATTGTTTCCTAAATAGGCTTGTTCTAAATATCTACTTTTCCATTTATCAGTCTCTCTCTCTCTCTCTCTTTCTCTCTCTATCTCGCAATGTTCTCCTCTAGCCACACACCAATTCTATCAAAAGAAAAAGAGGGAAAGAGAGGAAGGCATAATTATTATATCACCATCCAAATTTTTGGCACATCTCTTAGTCATGTCCCTACTAAATTTAATCATCTTTAAAAATATAATCTTCACCTTCCAAATCTATTATGAGGGAAAGAGGGAAAGAGAGAAAGAGAAGGAGTGAGTGTGAATAAAAGAGTGATAAATATGGGAGGAGAGATTTAAGGAAAGAGAGAATTGATTTTGGGGGAAAGATTTGAAGAAATAAAATAGGGTAAGAAAAATGGCTTTGGGAAGGAGAGTGAAATATGGGTTGGGAAGAGGGAGAGAGAGAGAGAGAACAAAGAGACAGTGAAGTATAACGGTGGGAAGAGGGAGAAAAAGACGGCAATAATAGTTCATTATCAATGAAAAATAAAAAACATCAAATTCAAAGAAAGTAAGAGGAGAATAACCAGTTCCAATGATCCAAAATGATTGTATAGAGAGAAGAGAGAAACTTAAGAGGATGATAAACAGTGTTCGTTGTATAGAGGGAGAGAAGAGAGAAATTTTAGAGGATGATACATAGAGTTCATTGGAGATGCTTGTTCCATTTCTCTAAACTCATTATATAAAGATAGAGAAGAGAGAAATTTAAGAGGATGATAGAGAGAGTTCGTTGGAGATGAAGAGAAGAATAGCTTGTTTCCTAGATAAGCTCAATCTAAGGTTCAATCGTTATATTTATATCCCTCTCTCTTTCTATCAATGATCTCTCTCTTTCTCTCAACGCACTACTTCTCAATCCACACACCACTTCTCAATCCACACACCATTTTAGGAACTTTAGATTTTATTCTCTCATGCTCTCTAAGTAATATTGTGTTTTTTAGATATGATCGTTTTAAAATTCTACCTTTCCATTTATCTCTCGCTTTCTCTCAATGCTCTCCTTATCTATCCACGGAAAAAATTTATCAGGAGAGAAAGTAGGAATGAGAGGGAGGCATAATTATTTTGTCATCTTCTAAATTTTTTGCACGTCTCCTAATCATATCCCACCTAAATTTAATCTCCTTTAAACATATAATCTTCACCTTCCATATAAATTGAGATGGAAAGAGAGGGAGAGAAAGAGAGAGAGAGAGAGAGAATCAGAGCGAGAAAAATATGGGGGGAGAGATTAAAGAAAAGAGATTTGATTTTAGAGGAGAGAAGAGGGGGAGTAATATGGCATTAGGGAGAGGGGGAGAGAAATATTGGTTGGTAAGAGATGCAGAGAGAATGAAGAGAAACGTATGATTGGGAAGAGATAGATAGAGAATGAAGAGAGAGGGGGCAATTATAGTTCATCATCATTGAAAAACAAAAAGCACCAATTTCAAATAAAATAAGAGGGAAACAACCTATTCCAATGATCCAAATTCTTCGTATAGAGAGCGAAGAAAGAAACTTATAAGGATCATAGAGAGTTCATTGGATAAAGAGAGAGAGAGAAATTAAAGAGGATGATAGAAACAGTTCGTTGGGGATGCTTGTTCTAATGCTCTAAATTCATCTTCTAGATAGAGAGAGAAGAGAGAAACTTAAGAGGATAATTATTTTCTATCCAACACTCTCCTTCTCTATCCAGCCACTAATTCAATCAAGAGAGAAAGAGGGAAAGAGATGGAGGCATAATTATTTTGTCACCTTCCAAATTTTTTGCACATCTCCTAATCACGTCCCATCTAAATTTAATCTCCTTTCAAATTATAATCTTCACCTTCCATATCAATTGACAAGGAAAGAGAGAAAGAGAGCAAGAGAGGGAGAACATGAGAGATAAATATGCGAGGAGAGATTTAAGAAAAGAGAGATTTGATTTTGGATGAGAGATTTAAAGAAAGATAAGAGGGAGAGAAATATGGCATTGGGAAGAGGGGAAGAGAAATTTGGTTGAGAAGAGATAGAGAGAGAGAACGAAGAGAGAGAGGTATGGCATTGAGAAGAGGGAGAGAGAGAATGAAGGGAGAGAGGGCAACTACAGTTCATCATCTTTATAAAATAAAAAAATTAAATTCAAATAAGTAAGGGGGGAAAAACCTGTTCTAATGATGTAAATTAGTCATATAGAGAGAGAGCAAAGAGAGAAACTTAAGAGGATGATAAAGAGAGTTCATTGTATTAGGAGAGAGAAGATAGAAATTTAAGAGATGATAGAGAGAGTTCATTACTCTAAATTCTTTGTATAGAGAGAGCTAGAAGAGAGAAATTTATGAGGATGATAGTGAGAGGTTGTTGGAGAGGGAGAGAGAGAGAGAGAGAGAGAGAGAGAGAGCGAGAGCATGTTTCCTAGAGAAGCAAATTTTAAAATTCTATCTTTCTATTGATATCTGGTTTTATTCCTTTCAATGTTTTCTCTCTTTCTCTCAACACTCTACTTCTCAATCTATGCACCAAATTGGGAAATTTAGATTTTATTCTCTCATGCTCTCTAAGTAATATCATGTTTCATAAATAGGCTCGTTCTAAAATTTTACCCTTTCATTTATCGCTCTCTTTCTCTCAGCACTCTCCTTCTTTATCCACGCACCAATTCTATCAAGAGCAAAAGAGGGAAAGAGAGGTCACCTTTCAATATTTTTCTCAACTCCTAATCACGCACCATCTAAATTTAATCTTCTTTTAAAGTATAATTTTCATCTTCTATATCTATTAAGAGGGAAAGAAAGAAAGAGATGGAGAGAGAAAATAAAAGATAAATAAATATGAGGAGAGAGATTTAAGGAAAGAGAGATCTGATTTTGAGAGAGAGATTTAACGAAAGGAAAGAGGGAGAGAAATATGGTGTTGGGAAAAGAGAGTGAGAAATATGGGTTGGGAAGAGGGAGAGAGTGGATGAAGAGAGAGATATATGGCCTTGAGAAGAGAAAGAGCGAATGGAGATAGAGAGGGCAATTATAGTTCATATTCATTCAAAAATAAAATCATCAAATTCAAACAATGTAAGAGGAAAATAAGATATTCCAATTATCCAAATTCGTCATATAGAGAGAGAGAAGGCGAAAACTTAAGAAGATGATAAAGAGAGTTTGTTGTATAAAGAGAGAAGAGAATAATTTTAGAGGATGATAGAGAGAGCTCATTAGAGATGCCTGGTTAGATGCCTCGATCTTACCCTCCAGGTCAGGATGACCTGGTGTCACGTGTCTTGGGTTATGAGGAATACCTGGGACTTAAGATCGCTCTCTCTGGACCCTTGTTAATGAACAAGGGCAGGTACCCCAACTGGTGAGAGGGGAATTTTGTGTGAGGCAGAACACACCTCACCTGAATCTGGTACTTACTCGGGCTGGCTCGTGTGGGTACCCTCTTAGATTACGAAGAAAGTTCCCCAGTCTTGCAACTGGTTCGAAATCTCCTCCCTTGACCTGTACTCTCCTGTTTCTACAATCACACACACATGGTTAATTTTAAAAGACAAGTGAGCGAAGGGACCTCACTTTGTCTTTGGGCGAATGTACATAATCGTGCCCATCCAAAAGAAGAAGGGAAGAATAAGAGGACAGAGAATTGGGTGAGGAAAAGGAAAAGAAAGAGAGAGAATAGAAGAAAGGGGAGAGGAGAATTTGACTAAACGGGTAAACTGACACAGTGGCTAGACTCGTAAGTGATTGACCCGACGTGATTGCAAGACGGGCATGATAACTTAGACTAGGACGGTGGTAATGCTACTAGACCACAAAACCAACACTACCAGTCTGACACGATGGCTAGCCTATCATGGCAGTAAGATGGGCACGGTAACTTAGATAGGCATGAAAGCATTACTCCTAGACGATAAGACCACTGTGATAGTGTTAATCTTAATCTCCTTTAGTCAAACGAGAGAGGAAGAAGAAAGAAGAGAGAAAGGAAAGAGAGGGGAAAGGGAAAATAGAAGGAGTGAGAAGAAAGAGTAAGGAGAGAGAAGGAAAGAAAGATAGAGTGAAAAGAGAGGAAGAAGTGAAGAATAGAGTGGAAGAAGGGAGAAGAGAGAAGAAGACCAAAAAAAGATGAAGAAGAAAGAAGAGAGAGGGAAAAGAAGAGAGAAAGAAAGAAGAGAGAAAAGAGGATGAGAAGAAGGGATAGAAAGAAAGAAGAAGAGAGAAGAAAGAGGGAAGAGAGAGAAAAATAGAGAGAGAAAAAAGAGAGAGAAGAGAGAAGGGAAACATGAACAGTGAAGGGCTCTCACTATTCTTGATAGGAGAGAGAAAAGAGAGACATGGATGGGGATGGGCTTTCGCTGTTCATGAAAGGAGAGAGAGAAGAGAGAGAGATATGGATGGCGATGGGCTTCCACCATCCATGACAAGAGAGGGAGAAGATAGAGACATGAACGACGATGGGTTTCTACCATCCATGATAGGAGAGAAAGGAGAGAGACATGGACCACTATGGGCTTTCACCATCCATGACAAGAGAGAGAAGAGGAAGCAACATGGATGGTAATGGGCTTCCACCGTCCATGACAAAGGAAAGAGAGAAGGGAGAGAAACATGGACGGTGATGGGCTTCCTCTATCCATGATAGGGGAGAGAGAAGAGAGAGACATGAATGGTGATGAGCTTTTGCTGTCCATGATAGGAGAGAGAAAAGAGAGAGATATGGATGGCGTTGTCCATGACAAGAGAGGGAGAAGAGAGAGAGACAAGGATGGCGATGGGCTTCCATCATTCATGATAGGAGAGAGAGAAGAGAGAGAAATGGACGGTGATGGGCTTTCGCTGTCCATGACAAGAGAGAGAGAAGAGGAAGAAACATGAATGACGATGGGCTTTTGTTGTCCATGACAAAGGAAAGAGAGAAGGGAGAGAAACATGGACGGTGATGGGCTTCCATCGGCCATAATAAGGGAGAGAAAAGAGAGACATGGATGGCGGTGGGATTCTATCGTCCATGACAAGATAGAGAGAGAAGAGAGAAACATGGACGTCATTGGGCTTCCGTTGTCCATGATAGGGGAGAAAGAAGAAGGAAAACATGGATGGGGTTTTACCGTCCATGACAGAGGAGGGAAAACAAGAAAGAAACATGAATGGTGATGGGGATCCGCCGTCCATGACTAGAGGGAGAGGAACTTGAAAAGAACATGGACGACGATGGGTTTTGCCATTAATGACAAGAGGGGGAGAGACCTGGACAGTGACCTAGCCTTTCACTCAAGTTAAGGCTCGACTAATTGTTCCTGTTCCAAGAGACATGAAAGGAAAGAGAATGTCATGCACGGTGTTAGGTACCACCGTGCATGACTAAGGGAGAGAGAAAGATAAGATTAGAGATAGAAAAGGAATGATAGAAAAAAGAGCGAGAAAGAAAGAGGATAGATAAAGAAACAAGAGGGGAGAGAGAAAGAAGAGGAGAGAGAAAGAAAGATGGAGGAGAGAGAAAAAGAGTGATGAGAGGAGGAGAGCGAAAGAGAGAGATGAGAGGACGAGAAAGAAAGAGGAAGATGAGAGAGGAGAGAGAAAGAGAAAGAGAGAGATGAGAGGAGAAGAGAAAGTGAGACATGAGAGAGAAAGTGAGGAGGAGAGTGAAAGAGAGCAGGAGAGAGAAAGAGTGGAGGAGAGAAAGAGTGGAGAGAATGAGAAGAGGAGAGAGGGAGAGAGAAAGAGAGGAGGACAGAGAAAGTGACCTTATCGAAGGGTACCAAACTTTTTCTTCTCTCTCTTCTCTCTCTCTCTTGAACGTGCCCACAATCTCAAAGTAAAACTCTCGAATTTTATTCATCAGCGTGGAACCTTTTATAAGTAGGTTAACATGTATTTACAGAATTGGGCCCACGTATGGGTGTATGCCCAAAGCCTAGCCTAATTGATGATAATTACAATTTATTTGAATTAAAAAAAAATCTAAAAATAAGGTGTAAAATGACATTTTTTCCCCAGCCCAACAATACAAGGAAATCCAAAACAGTCCATGTTGCTGCCCTAAAACGTGTGTGATTTTCCATGCACGATTCGGGGTTGCTGTGACGTCTGTTTGACCAAAAGATGATTACTTTCTTGTTGGGCTCGGCATGAGGATCAATTTGGCACCAAGTTCGAGCGACGTATCGCATTTTTAGGCCACGATCATGCGAATCAAAATTTGGATAAATCTTGAAAACTTTCGATCAATGTGTGCTCATGTCTTGACATTTTTTCATGATTTGTTCGCTGCATTGCACTATGCATGTTGTTATGATCGCATTTAAACAAACGCAGCTCGATTTCGTGCTCGAGCGAAGATTTTACAGTCTTTGAGTTTTGGCCGAAATTAAAATAGCCACCATAAATGGGGATTTGGTGCAGGGAGGGTGCACGGGAATAGTGTGCAGCCTACCTCTTTTCAGTATTTTTTCCACAACTTTGTTCTAGGGTGCTCGATTAAGCTGAAACTAGAACCATAGGAGTTTTCAACCATGCCGGATCTAGTGGCGGTGGTTCCATAACTATTTAGCACACAAAAAATAGTTTTTTAGTTACAGGGTCCATTTCAAGGTGATAGAGGCTGATTTTTTCGAAATTGTTTCTTCGTCTACACTACTTTAGACATGTCAGAATGTGACGAAACTTGATAGGTGGCATTAGGAAGTGCCTAGGAACATTTCCTCCTGTTCTGGGGAACTTATGAGGCAGTCAAAAAATTCCATTGTACATCAAGGCTTTATTGATCGGCTTCCTCTTTATTCCGCTTCGAAGACCCAAGGTGCCAAAAAATGTTTTCAAATAGCTTTCTCCACCGATTGTTGTGCTTCGAGAGAAGCGAGAAGGACAACATTTGGAAAATTTCCTCGACTTTATTAATTTTTCTTCCTAGCCATAGGACCATGTGAATGTCGAGGAGATATCCACGCAATGTTGTAACTAGGATGCTCAGATGTTTTGATGAAAATTGCAAGTGCATCCGTGGAGACTTTAGGGGGAGAAAATAACTTTTTGAGAGATATTGTTGAAGTCCTCGTCCTCAAAGGGCTGTTTGTGATTTTGATAGCTGAGGATTTTGTACGGACCTTGTAGGTTAGAGTTGGGCCTTTTTGGTGGTCAAGTGCCATGCTTAAGGGCACTTCTTCCATTTGTTCTGGGTTTCATTATTTTTTTATTTTTTTTGGATGGTTTGCGAAACGGCCATCCATTGGCAGCCATCTGCTTTGTGCATCAGAATATCCTTGACGGGCAGGGTACCTCATTTTCGAGGTGGTCAGCTTTGGGCTCAACCCCGCTTTCTGTGGAGCAGTTTCGATAAGAAAGATACCTAAGGACTCAATCCGGGTTGCTGCATAACAGGTCCAAGGTTTGGCTGAGTTAGCCTTCTCAGGGCTTTTTCAACATCTTGGAGTGCGTTAGTGACCTCTTGGGATTGGTGCTCTTCATCATGAAACTTGTCTTGCCTTCTTAGCAAATCTTCTGTCCTTCGAGTCCTTTTGCAAATGGACTCAATCTATCGAAATCTTTTCTTGATGCTCGTCTTTTTGGGTCCTAATATTAAGGTATTCTGATACCAAAGATTTTCCTTCCGATAGCGGGCTGAAGTCACCTATAGAGGCAAACGGTGCATCAACTTGCTTATTGGTCCAAGAGCCCTTTGCGGGTTTTCACTTGGACTTGGGAAGTGGCACCGTAGAAATGGTTTTCATCAACTTCCTTCTATTTGGGGCTCTTTTACCTATGACCTTTTGACCATGTCCACCCTTTCCTTCCATTTTTAGTCACAGTGCCCTTTCTTGTTTTCATCGTTTCGGGTTTCTATTCACGGAACTCTCTTACTCATGGTTTCGTGACCATGCCCATCTGTCATTTTTACTCATGCCGATCCCTTGTCCAGGTATACACCATGCCCGTTATTCATTTTTTCTCATTTGTTTCTTCTTTTATATATATATATATATATATATATATATTGTGTGTGAGGGCGTGTTTAGGGCCATGCCGTCGGGACCTATGTAAAGCCTTTTAACGTCATGCAGCAAGGATGTGTACTACAGTTTAGGGTAATATAGTTGAACCATTGTGGAGATGGATGACTGTCTGAAGAGGCCATGGAGTGAGTATGGTGGTGGTTTGACTCACTTTGGGGAGATGGCATGAGGCTGCCTATGAAGGATGGATGATGTATGCATTGAAGGTGGAAAGTGGTGACCCACTAACTGACGGCGAGTATGTAGGGAGGGGTCGCTCACAGTTTTGTAAGCACGGGTGAAACTCACTGGGGAATGATGGTGGCAATGAAGAAAGATAGATTTAATGGGGGTTTGATGAAGACGGTGTGTGCACATGGATGGGTTATTTAAGGAAGGCGTGTGTGAGGTCGCACGTAAAGGGAATGTGCATGTGTGTGGGGGCACGTTATGGTCATGCCTCATAAACCTGGGCAAAGCAGTTTACATCTTGCGGTTATGACGTGTACTATACTTTAGGGTCATATAGCTTGGACTGTGGCTATGCAGTTTAAGGTCATACGACTTGGACCATGCAATTTAAGGTAGTGCAACTAGACCTCAGCTACAGTTTAAGGTCATATAATTTAGACCATGTAGTTTAGGGTCGTGCAACTGGACAATGGATGTGCAGTTTAGAATCATGCAGCTAGGACTTTGCAGTTTAAGGTTGTGTAACTAGATCGAAGCTGTGCAGTTCAAGGTCATGCAGCATGGATCTCCGCTACAGTTTAAGGTCATATAGTTTGAACCATGAGTTTAGGGTCGTGCATCTAGATCGAGGTTGTGCATATTAAGGTCATGCAGCACAGACCATTGTGTGGGTTGCCATGAAGGTGAAGCTCCATGGGGAATGGGTATGTGAAAAATGGGTAAGGTCAAACACAAGAGAGGGCTTAGATGGAGATGGTGGCTCAACAAGGGATGGCAAATGGAAGTAGACTTCACTAAGAATTAGGGTGCATGTTACTCCTGAGGGGTGAAAAATGAGACTCCATGAAAAATATGTAACCCGACTCCTTGGGAATAAGATAACAAAAGAATAATGACTAAGTGTGAAACAGATCAACTGGGGATTGAAGAAGCAGGAATAACCCTAACTCCACTAAGGATAATGGGCTGCAGTACGAGTGTGACTCCTACTGGGGAGGAGGGACAGTGGTCTGCTCCTGAGTCTATTAGGGATGACAAGTCACGGCCTGGGTGTAACTGCACTAGGGATAGTGGTCGGACACACACACGACAGTAACTAGGTGCTAGCACATGCACGACATTAATATGGGGAGTGTAACACACACGGTGGTGATCTTAGGCAGCAGTAGGCACCAGTCCCATAGGCAACACACACATAACACTGGTCCTAAATGGCACTAGGCACAAATTACATAGATGACATTGATCACATGTTACATTGACAACGTTGTTCACAAGTTACATAGATGGCGCTGGTCACAAGTTACACAAACGACACTTGTCACAAGTTACACATACAACACTGGTGACAAAATACACAGGTCGTATTGGTCACAAGTTACACAGCCGATGCTGGTCACAAGTTACACTGACCGTGTAGGTCACAAGTTACACAGACGGCACTGGTGACAAGTTACACAAATGGTGGTGACCTGTGTTCAGGCCTTGGGTCTGAGCCCAACCCGATCCATGTCGCTAATGAATGAGGTTTCACAAGAGGCGGTAAACCTTTATTTGGGCCTCGTGTCTGAGCCCAACCCGGTCTGGCCTATCACCATTTGATCTTCGAGGACCTGACTGATATTTTCAATTTGTGAGGGGTATTTGAGGGAAGCGTCACCTATATAAGGGGGTAAACCCCCATTTCACCGTTTTACCACAAGTAAAAATTGCTAAGGAAATTTTATCAGTGAGAGAGTGCAGGAAGCTCCTGGCTTGGAGTCCAGCAAAGAACACAGGACACTCATGTGAGGGTTGTAGGATTCTTCTTGGGAGAGTGGGAGAAATTCCGGTAGGACACTCACAGGAGAGTGCTTACAGTGCTCTGCTAGTGAGTTTGTGGCGTGTGAAAAGGGTTTCCCGGTGGGAGACCGAGAGTCACAAGGAGGCAAACAGCCATTAGCAGTGATCGGTCGGCTATCAAACCACACGTGCGAGGACGTGCCTCAAACCATGTCACAGTCAGTAGTTGTCAGGCGGCGCACTCGAGGCTCGAGGTGACACGTGCGTAATATGTGGCACGTGCAGGAGATTTGAACACGAGAAGTGATAGTCCTTTGAAAACACAACCGACATTAGTCCTTGAAGACACAACCGTCATTAGGCAATAGCAGATGGTGGGCATTGAGAACACAGTCGGCATTAGGATTTGAGAATACAGTCGGTGCTAGGCTTTGAGAACGCAGTCGACACTAGGCTTTGAGAACATAGTCAGCGGTGGCCATTAACAAACATAGCCGGCGCTAGCTTTGATGCACACAGTCGGTGTTGGGCCTTTGAGAACATAGTCGGCTCTAGCCTTGACAAACACAGCTAGAACTAGTTCTATTCAACACAAGCGACGCTAGCTTTTGAGAACATGATCTGTGGTGGGCTTTAACAAACACAGTCCAGACTAGCTTTGATGAACTCAGCCAGTGTTGGGCACAACCGGCGCTAGCTTTTGAAGAATACAGTTGGCGCTGGTTGTTGAAGAACATAGCCGGTGTTAGCCTATGCCTTAGTGATTCGCACACAACAATGAGTCCTTACGCTTTATATAATGGCCGGGCCTTCTCACAGAATCCCTGACATGAAGAACCTTCCAATGGGAGGAGAGCTTGGAATTGATGATTTTTCTGATGAAATTTTAGTGAGGGGCAAGCCATATAGCTCATTGAAGCGTTGTACAAGCTAGAGTGGCCTCTTGGTGTAACCTTTATTACCGACCCCATTCGCTTTGGGGTCTTGGAAGATGATGTCGAGAATGTCAGAATCGAGGAAGGGGTGGGCCTCCTTCACTTCATGCACAGGAATGTGGCCTCTGGAGAGAAATTGCCCACCCTGGGAAAGAGGATGGTGAGGACAAAGGAGATGATACGGTCTACTTTAGGTCTTCAAGTACAAGGGGAGCACCAATACTTAAAGGGGTACTCTTCGTGGACCATCAATGTACAAGGGTCACACATAAGCATTCTAGAGAGTGCTTCTCTACTAGTAGTAGTTCGGTGCTCAGCCAGCTATTATGATCGGTGCTCCAATACTGTTACGGTACTACTGAAGACATGGAGTCATGTTAGCAACACATAGCTCCTTGGGCATGGGGAGGCAAGAATCTCGTTATTGGATCTTCATTTCATTGGCTGCCTTCCACTGATCGGAGGAATTTTTGACGAGTTCGTGCCTCAGAACTCAGTCGTCTTTGGTGGTGCTTGCCTAGGGGGAAAGGAACAACATGCTAGTCTTCAGAAACTTTTTGTGATTTACTAGCTGCTTCATTCCAAGTCTACGAACGGTCGGCTAACCTTCACTGAATGAGTGAAGTTCTTTTGTGGGGATTACCTCAAGGAGGATGGGCGAGGTGTTTCAAGGAGAAAGGTGAAGGCATAAAGGGGCTACGTCTTCTTGGCCGCATATTTGACCTTGTTTTTATGCAAGTATGTTATTCCTGGAGGAGAAGATAACATCTGCCAATGCACATTCTATGTGGCCTACGACATGGTGAGGGGACACCAGTACGCTCTTGTACCACCAGTATTATGCAACATCTGCCACGAACTGAGAGCCATCTCGATGGGGAAAGCCTATAAAGGCAAAGAGGGGGGCAATGACCTTGTTGAAGGCGAAGCCTTTCTTGGGGACTTTAAGAAAGCATTTCCAATCACATACGTATATGGGTGGCTAGGGGCCAGACTTGGAGGGTACTTCCCCTGCAGTGCCAGACTTGAAGGGTACTTCCCCCACTGCTTTGGTCGTTAGCACAAGCTGGATCAGAGTTGCCCATTCTCTACGTTCTTCGAGAAACATCATGTCAGGGTAAACATCGAGAAGAAAGAAAAGCTCAGGGCTCTTCAGGAATCATGGCGGCCAGAGCATATACGGATCGCATGGTCAGGTGAGAACCTAGGAGCTGGACCGCGAGTTCTGACCCATAAGGATATTGGGAAAGGAGGATTGAGCAGCTCACTTCCCCGAAAATGCCATGAGTGAGGGGATAAGGAAGTCCCCAACTCTGATGAGCAGGTTGAACAACTCAGATTCCATAGAAATAATGTAAAAAGTAAAAGAGGATACTGATCAAATAAGAGCGAACCCACTAAGGGGTAGTAAGTCGCCAGTGGAGTAGGCAAGATGATTTAGTGCCTCTATCTCACCTTCCAAATTTAGATGATCTAGCAGCACGTATCTTAGGTTTTTAGCGAACCCTAGATTTGAGATCGCTACCTCAAAGCCTTTCTCAAGAGCAAGGGCAGGTATACCAACTGATGAGAGAGGATTTTAAGGTTGGTTTGGGACTTACGCGGGCTGGCTCGCGTGGGCGCCCTCTTAGATCACGAAGAAGGTCCCCCCAACTGCATTAGCTGGTTCAGAATCACCTCCCTTGATCTGCACTCCTCGTGTTTTCTGCACCACACTTCAACAATTAATTTGCATGACAAGTGGGTCCAAGAGACCCACCGTTGTCTTAGGGCAACGGATGTTCATACGAGAGAGCGATGAAGCATAAGGTTTAAATAAAGATTGGAAAGGGAATAAGACTTGACGAAGAGGTGAAACTAGCATGACAGTTGGGAAGTTATCAACTTGTAGTGGTAGCTAGACGAGCATGGTTCTCGGGACCAGCATAGTGGCAATACAACTCGAAACCGAGACCGATATGGCAGTGCTAGTCTAAGTCTATCCTCAGTAGAGTGAGAAGAGAAAAGAGAATGAAAAGAAGACATGAGATGACAAAGAGATGAAGTCCCAACGTTGCTAGGCCTTGCCATTCACGACCGTGGAGTAGCAGTGTCGTGGCCCTTAGGCGGTGCTTGACACTACTACTCATGGTTAGAGAGTGAGAAGTGAACTACGGATAATGCTTAGCATCACCGTTGGCAACATAAGGAGATAACACGATCCCACAAGGGTGGCGATAATCTCCGATGAAGTGCACGACAATAGTCATTTGTGAAGTGCGCGACGATAATTCTCACTGGGCACATGGCGATAAGCGTGGGGGGCAAGAAGGACGGCGATAAGCACCAAACATGCAAAGGAAGCTCATAGATGGCGATAGACGTTGCCGAGGCCTCTAGCGGGTGGCGATGTGCATCACTGTCTACGATAGACGCGCAACAAGGGAGGACCCCTGCGAGCGACAAAGAGTTTTTCTGTCTGGGTTCTTCACTGAGACGTCGAAGCTACGTCTATGGACAGCGATGGGAAGTGTCGTCTACATGCCTCATTGGATGAAAGAGATAAAAGAATAGAAGGAGAAGGAGACTGGGGCATGGTGCTACCATCACCATGTGCGACTTGTGAGACCACAGGGGAGGCATGCACGGCACTGCCACTATCGTCCATGACCTATGCAGGGAACTCAGACGAAGAAGAGGGAGAAGAGAGGAAAGAAGAGAGAGGGAATAAGAAAAGAAAAAGAAGAGAGAGAAAGTTTATCTCGAACCTACGAGTACCGATCAAAAGTTTCTCTCACCTTACCCTCTCTCTCAAATGTGACCCAACAATGAGGAGAAAGAGAAACTGTATTAAGTAAAAACTCTTTCTTTTAAGAAAGGTTGAGTCCTCTAGTGCGTACAATGATGGTACCTATATATAAAATTTGCTGCAAACATGAGGGGATGATCAAAAGTGGCCCCTTTTTGTTTCACTTTTTTTCTTATTACATTTTCCTGAAGTGTCCGTTCGGGCTGAAATTTGACCCTTGGGGGTTTTCAACTGCGCCTGATCCAATGGTTGTGTCCCTACAGTAAATTGAGACACCAAACAATGTAGCTCTAATTATAGGGACCGTTTTAGGGTATTAGAGGTTGATTCTACCGGAACTATTTCTCAGTTTGCACTGCCTTAGACATGTTGGAATGTGACAAAACTTGGTAGGAGACTTTTGCGAGACCTTCCAAAAAGCTAAAGATGCAAATCTACAACAAATCGACCCCTAACTTGGTGCAAAACAATTGCAACGACCTCCTCTCTGACTTGCAAGCAGATCCAGGGGCTAAAACGACGCAGCTTGGACATGCATTGGTAAATAAAGTTCAAAAAATTGGCCGAACATTCACCTTAGGGAAGAAGTCCAACATAACATGATTGCAGGGCATCAAAATTGTTGCAATCGAGAGGAAAACGAAGATATATTCCTAAAAAAGCCAAATAGTTGCCACAAGTTACAGAACCAGCTTTCGAGGTCTTCCCATGGTGGAGCAACCTACATGCAGGGACGGTCTCGTCAATCGAGCAAAAGATCATAGGGACATTTTGATCATTTGTGCCTAATTTTTGGATTTTTTCAAATTTTTTAATCGTAATTAAGCTTGACTTTGAGCGTTCACCCATGTTTGGTGAAAGCTCAGTTCACTTGTAAACGAGGTGAAATTTGCTCCAAAAGGTTCCGCTTTTGGAAGCTCCAATACCCCACAATTTGGGTTCATTCTTCCTTTGTCTTATTCTGTGAGTCCTTAGCCCATTCGGGAGAGAAGAGAGGAAGAGAAAGAAAACTTTGTAAGGGAGGGTACACTTGAGTCTGCGGTCCTGTGGACACCTCGGTTGTGCAGGACATCCCATTTCCCTCAAGCTGAGTCACTCCTTCTCTTTCTCTCTTTCTCTTTCCCACTTCTGCACCCGCGACCCCATCCGTGCAGAAGCCCCCCCATTTGTTCATGAGCTGGCGAACTTATCCTAACCTGTGGGGTTCTTCCCTCGACTTTTGTCCATGCCTCGCTCTAGTGGCCAACCCTTTCGAAAGGGCACCCAAGAAGGAGAGACATTAGGATTCCATCCCTATAGCACAAAAAGAGTGAAAGGAGAGAGAGAGAGAGAGCCTGAGAACCTGAGGAGGGCTCCCATCCAAACCATACTGACAAGCAGCCGAAGGGCTTTGTAATTGCTCTAAGAGGACCATCTACCAGGGCACGTCCTCGATCCCCCAAGCGGCGTAAGAGTGGTTCACGCTCTAGCCGTAAAAATCTCTCACTATCGGCCTCTTATCGGCAAGCAGGAGAGCCCAAGTGACCACAGTGCGCTGGAGCTCCAATGTTGTTCGAGAGAAGGTTTCCTCATCCCCGTATGGAAGGAAACCAGGACACCACCGACATCATGATCACCATGAAAAAAATTTATAGTTACAGGAATTTTGAAGAAGAAAGTCCCTTTGAACAAATGACCGGATCATGGCGCTTGGGCACCCGATCGGCCTAAGATTGGATGCATCTTGACAGCAAGGCCAAAAGCTCCATTCAAGCCATACCTTACGCATGACAAGCGATCAGATTCGCCATATTTCATGGACAAAGAAGAGACAGTTTCTGGCCATCGAAAAACCTAGTTCCGGCTAAAATTCTCAAATTGAAAAAGATATCATTAGGGCACCAAATTAAGCCATTTTTGTTGTAAAATGTCCAGGACAACTTGTTCGTCAATCTAAAACAAATAAATCAAGGAAAACAATCAGAGAATAAGGGATATATGGATCCAAAACTCTCAGGATCTTCACTATTTCACCGCTCAAAGTTAGCGGTCGAAGACCTCGATTCTTGGCGTAAAACTTATATCAAAATGATACTATTTTGGCCGAACAGCGGCCGGAAGGACCCATGACAGCCACAAGAGGTTCACGTGAACTCATGGCCATAGCAGGGACTCACCCGAAATTACTCAGCCTATTACGGGTATGGGGAAAAATCATCATTTGTCTTCCACTTTTAACATTTATTTAATTCAGCAAAAATTGTATTTTTTAGCAATCAGGATTGTTTTTGGGCATCCACCCATGTTTCCCATGGTTGCCTATAAATACCCAGCATGTAATAACTCAAAGGATCATATTTTTTGATCTCTAGTTGATAGCTCGATCACTTGATGTAACTCTTGATTTCTCGATCGCTTTCAGTAAAGAATTCCCCCTTTGTAGTTAATCTCATTTTTTCTCTAGAGTGAGAGGAGAGAAAATACTTTTGACAACTGCTCTTGGTCTTAGCCGCCAAGCCAAGACCCATCCGGTAACCTTCTCGCTTCCCATGTGTAAGGTAAGGGGCCCATGGTTAGACCGTTGACTCCGTTGTTTTCTTCTTCTTTTCTTGTCACTTCCTACTTCTCCATTTTCTCCGTTTCTCTCTCCCTTGACCTGCTTTCTTCTTACTTGCAAAATACACAAACACATTAGAGTATAGACAAGTGGGTTTGAGGACCCCACCTTGTCATAGGGTGAACACGTGTATGTGTGCTCTGGGAGAAGTGAAAGAAATAACATACAAGAGTCCATGTCAATTTGACAACCTTACAGTGTCACTTTGACGAGGGACTTTTAGTAAGAATGAAAGAAAGGGGTGAGATAGAGAATGAAAGAAAGGGGAGAGATAGAGAACATGATAGAGAAAAGAAAGAAGAGTTTGAAGGCTAGTATGTCTTTCAACTAGTCCTTTAGAGAAAAGTAGGATGGAGATTGGTTTGGATTTCACCCAACTCTTAAGAGGTAAAGAAAGGAAATTTTTGTAGAGAGAAGAAGAAAAGAAAGAATGGGAGAGGTAATGAAAGTCAGCTTGGCTCTAGCTGATCCTTCCAAAGAGAGAGGGGAAAGGAGGAAAGAGAATGAAGATGTTTAACTCGATCGCTAGACGGGAGCAATAGCAAGACTAACGTGATGTCTGATCTGGCGTGGTAAACTAGACTAGCATGGTAATTGGACAGGCACAACGACTAAACTACTCGATGACAAGACTAACGCGGCGACTAATCTGGCATAATGATTGGTCTAGCGCGGCAGCTAGACGGGCATGGTAACTCGATTGGCACAATGGCTAAACTACTTGACGACAAGACTGGCACGGTGACTGTCTTGACCTAATGACTAATCTGGTGCGGCAGCTAGATGCGCACGGTAACTTGACCGGTACAACAGCTAAACTACTCGATGTCAAGATTGACACAACAGCACAAGGCTCAGCCATATCTCTGGTCATACAAGAAAAAGGAGAAAGAGTAGAAATAAGATTGTGCTCAGCAGTCTGTGCTGCCGTGTAGGGAAAAAAGTGGGAAGGAAGAAACGTCGCGCTTAGTGGTGCTTACTGCCAGACGCGATAGTGAGGAGGGGACATCACGCTCAGCAGTGTGCACTACCATGCGCAATAGACAGAGAGAGCAACAGACAAAGAGAGAGAAAGGAACGTCATGCTTGGCAGTATGAACTACTGTCCCCCAAAAGATAAAAGAGAGAGTGTCACGCTCGGCATTTGCATCGTTGTGCACAACATACTGACAGAGAAAAGAAAGTTGTGCTCGGCATTGTAACCACCATGCGAAACAAACAGAGACGGAAGAGAATGTCACGCTCGACAGTACGCACTACCGCGCGCAACAGACTGTGAGAGAGAAGAAAGTCACGCTTGGCAGTTGCACTGCCGTGCGTAATAAACAAAGAGGGAAGAGAACGTCACGCTCGACAGTATGCACTGCCACGCGCAAGAGACACAGAGAGAGAAGAAAGTCACACTAGGCATTTGCACTACCGTGTGCAATGAGCAAAGAGGGAATAGAACATCACACTCGGCAGTATGCACTGCCGTGCACAACAGACTGAGAGGAACATGATACGATATAGATGAAAAGAGAGAAAGAAAGAGAAGAGCAAGGAAAGGAAAAAAGAAAGAGAGGTAAAGAAAGAGAGGAAAGAAAAGGAAACAAGAGAGAAAAAGAAAAGAAAGAAGAAGAAGAGAGAGAGAGAGAGAAGAGAGAAGGAAGAGAGAGAAAGAATAAAGGGAAAGAAGAGAGAGAAAGAATAAAGGGAAAGAAGAGAGAGAAAGAATAGAGAGAAGAGTAGAGATAAAGAAGAGAGCGAAAGAAGAGAGGAAAGAGAAAGTTACCTCATGCTCAAGGGTACTGCCTAAATTCTTCTCTCTCCTCTATCTCTCTTCAAGACTTGACCCAAAACTCAAATGAAGAAATATAATTATTATTGTCAAACGAAGGGTTCATTACATGAGATGTGTGCTTGTTTATATAGATGTGGGGCCCAAACATGGGTGTACAATCAAAATTTGACCTAATTACTAAAAATTAACAATTAAGTGAATTAAAGAAATTGTAAGAAAATGTGACAAACTGACGATTTTTCCCTTGCACCAACAATCCCCGAAAATTTGATTGCCTTGCTGTGTCCAAGAACTCTTGCGATCTTCTCAGGTTAGTTCGGAGTCTTTCCAATCTCCATTCAGCTGAAAGATGATTCTTTTCTTGATCAGCTCGGGAAGACGGTCATTTTGATACCACTTTTGAGCCACGTATCGAGTCTTTGGGCCACGATCAAGAAGTGAGAAAATCATGAGAAACGTACGATATTTGCCTAAAGACTACACTCATTTCTCGGTGTTTCTTGATGATTTCTTCGCTGAAAATCGATGAGCAAGTCGTCGTGAGCATTTGGTGATGAACATGGTTTGATTTGGTGACCGAACAACCTTTTTCCATTTTTTATCTTTTGGGCGGAATTTAGTTTTCGATGGCTGGAAATTGAAGCAACTTTGTACTCATCGTGCATCGAATCTAACGATCCAGCACGTGCGAGGTTCGGCTTTGATGAAGCCTTGAACCTTGTGCTCATAATGGGTTTGATTCCAAGTCGATCCAACATACGAGCACCATGTTGTGTCCACTTGATCGAGATGTGCTCCTGTTGGAAAGCCTGCGACATTACCTTGAATCGCGATCTTCTCTCGTGTTTTCCTCCTTGCTTAGGCCACGACATGGGTAGTGCCACATATCAAATGCTCGGGTCGGCAAGACAAACATGCCCATGAAATTTGAGCTTGATCTGGCTTGGGATGAGAGAGATACAGTCTTTTAAAGTTGATCCTGAAACCTATGAACACAGTTTCTATTAATGAAAACTGATTTACTGAGGGTACATGGTAATAGCATATGACCTACCCATTTCGGGTAATTTGGCTATAACTTGGTCCAAGAACGTTTGATCAAGCCGAGACTTGGTCCTTATGGTTTTCAGACATTTCAGATCCAATGGCAGTGGTCCTATGGTCATTTGACGCTCTGGTGATAGGGTTGTAGTTATAATATCCATTTCAGGGCGATAGAAGCTGATTTTCCCAAAACTATTTCTACATCTGCACTGTCACAAACTCTTCGAATTGTGAAAAAACTCGGATAGGTGTTCTTAAGAGATCTTTATCAACATTATTTAACCTTTTTTGGCCATTATGAGACTATTCAAAATTTCACTTATGGATCAAGGCTTATTATCCTACGGTTTCTATAGTCCATAGGAATTTTGATACTTGCGGACCTAGGTCGCATATTGCTTGTATTTTTATTTGCAATGGGGTCTATATTTCACTCATTCCTAGTCAGTTCGTACTCAAATTTCGTGAGCATGTTCTTCACATCAAGACGAGCTTTTTGATATGTGGTATGCCTCATGACGATGCCCGAGCAGAGGGAAAAACAAGAAAGAAGATGCTGATCCATGAGGAAAGTTGCAGAAAATTCAACAGCAGCACGTCTCACTCTAACGGCCAAATCACAACGCTCGCATACCCGATCGACATGAAACAAATTGCTTTATGTACGTAAGGTCCGAGGCTATCTCTGGTCTAAACTCCACGTATGATGAATGGTTGGATTTCACACATAGATGCATCGAAACTGCTGTAAATTCCGACCATCGGATTTCAAGATTCCGACTAAAAATCCAAGACGACGAAATCTTCATCCGGACACGAAATAGAGCTGCGTTTGTTGCAACATGATTGTGATGGCATGCTTAGTGCAATTCAGTGAAGAAATAGAATAAAAAAATCAAGAAACTAGCGCACTATCAGTTCAAAGTTTTCATGATCCATCCAAAATTCAAGTCTCACGATCATGGCTTAAAATCATGATTCCTGGCTTAAAAACATGATTCATGGCTTGAAGTTGGTATCAAAATCGATCGCCATGCTGAGCCCTACAAGAAAACAATTATCTTTCGATCAAATGGGCATCAAAGTAACCCTAGATAAGTCATGGAAGATCACACAAGTTCTCGAGCAGCAGTAGGGATTGGTTTGGAATTCCACAAATTGTTAGGCAGGGGCAAAACAATCCTTTTGTACCGAATTTTAGAATTTCTTTTAATTCACTTAAATTGTAATTATCTTCAATTTTAGCTAGTTTTTTAGCATTCACCCATGTTTAGGCCCAATTTTATATAAACATGCAAAGCCAAATTGTAACATTCTTCAATATTCAATAAAGACTTCAATTTTTCTTGAGTTCATGGATGTGCCTTGGAGAGAGAGAGGAGGGAGAAGAAAAGGGCTGATACCCCTCGATAAGGTAATTTTTCTCTCCTCCCCTCTTTCTTTCTTCTTTCTCTCTCCTCTTTTATCATTCATATCCCTCTTTCTCTATCCTCTTTTCACATCTCTATCCCTCTTTCTCTCTCCTCTTTCACTCTCTATTTTATCATCTCTATCTATCTCTCTTCTTTTCTCATCTCTATGCCTCTTTCTCTCTCTTATTTTTTCATCTCTTTCTATCTCTCTCCCCTCTTCTTTATTGCTTTCATCTTTATCTCTTCCCCTCTCTTCCTCCTCTGGTCTATCATGTCCCTCTTCCCCTGCTTCTCTTTCTCCATTCATGCATGGCAGACCTATTGTCTCATGTGAAACCTTCCTGTCCATGAGACATGAAAAGTGGGGTTGAGCCTCTACCAAAGTTCTTTCTTTCCTTCTTTAATCACATACGACGCTAATCTATCGCCACCTGTGCTTCTTTCTATTTCCTCTCTTCTGTCACAAACAACGCTAACCTATCGCCGCCTATTCTTCTTTCTTTCCTCTCTATTGTCACAGATGGCGCTAACCTATCACCGCCTGTCTTTCTTTTTATTTCCCCTCTTCTGTCACAGATGATGCTAACCTATCCCCCCCTATTCTTCTATCTTTCCTCTCTTCTGTCACAGACGACGCTAACCTATCAACGCTTGTGCTTCTTTCTTTCTTCTCTTCTATCACAGACGATGCTACCCTATAACTGTCTGTGCTTCCTTCTTTCTCTCTCTTATCACACTGGTGCAAGCACATTAGCACCTGTGTTCTTTCTCTCTCTTCTCTCTTCATGTCACAGCCTGCAAAAGCCATCACCATCTGCGTTTTCTCCTTTCTTCTCCCATTGTCGTCTATGTTTATCTTCTTTAATCACTCTCACACTCTTTCTCTTCTTTCTTTCTCATTATCTCATTCTTTCTATTCTCTTCTTCTTCTTCTCGTCTCTCCCTTTTTTATCTTTTTATCTTTATTTCTCTCACTCTTTCATTTGATTAAGAGGGGTCGAGATTAGTGTTCCATAGTAGTCTTATCGTTTAGCTATAATGTTGTTGTGCTAGCCTGAGTCATTATGCCTACTTTATTTACTTCGACAGACTAACCATCGTGTTTAGCTAGTTAGTATTGGCACTGTCATCTAGTAGTAATTCTGTTGAGCCGATCTGAGTCACCGAACCCGTTTTACTGCCATGCCAGGTCAATTACTTACCGATTTAGTCATTGTGTTGATCACCCCACTTGGTCAAATTCTTCTCTCCCCCATCCTTCTTCTCTCCTTCTTCAATTCCTCTTTTTTAATGTGCACGTCTGTGTACAGTTACCAAAAAGGCAAGGTGAGGTCTGTTGACCCACATGTCTTATAACATTTTCCATATGTGTGTGATTACAGAAAACAGGAGAATATAAGCCAAGAGAGGCGATTCCGATCCAGTTTTACTACTGGGGGGCTTTCTTCGTGATCTAAGAGGGCGCCCACGTGAGCCAGCCCGAGTAAGTCCCGAACCCACCTTAAATTCCTCTCACATTGGTTGATCCACCTGCTCTGGTTCTTGAACAAGGTTCTCGAGAGAGAGATTGCAAATTCCCGGGTCTTCCTGAAACCCGAGATGCATGCCTCCGGATCATCTAGATCCAGAGGGCGAGATCGAGGCACCTAACCAGCTTGGCGACTCCACTGTAGACTTATTACCCCTTAGTCGGATCATACTTGTTTGGGTAGTTTCTCCTTTCAGTTTTTCTATCTTTACACATCACTTATGGCATGTGGGTTCTGTTACCCATTCATCCAGATCGAGGATTTTCTTATCCCCACTTTCGTGAGTGTCCTCAGAGAATAAGTTTTTCCAACTTCGTTCCCAACCCTTCTTTTGAGCAAAGACCTTGGGTCTAGCTCCTAGATCTTAACTTGGATTGGCGTGCGGAGGAACCTAGGAGACCCTAACTCCCCATCTCCTAGCTCTGGTGGAACCTCCACCATGGTGCCTTGTATCGGCAGCACATCTGTTGCCTCACACAGCATCCACCCTGCCATCGAAAAGTCACTTATCGGTCGTATTACCGAGGTACGCTGGAAGGCTACCCGGTCCCTCTCTACAAAGGTCAACAAGGTTTCATTGCTTTTGTGGGTCGTCGCAAGGCTACCCCCCACAGTACTACACCACCACGAGTTTCTATCCTTAGAGGATCGACACATCGAGGCGGAGACCCTGTGGCCTCCACCCCTCTCCCACACCATAAGGCTCATGGGTCACCCACTCGAGTCACACCTCGAAGCAACCACTATGTTACCTCGAGTCGGCATCAAGGATCTAACCTCCCAAGGCTAGGTCCTGCATACGCTGATCATATGCATCCCACTACTCGGGACAATGCCATCATTGTGCCAACCCGAGTACACGTGACGACCTTCTCATCCTCCTACTCAACACACACTATCTCACCCTGTAAGGGGCAGGCCAACACTTGTTCTCTTACATACACTTGCTCACAGTTCTTGGCCTGCAAAGGCTGGACGACTTGCTAGAGCCCTCGCTAACCCCCAGGTCACCCGTGATCCTTCTTCGTGAGGCGCACATGTGTTGTCGTCACAGAGAGCCCCTCGTCCTGGACTCAAGCGTCCTCATGAGTCGACCATGCTTTTGCATGCTCTTTCTTCTTTGAGCAAGCACCTCCAGTCTTGGTACTCGAAGACCTTCCCAAAAAGTACCATCCTGAACCAGGCCCGTCATTTCAGTCATGGCTTCGGAGCCCACAAGAGAGCTTGGGGCAAAGACCTGATGCAATATCGAGTCCTTCATCCTCCCCAGCCCAAGAGGACTCCAGTTCCAGGCCCTCATCCTTTGTCGCACCTGATGGAGACAACTCTCTCTTGTGCAAGAAGAGCTAAGCAGCCGCAATCCAAATCACAGTTTTGGTGCAAGGTCCATCAAAACCTTAAAGCTAAACGTGATAGGGGTCTTCGAATCCTCACCAAGGAAGTGACTAAGGCAGTCGAGGCAACCACCTCTAATGACCCTCTTCGCCTGAATCCCTTCTACCCTCTTCAGCTGATGAAGCCTGAAGAAGAAGTACACATGCCCTGCATTGTGGTTAATGTCGTAGAAGATGACCCAACCACTCAGCAGCCACGGTCCCAAGACTGTCGAGAACCAATCCTCACACGAACGACATAAAAGAGTCGAGTCTAGTCGGGGGATGCTGATCCCATGCTGACCGATATGTCGCGTGCGACCCGTCAAGTTTGTAAACCCTCAGCTGCAATTAAGGCTGACCTCTAGGGAGAAACAGTCAGTGTGGTGGTTATAAATGAGCCTGACTCGTAGGAAGATCGCATGAACAAGTTCGAAGCTATGGTACACACAATGATGGAGAAGATTGATTGTATAGATACCACCCAACAATTAGCTAACCATGAGGTCAATTCCCACCACTCAAATGGTGCAACTCCATGGCAGCCCCTTCCCTCTTCCTCATAGGTCAATTTTGTCCCTCACCCTGTCTCACAGGCCAACATCGATGCTATGTTACCCATAGCTTTAAGAACAGACAAATTTCAGGGATATTGGGTGCAACGCCTTATCAAAGGCCGTACCCTTCATACATTACCAGGTGTCGTTTCCCTCAGATTACAAGAAAGGGAAGTTTACCTTATTTAATGGAACCACGTTCCCAAACCAACATATTGCTCACTTCCAGGCAGCTTGTTGAGAGACAATGACTGATGGGAGACTCCTTCTCCATCAGTTTGTTGAAACCCTTGACGACCCAGCTTTTCAATTGTATGCTCGACTTCCCCTGGACTCAGTGCATACTTGGGATGAAATGGAAAAACTGTTCCACCATCGTTTCTATGCGGTCGAGAGAGAGGTTGAAACCATCAAGCTTCTCAATCTGACCTAAGACCCTAATGAGCTCGTGGACCAGTTCATATCAAGATGGGGAAATTTGGCCGCTCGCCATCCCAATCCCATGCCCGAGAAGGAAGCGGTTCAAACTTGTTTATGGAACATGCGACCTAAAATCGCTCTACATGTTGAAGCCTCTAATCTGACTTCCATATCAGCACTGATCTCCAAATAAGTCTATATAGAAAGCCTATCACGCCACCACGGTGAGTCACGAAAACCGTCTGCAAGCTCAGGGAACAACCGAGGCAATGGTAGCTTCCGGACTAACACCCTGGGCAGCCAACAAAAAGGGGTAATCAGTGCAGTCGTCACGGTCAGTGATCCAAAAAAGGATCCCTCCCAAACTTTGGACCTCTCCAAAGGGGTGAGCACAACAAAAATAATGCCCCAGGCAAGCAAGCAACAATAGTCATACAACTGAGCACTCCCACCGATGAATCTTAATCGGGATGATTATTTCACCAGGCAAAGGAATAAGGTCTACACCTTTGAGAAGGAATGGGTCCCTGTATTGTTTCGGTTATTACTGGAACAGAATATGATCGAGCTTCCAGAAACGAGGTTCCCTAAGCAAGCTGGGCTAGACACTCAAGTGAATTATTTTGCTTACCATCGAAGGATCAATCACCCCACAGATAATTGCCTCATGCCAAAAGATATCATCGAGGCACTAATTCCAAATAAAGATGGAAGACCTAAAGAAGGCATTCGGGGCAGCAGAAGCCTCCCACGCAGTAACCTTCCAAGAGGAAGACGAAGCCCCTAGATTCCTTTACGCCTTTTATGTCATAATTCTTTTGGAAGGCCTAATCACACCGAAGTTGGTAAGACAGCCCCGACGCGTTACCCAAGGAACTGAGGACCGTTGGTGCCCATACCATCAGATATGGGGGCATTACATATGGGTATGCACTAGGTTTCATGATATATGGGCAAAGAAAATGCGAGAATGTCAGGTGTTTTACAACATCTCTAAAAGTGATCCCCAAGCCACTGCAATACGAGACCTTCTTAATAATGAATCAGATCTTGTCGAACCCTCGACTTCCCAGCCATGGATAGTCCCCCATGGCCGAAGCAGACTCAAGTCTTTAAGACATGAAGCAGTTCGCCAAGCTAGGGCTATTCACAAGCCTAGCGAGAGGAATCAAGAACCACCCCAGAAAACTAGAAGATGACGGGCATTGAGGGCTGCTCCCCAGAAAACTAAGACAGCTCAACCACTAGTCAAACAAGAATTTCTTAAGCCTCTTCCCCACTGCCAGCCATGCTGGACTTTATACCTGACACGATCCTTCTTCCTTCCCCATCTCATCAAGAGGATGACCCTGAGCCATCTCCCACTCTAAGCATGTCTAATGAGGGTGACGACGTTAAAAGTACTCCCCAACGGTCTAAGCAAGAGAAAGACCTAAAAAACCCCCTGCACACGTCCAACCCTAGTGATGACATAAAAAGCTGCCCAGATCAGTCTGATGAGAGGAAGGACCTTAAAAGTCCCCCACTTTCTGGCCCTTCCCCTTCTTCTTCTTCTGCTTCTCGTCCTTCCCTTTCTATGTATCCTGCGAGTATAACCTTAGAATGTTGAGACTTCGAAGCTCTTGACAGAGAACCTCAAGGATCCAACTTAAGCAAGACACAATGCAAGTTGTTAAAAATGACCTTGGGTCAAGCAGCTAGATTCTTAACAGTTGCTGACGCCCTAGCAGCTAAAGCCAAAGCACAGACATCTTCTTCAAAGAAGCACAAAAGGTCAAGGCCAAAGAAACCCTTGTGGTCCCCAGAGCCTGACTATGAGCAGAGATTGAGAGAATCAAGAGGGAAGAGCTTTTATTCTCAAGAAGCTTGCCATATGGTACAAGTCCATGAAGCATCAGCTGGTGTGAGGTAAGCACTGCCGACACCCGTGCAAAGACCGGAGGGTTCATACGAGAACGCTTCATTCCCAATAATCATTGAATCTCAAATCCCCCTTAACCTTCAAGACGAGCTCTTGTAGCTTGATAGGTTTTCCACGTTCGAGGTTGACCATTCTATCCCTTGGTTCGAGAAGGGCACAAAAATCATGACCTACTCTGGAGCTCTATTGGAACCAGAGATGTCAGGATCATGGGTCTCTGCAGTTGAGGTTGATGAAAACACCTCTAGAAACAACGACGATGAGTTGTAAGAGGCCCCAAAAGAATGGGAAGAAGGCGTGCAAGCCACAATTGACAAGCTCGAGGAGATAAATCTTGGAGACGAAGCCGACCCCAGGCCAACTTTCATTTCAGCAAATATGTCTCCAGAAGAGAAAGAATATTTCACTACTTTCTTACGAGTAAACTGATATGTCTTTGTTTGGCATTACCAAGAGATGCTTGGTTTAGACCCTCAAGTCGTCGTTCACCGTCTCAGCATCGATCTGACTGTCAAACCTGTCAAGCAGAAATCAAGGTTCTGGCCTAACCTCAAAATGCAAATAGATGACGAAGTAACCAAACTCAAACAAGCCAGGTTCATTCATGAAGTCAAGTACACAAAATGGCTAGCAAATGTTGTTCTAGTAAAAAAGAAGAAAGGCCAAATCAGGGTTTGCATTGACTTTCGTGACCTGAGTACCCACTTTCCCAAGGACGACTTCCTGTTGCCATTCACTGAGATGCTCATCGATTCCATGACTACTGCCAAATTCCTTCATGGACGAGTACTTCGGGTACAATCAAATACAGATGGTGCCCAAAGATGACGAAGCCACTGCGTTCTTAACTCCAAAAGGGTTCGTCTGCTACAAAATGATGCCTTTTGGATTGAAGAATGTTGGTGCACATTTCAAAGGGCGATGACAACCATCTTCAAGGATATGATGTTGTAAGGACCTGGATTATTTGGACCGGTTGAGTGTTTGGTGGGATAAGTGTAGTGTGGGTCGAGCGACGATAGAAGGAGAGAAGAGTCATGTGGCGATGGGGCATGCGACAGTGTGAGTCGCGCAGCGATAGGTCGCACGGTGATGGTGTTCGCGGAAGGTTAGCGCAAGAGAGGCGGGCAGCGGTAGGCGCATGGTGATGGGAGCACACATTAGAGCAGGCGAGCGTGCTGCAAATAGGCGCAGTGAAGGTGCACAACAATAAATGCGAAGGAGAGAAGGCTCGCACGGCGATAAAAGGGGGGTAACGCCCCATGCACGCATGAGATGAAGGATGAGCATTGTCGTGTGGGCATCGTCAGCTGAAGAAGGGACAAGGCGCAGCTCGTGGATTTGGCGTGCATGAAGAGTGTTCACCAATTGTCATGCTTTGGGTGCCACTTGCCCAACCATTAGCGCCACTTGGCCACTGCCCCATCTCATGGGTACTTAAGCTTAAACTGATGTAATGTATAAGCAGTGTGGGGTTGTGATTGAAGAATGTTTGTTGCCTATAGATTTGATACTCTAGGATATTCAACACTTTGATATTATTTTAGTTATGGATTGGTTGTCTACCCACTATGCTACAGTGAACTATTTTGATAAGACTGTAACTTTTAGATGCCTAGGTCAACTTGAACCATGTTTTGAGGTCATTATGGACGTTTCTCCTTTACACATCATCTCAGCACTTTGGGCCTCTCATTTGTTGGCCAAACGATGTGTGCGATACCTAGCTTATGTAGTAGAATACTGAAATGTCCAATCCATATTAGAAGAGACACTAGTGTTGAGAGAATATCCAGAGGTCTTCCCTGAAGAGTTAACTTCTCTGCCCTCAGTTAGGGAGATTGAATTTGAAATAGAGGTGGCCCCTGGTACTACTCCAATTTCTAAAGCCCCATATAGGATGGCTCTAGCTGAGCTAAAGGAATTGAAGGAGCAACTACAAGAAATGTTGGATAAGGGGTTCAATCGACCTAGTGTGTCACCATGGGGTGCACTAGTTTTATTTGTGATGAAGAAAGACGGGTCTTTGAGGTTATGCATTGATTATATACAGTTGAATCAGGTTACTGTAAAGAATAAATACCCGTTGCCCAGACTTGATGATTAATTTGATCAACTGCAAGGGGCCCAAGTATTTTCTAAAATTGACCTCTAATCTGGGTACCAAGAATTGCGTGTTAAGGAAGAGGATACCTCCATGTGTGCGTTCATGACTCGTTATGGCCACTATGAGTTCTTAGTCATGCCTTTTGGATTAACGCCTCGGCTGCCTTTATGGATCTAATGAACATAATTTTTAGACCCTATTTGGATGACTTTGTGGTGGTCTTTATAGATGTTATTTTGGTGTATTTTGGGAATCAGACAGATCATGAGCAACACTTAAGAGTGGTCCTTTAGACTCTAAAGACGGAGAAATTTTATGCTAAGCTCAATAAGAGTGAGTTCTGGCTTTCAAGCGTGGCTTTCCTTGGGCATATTGTTTCCAAAGATCGGGTTGCAATTGATCCCTATAAGATTGAGGTTGTGCTTAAGTGGGAGAGGCCAACGAATATGTGAAGCTCCCAATTTCTTAGGACTAGCGGGGTATTACAGACGTTTTATTGAGGGGTTCTCGAAGATAGCACTTCCCCTAACCAGCCTAACCCAAAAGGAATTTAAGTTTGTATGGGCCGATAACTACGAGAGATGTTTTTAAAAACTGAAAAAGAGATTAACTATAGCCCCTGTACTAACCTTTTCTGACGGGAATGAAGATTTTGTGGTTTTTACGGATGCCTCGCACAAAGGACTTGGGTGTGTATTAATGCTAAGGGGAAAGGTTATAGCCTATTCCTCCAGACAGTTATAGCCTTACGAGCAGAACTATCCCACTCATGATTTGGAATTGGTAACTATGGTTTTGCCCTAAAAGTTTGGAGACATTATCTATATGGAACTCATTTTAAGGTGTTCACCAACCACAAGAGCCTCAAGTACTTGTTTTCTTAGAAAGAATTGAATATGAGAAATAGGAGATGGATGGACTTACTCAATGATTATGATTGTACCATCAACTACCACCCGAGTAAGACCAATGCTGTGGTAGATGCCTTAAGTAGGAAGCCCGTGGTGTCAAAGGCTCACATGATGGTCCGAGAGATGAAGCTACTAGGAGATATAGTAGAATGACACCCAACTCTTCCCCTTGATGATGGGAAAGGAATAATTTCTTTTCAGAGAATAGAGCCCCATCTCTTTCAACGAATCCGAGTAGTGCAGAAGGAGGATCCTCAGTTCATGAGGATTTTTGAGGAAATAAAGTCAGAGGGTAAGGAAGATTTGTTTTGGGTAGTGATGATATGTTAAGATTTAAAGGTTGGGTTTGTATCCTTGACAATGAGAAGGTAAAAACGGCTATTTTAGAAGAAGCACACCACTCCCATTATACAGTACATCCAGGGAGCACGAAAATGTATCAGGATCTAAAAAGAGTCTTTTGGTAGAATAACATGAAGAGAGAGATAGCAGAATTTGTTTCCAAGTACTTGACTTGTCAGCAAGTGAAGGCTGAACATTAAAACCCTATTGGACAGTTACAACCCTTAACTGTGTCAGAATGGAAGTGGGAGCACACGTAACTATGGATTTCATGTCTGGCCTGCCGAGATCAAGTCTGGGACAGGATAGTATTTTGGTAATTGTGGACCGACTCACTAAGGCAGCTCATTTCTTGCATGTCCATACTACTTATAGCATGGATAAGTTGGCCCAACTATACATCTAGGAGATAGTAAGGTTGCATGGGGTGCCTGTTAGTATTGGGTCCGATAGAGTCTCTAAATTTACTTCAAGGTTTTGAAATAGCCGGCTATGGGGACTAGACTCACTTTTAGTACTTCTTTCCATCCTCATACTGATGGACAGTCGAAAAGGACAAGTCAAACCCTAAAAGATATGTTGAGGGCCTGTACTATAGATTTCAAGGGAAACTAGGATGATCACCTGCTTTTAAGAGAATTTTCTTATAACAACAGTTATATCCAGATGGCTCCTTTCGAGGCATTGTGTGGGCGGAAGTGCAGATCACCTATATGTTGGGACGAGGTTGGTGAAAGGAGAATGTTAGGGACAAAGATTGTCTTAAAGCCCTCAGAGAAGTTCACTCTAGTTAAAGAAAGACTTAAAACAGCTCAAAGTCGATAGAAGAGTTATGTCGACATTCGAAGAAGGGACCTTGAATTTGAAGTGGGTGGCTGAGTCTTTCTGAGGGTGTTGTCAGCTAAGGGCATAATGAGGTTTTGCAAAAAGGGGAAACTAACTCCATGATTTATTGGACCCCTTAAGATTATTAGAGAAAGTAGGAGTCATGGCATATCGATTGGCCCTGCCTCTTGAGCTAACCAACATTCATGATGTATTTCACGTGTCAATGTTAAGAAAGTATCAACAAGACCCATCCCACATCCTCAAGTATGAGCCAATCCCGATCAGGGAAGATTTGACTTATTTGGAGCAGCCAATTGAGATTCTAAATAGAAGAGTCCATGTTTTACGTAACAAAGATATTCCTCTAGTCCGGGTTTTATGGTAGTACCATTCGAAAGAAGAGTCAACATGGGAGGGAGAAGATGAAACCTGAGGAAAGTAGCCCCATTATTTGAGTAACTGGCTATTTTGAGGACAAAATTTTTTGTTTTAGGGAGGAAGATGTAAGGACCTGGACTATCTTAACCAGTTGAGTGCATGACAGGATAAGAAGAATGTGGGCCGCATGACGATAGAAGGAGAGAAGAGTCACAAGGCTATGGGGCCCGCGGCAGTGTGAGTCGCGTGACGATGTACATCGCTGTTGACTATTTTTCCTGGATTTTTCACTAATGCCACTGTGGTCACTAGTTTTAACCAAAAAAACAAAGTTCATTTTCCACCAAACCATAGGGATTTGAAATATCTTTGAATAAGTTCAAATTTGAATGGAGGAACTATTTTGAAACTCTTTTTTCATTGAAAGTTATGCTTTGTTTTATGAAGGTATGTTGCTCTAGACAGTTTTGATAAAATATATAGTTATCACCTTGTTTGGCATGAATTTTTTAACCACCAAATGAAATCCAAATTCTTTCAAATTAGCTTTGTTAGAAATATGTGCACCTTGGCTCAAACTTTGATTTTGAAACCGTCACAAGTTGCTTCACAGTTTGGGAGTGATAGTGATATGAAGCAGGGTATGTCGCTGTCCCCTGTGCAAGTAAATCCTCACCTCTTTGAACTTTTAAGAGGACAAACGGGGTCTAATTGTCTTCAAATCAATCCCGTTTGAAGGATAGGCATGTTTAGTACAAAATTGGTTTTTGAATCACCTTCAAACTCTATACGGTCTGAAAGTTAAGACCATCATGATGAGCACATGTCAATGTCCATTATGGTAGGAAATTGAGCGGTAAAGCTTAAATAGAATAATGTCATTATTACCATAGTACTGTCATTATGATATTGCTTAATATAATGTGCCACTATCATATATGATATGTGAATGGATACCAAATGTGTGAATGATGGTATCATGCTGCTTATGTGATATGTGAATGGATACCTACTGTGTGAATGATGGTATCATACTGCTTATGTGATATGTGAATAGATACCTACTGTGTCAATGATGGTATCATGCTGCTTATGTGATATGTGAATAGATACCTATTGTGTGAATGATGGTATCATGTCGCTTATATGATATGTGATAGATACCTACTGTGTGAATGATGGTATCATGTTGCTTATGTGATATGAGAAAGGGGAACCTACTGTGTGAATGACGGCACCGTGCTGCTTATGTTCTATGTGATGGGCACCTACTGTGTAAATGATGGTGCTGGATGATACCTGATGGGAAGGGTACCTACTGTGTGAATGATGGTGCCAGCCGATGCGATCTTTCCCTTACTTCTTAGATTTATATAAGCATTATGCATTGGGTCATCCAATGGTAGTGAGTGTGTGTGTCTGAGGGCATTACGAAGTGTGGATTCCAGCTGTCATTGTCCTCCCTCCTGAATGAAGGTAGAGGTTTTAAGTGGCAGGATTGGCTTAACCTGAGCAATAGAACTTCTATTTCGGGAGTAGGCTTTGCTAATGTTGTAATTGTGTTTTGTTGCCCCTACTATATTGTTAGTAGTGAAATGATTTATTGCTCATGTGCTGCATATTAGACTGCTTCTTCATAGTATCGTTAGAATATTGGAAAGCATATTGGAGGACTTCACTTGGTACTTTGTGAATGTATCTATATGTACACTGCATAGTGTTATCGTTGTTATACTTGTTGGTATGCAATGGTGTGGATCGCTTACTGGGCTGTTAGCTCATTCCATCTTATTTACATAACCGTAGACTGAAGAGTGTTGACTTCTATCCTAAAGGTGGGTGGCAGTTTGGGGGTTGAAGTTCAAAATTAAGAAGTTTGAAAAGCTATCTTCTGAAGACATTCACTGTATGATTTGGCTGTTTCAGCATTGTGATATGTACTTTATTTTGTGTATTTTAGGCTAGTAGTGCCTTGAAGAAATTGTAAACACTTTTGATATTGAATAAATGAGACGACTAATCTTTTGAAGTGATAATTGTCTTTGAATGGATTTATGTTAGCTTTCTTTCATGGTTTGCACTTGATTCCGTGTTTTTATGCGTTGAGCCATTCCCAACTTATTGACATTCGCGACCTCTGGACGTAATCCCGCACTTTGTTGCCCTTCGTTAGGGGCGGGGTCATGATAGTTATGGTATCAAAGCAGCCAGGATTGGATCCTTAGCCTAGGGAGTCTTACGAGTGTATGTAGGATAGTTTTCTGATAGGCTAGTAATTGTGTGTTTATATTTTAAGTTGGAGATGCCGAGGACTCGTATCAACAACATGAGTTCAAGTAATGGGAACACTGAGGCCTTCGGTGAACTCGTTAGAACTTTAGAGGCCATGATGCAAGTGATGAGAGAAGTGGTACCGGCCCAATCTTCCCCCACCTCTTATATGAATGATAGTAATCTGATCGAAATGTTCAGGAGGCTGGCACCTCCAAACATTGTAGGGCATGGAAGAGTAGAGAAGGTTTAGAGATGGAGAAGGTAGATAGAGAAGATCTTTGAAGTCTTTAATTACACAGACAAGCAGAAAGTTAGGTTGGGTAGAAGGAGAAACTGAGCAGTAGTGGAGCTCAGTAAAACAATCGCGGGAAGGGTCGGGAGTTGTGACAACTTGGGAGAATTTTCTAGAAGTCTTTTATGAGAAATATTTCCCCGACTCTGTAAAGGAAAGGAAAGCGGTAGAATTTATAGAGCTGCAACAGGGGAATATGTTAGTTGAGCAATATGCAACGAAGTTTGCTAAACTCTCTATATATGCGTCGCATATTATTAGTTCAGAGGTGTGAAAGGATAGTAGATTTGAGAGGGGCCTTCGGACAAACATAAGGAGAAGGATTATTGAAGAAAACCTTATGACCTTCTCCCCACTGCTGGACCTGGCCCTAAAGATGGAGAGATATGATGACGACTTTCAAACAAGAAGGGATGGGAGGTTGAGTGTCACCCAGTCTAGGAGTTTTAAGAAGAAGGCACGACCACCTCCAAGGAGAGAGTGGAAGGGGAGAAACAATCAAGGAGGTGTCAAAATCTTGGGGGTTGTTCCAATTGATGTAAGAGGCGACCGACGCCAAGTCTACCCTCACTATGGTTTAGGGAATCATACGGTGGCTGAATGCTTCAGGAAGACCAAGACCTGCTTTTTGTGCAGAAAGTTGGGCCATCTAGTGAAAGGTTGTACCATTGGGGGATCAAAGGACCGATCGAGGGCTCAAGGGTGGGTGTTCGCCCTAACCGAGTATGAGGCAAAGGCGTCAACATCTGTGATTCGAGGTACGCTTTCTGTATGTGGAATTGAAGCAAAAGTTTTAATTGATCCTAGATCTTCCCATTTATTTCTTCCACCACACTTTGCATGTCACTTGAATGTTAAGCCTGTACAACTTGTTTGGACTCTGATAGTATGTACGCTTATGGGAGAATCAATAGAAACTGATATAATTGTTGGATGATATTTTTCATCATCATGAGGCCCTGCTCAATAAAGCCTAGCAAACAGTGGAAATCATAAAAGTCTTAGAATAGCCCCATAACTGGTAAATATCTTCATGAAGTTTCTCAAAAGGCTCCTGCCAAGTTTCGTCACAATTCGACATGTCTAAGGCAGTGCAGACTGAGAAACGGTTCCGATAGAGTGGGCCTCTAGTACCCTGAAACAACCCCTATAACTAGAGCTACATTTTTTGGTATCTAAAATTATTGTGGTACCACCACCATTGGATCCGGCACGGTTGAAAACCCCTATGGGACAAATTTCAGCCTGAACAGACACACCAAGATGACGTTATAGGTAAAAGAGTGAAACAGGACGGGTCGCACGTTATTCCCGTGTGGCGTCCCTGCAACTCCATGCCATGGAAGGGGCAATCATGAACAATGAATTTTGACGCTCATGCCTCTCTTGTCCTTGGTAGGATCTAACTCAAATTTGGTGAACATGATCGTCTGGTCAAGACGAGTGATTCGATATGTGGCACGCCCCATGATGATACCCGAGGATGAAAAAACGCTAGAGAGAAGTTGCTGATTCGTGAAGAACATGCAGCAAATTCAGCAGCGTTATGCTTCTCTTGAGCGGCCAAATCACGTTGCTCATAAGCCCTATCAATGCGAGACCAATTCCATCGTGTTCGTAAGGTCTCGAGCTATCACTGACCATACCATGTACATGATGAATGGTTGGATTCTACACACGAAGCTGACTGCAAATCCCGTCCCCAGAATTCGAGCATGAAATTAAGGGACGTTTGTTGCCCCGTGATTGTAATGGCATACTCAGTGTAATTAAACGAAGAAATTATGGAAAAAAATCAAGGAACCAGTACGCTATCAATTCGAAGTTTCAAGATCCATTCAAATTTCAATAAAAATACGATTCATGGCTCGAAGTTGGTATCAAATAAATCGCCATGCCGAGTCCTACAAGAAAACAATCATCTTACGAACAACTGGGCATGAAAACGACCCCGGATCATCCATGCAAGATCACACAAGTTCTAGGGCAACACAGGGACTGTTCTGAAATTCCATGAATTGATAGGAAGGGGCAAACCTATCATTTTGCACCCTATTTTATAATTTCTTTTAATTCAAGTTAATCTTAATTTTTAGCAATTAGGGTTACTTTTGATTATCTACCCATGTTTGGGGCAAATTCCATATATACATATCAGCATTGTACGAACCAGAGAACTCAACCTTTCACAAAAGAGAGAGTTTTTACTCAATAATGTTTCTCTTTCTTCTCATTGATGGGTCACGTTTGAGAGAGAGAGTGAGGTGAGAGAGACTTTTGATCGATACCCCTAAATTTGAGGTAAATCTTCTTTCTCTTCGTTTTTCTTTTTTCTTCTCTCTCTCTTCATTCCTCTCTTTTCCCTCTTCTCTGTTTGAGTTCCTCTTAGAGATCATGCACAGTAATGGAAGTGTCGTGCATGCCTCCCCTGAGGTCTCACAAGTCGCGCATGGCGATGGAAGCGTCATGCGCGAGTCTCCTTCTCCTTCTGTTCTTCTATCTCTTTCTTCCAGTGAGGCCTGTAGACGGTGTTGCCCATCGTCGTCCACAGATGTAGCTTCGACGTCTTAGTCAAGAACCAAGATGGCAAACCTCGTTGTCACCCGCAGGGGTCCTCCCCTGTTGCACGTCTATCGTAGACATCGGTATCCATTACCACCCACTAAAGGCCTCGGGAACATCTATCGCTAAGTACGAGCTTCCTTCCAGTGTTCGGTGCTTATTGTCGTCATTCCTGAGCCCCACGCCTATCACCGTGCACCTCGTGAGAATTACCATCATGCGCTTCACAAATGATTATCACCGTGAGCTTTATCAGAGATTATCGTCGCCCGTGCAGGGGGCATGTTGTCTCCTTATATTGCCAACGACGATGCCTAGCATCATCCATAGTTCATTTCTTACTCTCTAGCCATGAGCAGTAGTGTCGAGCACAGCATAAGGGCCTCGACACTGGTACTTCACGGTCGTGAGTGGCAACGCCTAGCGCCGTCAGGACCCCATCTCTTTGTCGTCTCGTGTCTTCTTTTCATTCTCTTTTCTCTTCTCACTTGACTGGGGGTAGACTTAGCCTAACACTGCCATATCGGTCTCGGTTTCGAGTAGTATTGCCACTGTGCTGGTCCAGAGAGCCATGCCCGTCTTGCTACCACTCCGAATTGATAACTTCTTTGTCGTCGTGCTAGACTTGCCCCTTCATCAAGTTTTCGTCCCTTTTCTATCTTTATTTGAACCTTACGCATCGTCGCCCTCTCGTAAGAACGTACGTTGTCCTAAGACAAGGGTGGGTCTCTTTGACCCACTTGTCTTGCAAATTTACTGTACAAGTGTTGTGCAAAAAAAAAGAGGATTGCAGGTCAAGGGAGGGGATTCCGAACCAGCTAAAGTAGTTGGGGGCTTTCTTCGTGATCTAAGAAAGCACCCACTTGAGCCAGCACGAGTAAATCCCGAACCCACCTTAAATTCCTCCCTCATCAGTTGGTATACTTGCCCTTGCCCATGCGCAAGGTTCTGAGAGAGAGATCTCAAATCCCGGGTTTTCTAAAAACCCGAGATATGTGCCGCCAGATAAACTAAATTTAAAAAGAGAAATCGAGGCACCTAACCAGCTTGGCGACTCCACTAGGGACCTACTACCCCTTAGTCGATTCGCTCTTATTTGAACAGTATCCTCTTTTACTTTCTGCATATTTCTATGGCATTTGGGTTGTTCAACCTGTTCATCAGAGTTGTGGACTTCCTTATCCCTGCACTCGTGGTTGTTTTGGGGAAGCGAACCGCTCAAGCCTCCTTTCTCATTCTCCTTCTGAGTCAGGACTCACGGTCCGGCTCCCAGGTTCTCACCTGGATTGATGCGAGAGGGGACTTAAAGGTCCCTGCCTCCCTTCTTTCTCGCTCTGGTAGACTTTCCACTGAGGACACTTGATGGGTAGCACATTTGCTGCTACGCACTCTGCTACTGGTAAATCTATTGCCAGTCATATTGCTAATGGACGTAGGAAGCCTGCCCTGTCCATTCTCGTGAAAGGCAAGCTAGTTGTCGTCACTCCCGAGGTTCGATGTAAGGCAAACCCTTGTGCTTCTTCACCACCCCGAACCTCCACACTTGGAGGGTCGGCACATAGAGTCAGAGGTCCTGAGGTCTTCACCCCTCGCAAACACCCAAGGGCTCGTGATCCATCCACTCGAGCAACACCTTGGGACAACCCTCACATTGCCTTGAGCTCGCATTCAAGGCAAGGCCTTATCGGGCCGAGCCCTACTTGCACCATGCATTTACTTCCCAAAGCCTAGCTTTACGCCACCTCAAGCAAATGCGGGTTGACCACTCCATCTTCTCTCCCAACACACACACCTTCACCTAGTGAGAGATGGGCTTCTACCTCGTCCCTCACAGACACAAGCTCGTGGGCCTCGACCTCCTCAAGTCGGACCCATTGATCGAGCTTGGGTTGACCGCCAAGTCACCCAGACAGCTAACTCTAAAGGTGCACATGCACTGTCTTTGTAGGTCGCTCTCGGGTCCAGACTCAGGTGGAATCACTGACCGACTCCTTCCCCTGCCGCTTTTTTGACGTCAGGCAGACATCTTGAGCCCTGGTACTCAAACGTCTTCCCTAAGAGTACCATCTTGAGCCAGCCTCAGGTCAGCCATATACCTTGGCCCCACAAAGGAATTCGAGGCAATGGTCTAATGTCAGACAGAGGCCTTTAGCCTCCAAAGCCGAAACCCAACTTGACTACAATCTTGGAACCCCATTCTCTACTCCAGTTGATAGACACAGCCCTTGCATGTTCAAGGAAAGCAGGGAAGTCCAGGTCTCAAGCTCGATTTTGAAATGAGGTCCACAGTAGCCTCAAGATTAAGCAAAAAAGAGCCCTATCGATCCTGACCAGGGAAGCCTCTAAGGTAGTTGTGGTTGACACTCTTGGCGATCTCCTACCTTGTAATCCCTTTTTCCCTCTCCAAACTCCAGAACCAGAGCAGGTCCATGAATATTGCTTGGTCATCACTGCTCAGAAGCCACGGTCCCAAGACCGTCGAGAACTGGTCCTCACAAGATCAACATACAAGGCTCAAGTCGAGTCGGGGCAGGCTGAACCCGTCCAGACTAACATGCCACGTCTGACGTGCCAACCTCTGTAGTCCACTACGCCACCAGGTTCTGACCCTCTAGAGGAGACGGTTCGTGTCATGGTAATCAATGACCCGGACAACGCTTAGGAGGAGCGAATGAACAAGTTCGTGGAAATGATGCAAGCCATCCTTGCAAAGATGGAACGCCTAAATGCCTCCAGGTCCCCTTCTTTGACCGATTCCCCAACTAATGAGGACATAGTTCCCAAGCAAACTCCTCTACTGGCCTCCCAAGATAGTTCTACCTCCCGCGGGGTCTCCCAAACCAACAGAGATGCTACCCTTAGCCTCAAGAATAAGGTCCTAAGCATGCAGGAGACGTCGCTTTATCAAAAGTCGTACCCTTCGTACATTGACCAGGTGTCGTTTCCCCCAACCTAACAAAAAGCGAAACTCCCCCAGTTCAACAGTACTACGTCTCCTCACCAGCATACTGCCGACTTCCAGGCGGCCGATCAAGAGACGACAACTGACGGACTTCTCCTCCTTCGCCAGTTCGTCGAGACTCGTGAAGGATCAACCTTCCAGTGGTATGCTAGGCTGCCTCCCAACTCGGTACACACGTGGCAAGAGACGGAGTAGTTGTTTTAGCAACACTTCTACGAAGTCTAGAGGAACGTGGAGACCATCAAACTCATCACTCAATGGAGAGAGTTGGCAACCTTCCACGTCAATCCCATGACTGAGAAGGAAGCAGTCCAGACCTGCATACGGAACATGCTTCTTGAGATCGCCCTGAATGTTGAGCTGTTCCATCCACCCTCCATGTTGGAGCTCTTTTCTAAATCAGTTTGTATTGAGGGATTGTTCAAGCACCATGGCAACCCTTGTCAACAACATGTCGACTCAAACTCTCACTCTAGCCGTCGGAGCAACAAAAAAGCAGTGATCAGCATGACCGTCACTGTGATGGACACTAAGGGAGTGGCTCTTAAAACCCTGGACCTTTTCAAGGCACAAACAATAGTCCTACAAGAAGGTTCTTCCTCCTAAAACTAGTAGGTGAAACAACATTGGATCCAGCACCAGAATAAGGTTTACCCCTTTGACAAGGAGTGGACTCCTGCACTACTACGCTTACTACTAAAAAAAAACATGATCCAGTTGTTGGAGGTCGATACTGCAGAGTTCGCTGGGTAGGAGACAAATGAGAGGTATTGCACCTATCACAGGAGAGTAAGCTACCCCACTTATGACTGTTTTAAGGTCAACAACACTATCGAAGCCCTTATTAACAAGGGTTAGATAAAGCTTGATAGTAATGATCCAAGAGGACAACAAAGCACTCGATATCCTTCGTGCATTTTTCTCCGTAATGCTCGAGAAGGACTCGTCACTCCCAAGCCGACAACGCAGCCTAAGTTCCTGCCTCCAGGGATCGAGAACCTTTGGGGCGCAAATCACTAGATACGAGGGCATGACATCAGTGAATGTACTGGCTTCGATAAGCTCTTAGTAGAGAAGATGCAACAGTGTCAGGAAGCTTAGGGCAACTCAGGAGGATGCCCTCCATCCCCTCTTCCGCCTGTACAAGAAGACCTCCCGACGCCAGCCCAGCGAAACACGGGACCAAGCCCTCTTCGAGGCAATGCTCCAAAAGGGTCTCACCACTCTCAAGCCTGCTAAGCAGCCTAAGCGTCTTCCCCAGGGCATGAAAAAACTTTGGTGTCCATATCACTAAGTATGGGGCCACAAACTCAAAGAGTGCTCTGGGTTCGAAGCTATAGTCACAAAGAAACTTCAGCAAGGCCACATCGTTTGTGCAGTTTTCCCAGAATGTGTCTAGGTCATCGCTCCCGTTCAAGAGGAGGTCACACTACCAGCCCCTCCTAAGTATACATTGGACCCTTCAAAGCCTTTGACCTCTCAGCCCTGGGAAGTCTATCATGGGTGAAGTAGGCTCAAGTCCTTGAAGTGTGAGGCTGTCCACCAAGCTAAGACTACTCACAGGCTTGATAGAACAGTCCAAACACCCCCTCAAGGACCCAAAAGGGGACAACAAGCACTTAGATCTGCCCGCCAAAGGAATCATCTTTCTCAGCCACCTGTCAAGGAAGAATTTCTCAGGCCTCTTCCCCACTACCCACTTTGCATGACTTTATCCCAGGCACAGCTCGTCTAGTCCTTTTTTCCAATCAGGTGGACATTCCTGAGTAACTAAATGCTTGGGATTCCTCCAATATGGGTGATGACGCTACAAGCAACCCACAACTGTCAAGCACGGGGAAAGACCTAAAATATCCCCTTAGTACGTCCAATTCTGGCAAGGACGTAAAACGATGTCTGGAACATTCTAACTGTTCTTCTCCATCCTCCTCTTCTATTTTCTCCACAGGTGCAGCTCCACAGTGCCCAGACTTTGACACTCTAAGTAGAGAGTTCGAAAGCACCAGCCTCACCGAGTCGCAATAAGGGCGCCTCAAAGAGATGTTGGCCCAAGCCGCTGGGATCTCGATAGTCGTCGATGCCCTGTCAACCTGAACAAAAATTGAGCAATCTTTGAGCTCCTACTCCCACGAGGCCTGCCACATGATCCAAGGGCATGAAGCATCACCCAGCCTGGGGTAAGCACCAAGTTATCCCAGTCGTGAGGTGATGGACTCGTCATTTGAAGTTGACCCTTCCATCTTCTGGACTAACTAGAGACCAGTACTCTCCCACACTGTGCTCCTCCTAGAAGCTGAGATGTTCAGATCATGGGTTTATACATTTGAGGTCGATGAGAATCCTGGTGAGTCCCCTGACCAGGAACTCTGGGAAGCTCCACAAGAATGGGAAGAAGGCAGTCAGGCCATGGCTAATGAGCTTGAAGAGATCAACCTGGGGGATGAGGTTGACCTGAGGCCAACTTTCGTCTCAGCAAAGATGTCCCCAGAGGAGAAAGAAACTTATACTTCCCTTCTCCGAGAAAATCAAGACGTCTTCACTTGACATTATAATGAGATGCCCGGTCTAGACCCTCAAATTGTTGTCCATTGCCTCAGTATTATTCCAACCATCAACCCCATGGAGCAGAAATCAAGAAGGTTTAGATCTAACCTTGAAATGCAGATCGATGCTAAAGTGAACAAGCTCAGGCAAGCTGGATTCATACGAGAAGTCAATTACCCAAGATGGCTGGCAAATGTCGTCCCAATCAAGAAGAAAAATGGCCAAATCAGGGTGTGCATTGACTATCGCGACTTGAAAATCGCCTGCCCCAAAGACGACTTCCCCTTATCGTTCATCAAGATGCTTGTCGATTCCATGGCCCATTGTCAAATCTTCTCCTTCATGGATGGATATTTTGGTTATAATGAAATTAAGATGGCACTAGAGGATGAGGAGGCCACTGCGTTCTTGACCCCAAAAGGTGTTGTTTGTTACACTATGATGCCTTTTGAGTTAAAGAATGCTGGTGTCACGTACCACCGAGCCTTAACGACCATCATCAAGAACATGATCCACAAGGAGGTCAAATGTGATGTCGATGACTTGGTGGTAAAATCTGAACTAAAAGATGCCCACATACAAGACCTTAAAGAGGTATTTGACTAACTTCAACATCACCAACTCAAAATGAACCCCTTGAAATGCACCTTCGCCGTGCGCTCGAGAAACTTCTTAGGGGTTGTCGTGAGGTACCGTGGGCTAAAAATCGAGCCAGTTAAGATCAAGGCCATTCAGGATATGCCACTGCCTACAACCCTCCATGAACTGTGGTCTCTTCAAGGACAGCTCGCTTACATTCGAAGGTTCATCTCGAAGCTGTCAAGGTCATGTAGGCCCTTTTCACATCTCCTAAAGAAGGACACTCCCTTCATATGGGATGAGGAGTGCCAAACTGCACTTGATGACATCAAGCGATACTTATTGAATCCTCTAGTTCTCTTTACGCTAGTGTTGGGAAGGCCTCTCATCATGTACGTGACCACTCTTGATGAGTCACTAGGGGCACTCCAAGTGCAGAACAATGATGGAGGGAAAGAGAAAGTGCTCTACTATCTCAGTCACAGAATGCAAGGGGCCGAGAAGAAGTACCCTCCCATCGAAAATATGTGCCTATCCTTGATCTTTGATGCACAAAAGCTCCGCCATTACTTGCTCACCCACGAGGTCAAGTTAATCTCCAATCTCCAATCTCTAAGGTGGACCCTATCGAGTTCCTTATGAGCCAGCCATGCATGTCAGGACGTTTGACCAAGTGGGCATTATTGTTGATGGAGTTCAACATCACGTATGTACCACAGAAGGTAGTCAAAGGTCTTTAAATCTGGAAAGTTTTGTGGTTTTCTTGGATCCATAGGATCAAATTGGCTTAATAAACCCAAAATCCATAGGTCACACAATTTACCCTATGAGCCGGAACCATTCTGCCAGCCCAGAACCTAGCAGATGCCTGTTTTGATCAGGAATCTAATAAACATGCTGTTTTACGAAAAAACATTAAAAATAGTAAACAAATCCATTTCGACCCAAATGTTCTCTGAGAGCTTCACAAGAGGCTAAGGAAGACATGAAAAATTGAAAACATCAATTTTAACAAGTTTTGGTTTGAGCAACACGGGGCGTGCCACCCAGGCGACACAGACATGTCGCCCAAGTCATCTTGCAAATGCCCTATTTTACCAAACAAATCATTAAAAAGAGTAAAAAAATTTGTTTTAACCAAAACTTTTCTGGTATCTTCACAAGAGGCTAAGAAACATACCTAAAAAGAAAATTTTTAATTTGGAGACTTTTTTATTTGTACGACACGCGGTGGTCGCCTGAGCGACACGACTCGTCCGCCCAGACATGTTTTTTTCCAATTGCATTTTTATCATTTTTCATGTTTTTATGGCCATCGTTTGGGTGGTTTGGCCACGTGATGCTCTTCGCGTCGATCAAATCCAAATTTTAAAAAGTTAAAGATTGGTTTGATCATGGGATTTAATGGTTACGGGATAACTTTTCCCCAACAAATCCCTCGTTCATATGAACTCACATTGGGTGATCATAAAAGGATGAAAAAAGAGAGGGTTGAAGAGGGACCGGACTTTTAGAAACTTTAGGCTAGAAGAGAAACCCAAAGAGAGTAGAGAGACCTTCCCTGAGAAAACCCTCACCCTCATCTTAAGTCTGAGTAAACCTAGACCTAGATCTAAACCATTTCTAGGGCACAACCACTCTATTACTACCAGAGAATTGGTGATTGACATCTGGACCACAAGGGCAAAAGGAGTCGGTTCTGATATGGGCAAGCCCTCGAAGGCATGGGAAGCCCACGCCATTCGGCCCAGTTCGGTATTTTCTTCTCCTTCATTTCCTTTTTCTTTTATTGTATTTATTTTATTTTGATCAAGCTTTGACTCATTTTGAATTCAAAATTGTGTTTTGAAATGCTTCGGATAACGCTGGCTCCACCACAGATCTGAGAGTAGATCTGCTCGTTTCTAGGCAGATCTGATCTCAAATCTGAATTCAATTGTTCCCACTTTCTCTACCATTGCTTTTTTATTTATCTATTATCTGTTGAAAGTGTCAGTTCTGAGAGATCTACATCCGTAGATCGCTCCAATTTCTCGCGGTTAACACCAACGCGTAGTGCCCAGAACACTGTAGGGGGCTGCGACCTTCCTTGTTATTCACATTGTTCCTAACTCCCTTTCCTATCATAGAGAGTTAGGGAAATATGGCAACTGCAGGCACCATAATTCACACAGTAGGTGCCCTGTCTAACGGGCAGCTGCCAGCACCGTCATTCATACATTAGGTGTCAATTCTCATATATCACATACAAAGTATATCAAGCAGCTACCGGCACCATCATTCACATAGTAGGTGCCGGATCACATATATCACATAGGCCACATATTACTATGCATGCATATTACATCAAAAATATATCAGGTGGTTTCCAACACCATTGTTAACACAGTAAGTGCCTTTCACAACAAGCAGGTGTCGGCACCATCATTCACACAGTAGGTGCCACGTAAGCAACATATCGTTATGCGCATATATCATATTAAAGGAATATCAGACAATTGTTGGCACTGTTATTCGCACAGTAGGTGCCCATTCACATAGTTGACCACACAGGTCTATAACATAGCACTTTTCATAATCATACATATCACATCACCCTGCCAATGGAAGACCCATTGCATAAGTGCTTATCATATCATAGTGGGATTTCATTTCATAACAAATCTTGTATTCATTTCATAACAGAACCAGTATTCCTTTCATAATAGAGCAGGTGTTCATTTTATAACAGAGCATGTATTTCTATATGTATTCTCATCATAACAGAGCATATCGCATTTCTTATCATACCAGGTCTTACTACCAATGGGTGTCCCAATGAGTAGTGTTTCATATGACATTCACATAATAACAGTATTCCACTACCAATGGGTGTCCCAATGCGCAGTAGTCCATATCACAGTCATATCATAATAGTATTCCACTACCAATTGGTGTCCCATTGTGTAGTGATCCATATCACAATCATATTATAACAGTATTCCACTACCAATGTGTGTCCCATTCCGTAGTGGTCCATATCACAGTCATATCATACCAGTATTCCACTATCAATGGGTGTCCCATTGCATAGTGGTCCATATAACAGTCATATCACATTTAATTGTACGGTGTACATGCATGCTCAAGCGTTTATTGGCTCATGCTTTGTTGTTCACAACAATTCAGAGGCACTCACAGTATCATAAACATGCATTTTTCAGTTTCTTTTGACAGATAGTTGAAATCTATTTGTGAACGGACTAAGCTATATCCAGGATCATCAGTGTATAACGTTTGCATAATTCATAGAGCAGTTTGGGATTTACTAACATTCCAATCAGAAATATGCATAAACAAAAAAAGACATGGCATTCAATTCATGAGGAATTTCAACTCAATTTCAATCTTCACTTAAAATAGACATATATATCTATTGATCAAAGAGAATTGAAGCTATTTGTGCATCATTTGATCAGCTAAAAGCCCAACACAATAAGAGATATAGTTTCTGGATATTGTAGCTATCTATGACAGTGACATGTTACACCAACCGGAGCAAAACTCCCAAATTTTAGAGAATTCTAGGATGAATTTAAAACAAAACTTCACATATATTTTCAACAAAAGTGGTTTGAAAGCATTTGGACTACATTGGGTTGATCAAAAGCTGATATTGACATAAGTGAATTTCTGTATTCTTCTAATAATGATGCATCCCTCTTGTCAGGGGCATATTTTTCAATCTAGAGGGTATTTCGAGATGATTTCAACATGAAAATTTAAGTAAACACAGATCTTTCAAGTGGCAGTGGTTTAAAAGCATTTGGACTCCATTTGTTTTGTCAAAATCTCCTGTCAACAAAGACAGTAGCTGGATTTAGTGAAATCTGCTAATAGTGACATGGACAATTGAAGCATAGCTCCTCATTTATAAAGAATTTGAACAAAGTTTAAACATGAAAGTAATAGTATACACATGCATATTTTCAATGGAGGTTATTTGGTGTCATTTAGATGTCATTTGGTAGGTCAATAGAGTGCCACAAAAACATGAAACTTCCCTGAAATTTCACAATGTAAACATGTCTCAAATGACAATCAATTACTCCCAATTTAGGTTAGACATTAATATGAAATATTTTTCATCTTGAATTAGACTCACATGAATACCAATTCACAGATTTCCATGATCAACAATAGTAATTTCAGTGCTCATATTGTCTTTGCAAAAAAGGCGTAATTTCTAGAAGACATGGCGTGACGAGATGCACATGCAACCATTGTTCTACAAAATTCAAACAATTTCAAGTTTAATTTCATACTTCCATAACTAAATAAATGCAAGGATTTTGATCCACTTACAGTACTAAAATGAAGACCCAAGGTGCTTTACACAGGTTCACCTTCAATGCTAGGCTTCAAGGGATGAGTTCCAGCCTTTGAGCTCTCAAGGCTAGAAAGAGAGTGGGCGTTGTTGAGAGAGAGAGTCAAGACTCAAGGGAGGGTGTGAGGTGGGGTTTAAATAGTAAAAAAAATTGGGTGGTTCAGCATGCAATGATAAGTGGCTCATAAAAAGTATGCAATTAACAAGTGGCTCATAAACAGTATGCAATTGACAAGTGGTCTCTCCCCCTCCTAGATGCAACAATTCTTAACAGCTACACACGATAGTAAGAACTCTCTATTACACACTGTGGCACACACTCGCTGCCGCGCACGACGGTAATCATGCATGGCGACACTCTTCTTCTTCCTCTTGCTGTCGTGCGTGCTTACTGCCGTGCGCTCTCTCTATCGCGTGCATTGACACTACCATATGCTTACTACTGAGCGCTTTCACATTGTCACGTGCTCTCACTGTCGTGCACATGCACATTGCCATGCACTCTTGCTGTTGCGCGCATTCACACTGTCGTGTGCTCTCGCTGCTGCGCACATTCACACTGTCGCATGCTCTCACTACTGTGCTCATTCACACTGTCGCACGCTCTCGCTGCTGCTCACATTCACACTGCAGCGCGCTCTCGCTACTAAACACATTCACACTATCGTGCTCTCTTACTGTTGCACGCATTCACACTGTCGCACGCTCTTGCTGCCACACACATTTTATATAGCCCGAAAAAAACTAGGTCGTTACATTGCCCATCCTATATCCCCCCAGGTCTGTCCATTGGAGCATTACCCTTTGGATTGGCAGAAGCTAACCCACCCTTGCTTTTTGGAGCGGGACGAGCTAGGGATGGAGTATTTATCCCTACGGGACGGGACAAAGTCCTTCTTTGACAGCCTCGGTCCTTTGTTCATGTGGATGTCGGGAGGCATCACTGTTGGCAGCTGAATGAGACCTAATACGAGGCCGGGTACTCCAAGGCAGGGCGAGTCACACTCTCGTCAAATTGAAAGGGCGAGGGGCTCTCCTAGGGCTCATGTAGCGGTGGTGCTGATGAGCATTTTCCGAAGAAGGGGCCAGGAGGAAAGAAGAATCGTAGGGGGAGCATGGCAAAGAGGGCTGCACTTGCTCCCTCGGCTTCAAGGAGAAGAGCCTATGTGGTTGAGGAGGACTCGATTGATTCAGACACCTCCTCAATAGTCTTGCTTGTGAAGCGTGCTTGAGTGACTAATCAGGTAGTGTCAACTGTTCCCGCCCACCTTCTGGCACGACCATAGGTCTTGATAGGGGATCTAATCGGTCTTCGTCGAGCTTCGACTGCTCACCAAGGGGGTTGTCACGACCCCACCCCCTGACCCCTACCATCCTAAACTAGAGGGTGATAGAGTGCGAGATAACGACTAGAGGTTAAGTATATCACTCAAGTGGGAATGGCATCAACACGTGTCATAATTGTGGAATCAAAGCCACCACGAGAAAAAAACACAAATTCCCACAAGAAACAACAACAAAAGCTGGATAAACTAAAACCATTCATATCCATATGCATTCCCCAAAAGTCATAACTACAACATCCAGAATATTACCATTCATCCAAGGCACCAAAGTCTAATAACAAAACTTCAAAGCTTCATAAACAACATAGTACGGTCGACAACCACCTGACACCTACAAAAATAAGGAGATCTTCTAGTTTAGCATGGGCCTTCAGTCCACCAAACACGATCACCACTCGCCTGACTTCGATCTGCAGCTGCTAATCTATAAGGGTGGAAGCAAAAGAATGAGCTAAAAATCCCAGTAAGTAGATCACAATATCAACTTCCCTGCCTAAAAATATTATCACACAACATAGAACAAGGTTTTAATCCATGCTCATAAATCAGGAGTCATGCATCACAATTATGTCACAATTATAAGATGATGCTTTTCATGGTAGAGCAGGCACAGTATAAGATGTCAAATATCATATATACTAGCAATCTATCAGATTTCAATAGATCCATACAAACAAAAGAGCATAACCAAATTAACTAATGCAACCCACTCTCTAGCCCTATTTATCCGGCCAAACACAAATCTCAGACCAGTCACATAACTCAGGTAATCATATATCTCAAGCCAATCTCACATTTCAAGTAATCACATAGCAGTCACAGTATCACAATATCCAACTACAGTATCACAATATCCAACTACGTCCTATCATGGGGAGTTAGGGAAGATCTTAGCTACCTGCGCTATCATTCACACAGTGCGCCCCTTCACATAACACATAAGCATCGCAGCTGCCGGCACCATCATTCACACAAGGTACCCTTCGCAACAGGCAGCTGTAAGCACCATCATTCACACAGTAGGTGCCCATTCACATAACACATAGGCAGCACGGTACCATCATTCACACGGTAGGTACCCATTCTCATAACACACAAGCTGCATGGTACCATCATTCACACAACTGGTATAACATTACATAAGTAAAGAATCAGAGCAAGATGTGAACATGAACATTAAAATAAATTCAAAAATATTTCCAATGGAGATATGGTGTCATTTGGACTCTAATTTCTTAGTCAAACTCTCAGTACAACAGAAATAATATTCTTAAAAATTATCACAGTCTGTTAACAGTGACATACATGCATAAAACGAGCCATATCTTCCAAATTATCAAGAGTTTCAGCTATTCATAAACAAAAAACTCAAATTTTACTCATAGATCTTTTAAATGGTGGTAATTTAAGGCCATTTGGATATCATTTTCTTAATCAAAAGTTCATCACAAAAGTATGTAAATTCATGGAATTCCATTTCACAGTTTTGGCATACTTTAGAAAATGACTAATAATATCCAAACTAAAATAGATCTCGAAACAAGGTCTTTTCCATATTAAAATAGACCCATAGGGGTTATTTCTCCCCAAATTTCATATCCATCATAGATATTTTCAATACTCTACTTATCACATGAATAAGAGTCAAAGTTCTATAAAATACAGAGCACATTCCTGCCATATCTCAATTTCTTACATTCACACACATATTTACCATCACATTCATATTCATGTCTTGGACTTCACACTGATGATCTAGATAGCATGAATAAAACAAAATTCGGAAACACATGGAAGCTAGATCTACTTAGCTATTGCAAATGAAACTCCAAAGTCTTCCTCCAACTTCTCCTTGACTGCCCAGCCCCAATGCCTAAGGTCCAAGCTTAGGGAATAAGGTTTGGAGAGCTCAAATAACCAAGGGAGGAGAGGTGAATGTGGGTGAGAGACGGAAAACTCATTTCATGAGTGGTGGGGTGAATAAGTAATCACATATGGTGCCAGCATGTAATGGACAAGTTGTGGTGGCATGGGACAAATGGCAACATACAAATAACAAGTGGTATGCAAGAGGAGAGAGAGAAGGGCAAGCAAGGGGTACATCATTATTATGGGGCTCAGTAAGCATGGGAGATAAGCATCAATGTGGGTACAACAGCCTTTGCCACTTGGCACACATGGGGGGAGACAGAAAACATGAGAGACAAGAAACTCCCTAGACTACTATACATAGCCGACGCTACACACACAACACAGTCGGTGCTACACCCAACACACCCGGCGCTACACTCACAACACAGCTGACACTACACCCAATATAGCCGGTGCTACACACTCAACACAACGAGCGCTAGCACTTTCAACACAGCTGGTGCTACACCCAACATAGCCGACGCTACACTCTCAACACAGTCAGCCCTAGTACTCACAACATAGCTAGCAATAGCTCAATTTATGCGCGGCGATAGCCTTCTTCCTTAGCGCAAGGCATGGGCTTCCTCCGCCCTACTACCGTAAGTGTTTAGGTTTAGAAAATTGGGTCCTTACATCATCCCCCCCTTAAAAATGATTTTTTCCCCAAAATCATACATACGAAATCCATCAACAGGAGGAGGACATCGACACATCAACTATTGTCTCGTCTAACTGTCTATAGCCTTATCTTCAGCATCTCATAGTCCATGCTTCACATTTCACACATAGTGTCACGCACTAACCAGCCAACAATAACAAGTTGACACACATAAAATCAAGCCATTCAACTCTAATCAATATCAACCAGTTCAGCCACTACCAGTCGACTATTGGTATCAATCTATAATTGGGTCCAACAATACTCACAAAGTAGCACCTTACCAATATCAATCGTGCGATGCACTCAAGGCACGCGCTATAGAAACACAGAGTCACAACACTAGGCCCTGTAATACACTCTAAGCAGGCCCCTCACTATAATCAATCATAATGTCGGGTCCTGCTCCAAGCTCAGAGTAGGCTTCCCATCAGTATAAATCACAATAGTCAGGTCCTACAATACGCTCAAAGTAGAAACCCTATCAATGTCAACCACAATAGTCGGGTCCTACAATATGCTCAAAGTAGGCACCCTATTAGCATCAATCCTGGTCATGCAATAGACTCAAAGAATGCACCACATAATCACAAAGCCGTGCCCTACAAAGTAGGCACCACGGTACAATCACCATATCAGGCCCTGCAATATGCTCAAAGCAGGCACACTACCATCACAAAGTCAGGCCCTGCAGTAGGCTCAAAGCAGGCACCTCGCTGTTATCAGTCACATAGTCAGGCCTTACTATACGCTCAAAGTAAGAACCTAGCAAATCACAATGTTAGGCCCTGTAATACGCTCAAAGAAGGCAGCTAACAAATCACAAGGTCAGGCCCTACAATACGTTCAAAGTAGTCACCTAACAAATAAAAAAACCAGGCCCTACAATACGGTCAAAACATGCACCTTGCTGTTATCAATCACATAGTCAGGCCGTACAATTCACTCAAAGTAGGAACCTAGCAAATCACAATGTGAGGCTCTGCAATACGCTGAAAGAAGGCACCTAAAAAATCACAAGGTTAAGCCCTACAATACGCTCAAAGTAGGTACCTAAGAAATCACAAGGTCAAGCTTATAATATAGCCAAAGTAGGCACCTAACAAATCACAAAGTGAGGCCTTTCACTGCGCTCAAAGCAAGAACCTAACAAGTGAAATGGTCAGGCCCTACAATTCACTCAAAGTAGGCACCTAACAAATCACAAGGTCAGGCCCTACAATACACTCAAAGTAGGCACCTAACAAATCACAAAGTCAGGCCTTGTAATACGCTCAAAGTAGGCACCTAACAAATTACATGGTCAGGCCCTATAATATGCCCAAAGTAGGAACCTAACAAATCACAAAGTCAGGCGCTTCAATACTCTCAAAGAATGCACCTAACAAATCACAAGGTCAAGCCCTACAATACGCTCAAAGTAGGCACCTAACAAATCACAAAGTCAGGCTCTGCAATATGCTCAAAGCAGGCACCTAACAAATCACAAGGTCAGGCCCTACAATACGTTCAAAGTTGGCCTCCAACAAATCACAAGGTCAGGCCTTACAATATGCTCAAAGTAGGAACCTAACAAATCACAAAGTCAGGCCCTGCAATACCCTCAAAGTAGGCACTTAACAAAGCACCATCGCAATATCAACTAGGGTCATGCAGTATGTTCAAGATACCTCATAACACTCGCTACAATCATATCTTGTTGTGCACATCACTTTTACTCATTGCAAGGTTGACCACACGAGTCACAACATAAACACTTATCACTTCAATCACAGGGAACGTATTAGCTCCACACAATTATTATACAAAAGGATCTCTAAGGAATCCCCAAATCAGTTGCACACAATCTAAGCAGAATCCGACAGTAAAGGTCCAAATTTCATCAGATATGTGAAAATATGGTACTACAATAACAATGAGAGGAAACAAGGTTTAACAAAACTTTAGATTCTACATTCCGATCAAAACACACTCCCAGTTCCCTGAAGTTGAGGGTTTAACTTTTTCCTTGACGAGTGCCAAGGTCCGACCCTGAGACTTGGGTTTGGGTTCATCATTCAATGTCAGCAATCTCTAATCTGGTGGCCCGACTTGCCACAGTTGTAACATGTCCTGGTCTTCAGCTAGCACTCAGATGCCACATGACCCTGCTTCCTGCAAGAGGTACAATACATGAGCTGGCTTTACTTGACATCGCTTTGGGAGTTCTTTTGGGCCTTGCCATTCCTTCATCTTTCCTTTCCTCGTGGGCCCCTGGTTAGGTGCCTCTCATCTTGTCCTCACGATCTAGATGAATTGATGGCATGTGTCTCGGGTCTCTAGGGGACCCTGGATTTGAGATCGCTCTCTCAGAAACTTGCTCATGGGCAAGGGTAGGTATACTAACCAATGAGAGAGGAATTTTATGTGGGTTTGGGACTTACTCAGGCTGGCTTGATTGGGCACCCTCTTAGATCACGAAGAAATCCCCCTAGCTGCTCGAGTTGGCTCGGAATCGCCTCCCTTGACCTGTAACCCTCTTATTTTTTGGCACAACACTTCTATGGTTAATTTGTAAGACAAGAGGGTCGAAAAGGACCCACCCTTGTCTTAGGGCACTGCACGTTCATGGGAGAAGGCGATGAACTGCAAGGTCAGATGAAAGACGGAAAGGAGAAGAGAACTTGACGGAGGGGTGAGGCTAGCATGACAACCGAAAGGCACCAACTCTGAGTGGTAGCAAGACTTACATGGTTCATAGAACCAACACAGCGGCGGTACTACTCAAAACCAAGGTCGGCACATCGGTACTAGGCTAGGCCTATCCTTAATCAAGTGAGAAGATAAAAAGTTGGAGAGGAAAGAACAAGACAGCAAAGAGAAGGGGAAATTCGAACTTCGATAGACATCGCGGTGGGCAATGAAAGGAGGTAACGTATTCTTTGTGCACGACGCTAACTCTTGACAAGGCTCACGGTGATGGTTTCTCCTAGGTCGCATGATGATAGACGTGGGACGCAGGGCTAACGACAATAGGCAACGGACGTATGGAGGAAGCTTGTAAATGGCGATGGGTGTTGTCAAGGCCTCTAGCGGGCGGCGATAGGTATTGCCATCTACGTTAGATGCACAGCAGAGGGAGACTCCTGCAGGCGACAACACACTTTGCCATCTAGGTTCTTCACCGAGACATCAAAGCTACGTCTATGGGCGACGATGGGCAGCGCCGTCTACAGACTTCACTAAGAAAAAGAGACAGACAAGAAGGAGGGAAGCAGACTCATGCATGGCACTGCCATCACAATGTGCGACCTGTGTGATCCAGGGAGGGAAAGAAAACTCATGCATCGCAAGGGACTCAGAAGAAGAGGAGGGGAAAGAGAGGGGAGAAGGGAGAGAGAAGAAAGAAAAAGAAGAGAGAAGATTTACCTTAACCTTAAGGGTACCAATCCAAATTTTCTCTCACCTCACTCTCTTTCTCAAGAGTAATACCACAATGGTAAGAAAGAGAAACTTGCATTAAGTGAAAGCTCTCTCTTGTGTGTGTATGTGTCTACCTTTTCTCCCCCTTTCTACGTACAATGATGGTACGTATATATAGAAGTGTATCCTAAACATGGGTGGATGATCAAAAGTAACCCTAATTGCTAAAAATTAAGATTAAATTAAATTAAAGGAAATTATAAAATAAGGTGCAAAATGACAGATTTGCCTCGTCTTAAGAAGTTGTGGAATTCCAAATCAGTCCTTGTATTGCCCTAGGACTTGCGTGTTCTTGCATGGCTGATCCGGGGTCGTTCTGATGCTCTGTTGATCGTAAGATGAATGTTTTCTTGTAGCACTTGGCACGACGATCGATTTGATACCAACTTCGGGTCATGGATTGTGTTTTCGGTGCACGATCATGTGACTTGAATTTTGAGTAGATCTTGAAACTTCGAATCGATAGCGTGTTCGTTCCTTGATGTTTTTTCAATGTTTTCTTTGTTGAATCACATTGAGCATGCCGCTACGGTCATGGGGCACTAAACGCAGCTCGATTCCATGGCTGAATGAAGATTTGGCAAGTTTGGAATTTTGGCCAGAATCAAGGATTCCTGCGACGAAATTTTCAGTTTGTTTGTCGGCTTTATGTGCAGAATCCGACCGTTTATCATGTACAGGGTTCGGTTCAGAGATGGCTCATGACCTTACACCCACAATGGAATTGGTCTCGCGTCGATCAGGCTCATGAGCGGTGTGATTTGGCTGCTCGAGCGAGGCATGATGATGCTGAATTTCCTACACTTTCTTCACGGATCAGCAACTTCTCTCTAGCTTTTCTTTGTGCTCGGATATCGTCATGGGGTGTGCCACATATCGAATTGCTCTTCTTGACTTGACAAACGTGCTCACCAAATTTGAGCTTGATCCGATGTGAGACGATCGAGATATGAGCATCGAAAGTCACTGATCGTGGCTGTCCTTTTAATAGTGTAGTGTTACAGGGTGGTCGCATGGGAATAGTGTGCAACTCCTCTTGTTTCACTCTTTCGCCTATAACTTCTTTCTGGAGTGTCTGTTTTGGCTGAAACTTTACCCCTGTGGCTTTTCAACAGTGCCGAATCCAATGGTGGTTGTCTCACAACAATTTGGGATGCTAAAAATGTAGCTCTAGGTATAGGGGTCTGTTTCAGGGTGCTAGAGGCCGATTCTGCCAGAACTGTTTCTCAGTCTTCATTACCTTAGACATGTAAAAATTCAATGAAACTTGACAGAAGACTTTTGAGAGACTTCATGAAGATATTGGCTAGTTCTGGGGCTGTCCTGAGACTGTCAAAACTTCCAGTACTTGTTAGGCCTTTATTGAGTAGGGGCCTCATGTTGTTGAAAAATACTTTCCAACAACATGCCCTACTGAATGTTGTTCTCCGAGAGACTCGAGAAATGCAATCATTCGAGAATTTTGAGGGATCTTGTCGAAGTCCTCACCCTCAAGGGTCTATCCGCGGTTCTAGAGCATGAGGCCTTTGTCAGGACCTCTACGTATAGAACTAGGCCTTTTTGAAAGCCAAATGCTATGAACCTCTAGTCGGCACTATCTGCTGCTACACCAAGTTTGCCTTTGATTCTTAGGGTATCGCTATAGGTCCTGTCTAGCGGAGTCCAGTCGGGGGCTTCTGGCCCGTCCTGAAAGTTTGGTCCCCTACTGACTAGAGGGCTTTTGCAAGACGTAGCCTAAATCCTGTGGCAAGCCTGGCCTTGTCAGTTTCTTACCTTCATAATGGTCCTTAGCATTTCTAGAAGGATCTTTTCGTCATTGTTCTCACCCTCAAGGACTCTTGTTAGTTCTAAACTGGGGAGATCTTATGAGGCTCTCACTCTTTGACGAGCCGTGAAAACTGAGGAGATTTTATGAGGCTCTCACTCCCTAACGAGCTGACGAAACTAGAGAGATGTTTTGAGGCTCTCACTCCCTGACGAGTCATGGAAACTTGAGAGATCTTATGTGGCTCTCACTTCCTAACGAGCCATGAAAACTGGAGAGATCTTATGAGGCTCTCACTCCCTATCTATGCTTGCTGGGGAGATCTTATGAGGCCTTCACTCCCTGACAAGCCATGATTGCTGGGGTGTTGGCTGAGACTTTGGAAATGCATCAACCTGGTTTGTCGGTCCAAGCACCCTTTCGTGGGTTTTCATTTGAATAGAGGAAATGGCACCATGAAGACGGCTTTAACCAACTTCCGTTATTTTCGGGCTCTTTTACCCATGACTTTGTGGTCATGTCCACATATTTCATCCATTTTTTCTCACGGTACTCTTGTGGGGTATTCACCGTGTCTGGGTTTATTTTTCCACGAAACTCTCTTACTCATGGTTTCGTAACCATGCCTGTCCGTCATTTTTACTCATGGCGTTCCCTTGTCCAGGTGTACACCATGCCCTTTTTTTTTGAGAGAAGGCATGTAATAGGGTCATGCCTTCGAGACCTATGCGAAGCCTTTTAACGTCATGCGACCAGGACGTGCACTATTTTTTTAGGGTCATACAGCTAGACCGTACCGGTAAGGAATGGTAGTCTATAGAGGTCATAGAATGATTCTGGGGGTGACTTTGACTCACTTGGGAAGGTGGCATGAAGTTGCCTGTAGAGAGCCGATTGGATGGTAGGTGAAAAGTGGTGACCCACTAGCTGGCGGTGAGATGTCTTACCGTTTGGTGAGCATGGGTAAGACCTACTGGGGAATGAGATGAAAGATGGTGATGCACGTAAAGGGTGTGTGCGTGTACGTAGACTCACTAGGGAGGCAATAGAAGTGTTGTAGGTGGCCCGCACACATGAATGGGTTGGCTGGGGAAGATGTGCATGGTGATGCATGTAAACGGCATGTGGGCCTAGGTAGGCTCACTGAAGAGAAGAAAAAGAGGGTATGCGCACACCAATGGGCTGGTTGGAGAAGACGTGCATGAAGATGCACGCAAAAAGGGAGGTGTGGGCGCACATGGGGCATCTTTAAGGTCATGCCTCTTGGATCTCAACGAAGCAATTTAACCTCATTCGGCCAGGACGTGCACTATGGTTTAAAGTCATATAGTTTGGACCATAGTTACGTAGTTTAAAGTCATGCAACTGGGATCGTGCAACTAGACCTCTGCTACAGTTTATGGTCATATAGTTTAGACCGTGGCTATGCAGTTTATGGTCAGGGACCATGGACCATGTACGAGTTGCCATGTCAGTAGGGTTGCATGAGGGGTAGGTATGTGGATTGCAATCTGACTCCCTGGGGATAAAAATAGTTCAGGCTATCCACATGTGAAGAGATGTAAATGAAGGTGGTGATCCTACGAGGGGTAGTTAATGGGAAAGGCATCAATGGGGATTAAGAGGGCCAGTGTGATTCCACGGGGATAGTGAATATCGGTGTGCATGGAACTCCGAAAGGCTAGGGCACGGATGAACCCCACTGTGGCTTGAAGGAAGGATGTCTCTAACTCTCTAGAGATGATGGGATGAGTACGACCCTTACATGCATCTAACTCCATTGGGGGTCCAGTTGGAGTTATGCATATGGACCATTCGACACACTTTACTGGTTTAGGGTCTTGTAGGTCGAACTATGGCTGTGCAGTTTAAAGTCATACAGCTAGGACCGTGCAATTTTTTATCGTGCAATTAGACCTCCCCTACAGTTTAGGGTCATATTGTTTGGATCGTAGTGCTAAGCCTTTTAACCTCATGTGGCTAGGACGTGCACTATGGTTTAAGGTCACACATCTGGACCATGGTCGTATGTTTAAGGTCATGTGACAAGGACTTTGCAGTTTGACGTCGTGCAACTAGACTTTCGCTATAGTTTAAGGTCATACAGCTTGGACCGTGGTCATACAGTTTTGAGTCGTGAGACAAGGACTATGGCTATGCAGTTTAGGGTCACGCAGCTTGGACCGTGGGGGAATCGACCCCGTGGGGAATGGAACCATTACTAGAAACTGTGCTCGCTGAGGGGCGAGATTGTGGTGTAGGGAATGAACTTCCTAAGGGTATGGGCCGATGATCTGAAGGGGAGCACCAAGGCCTGTGTATGACGCTAAGTGCCGCATTAGACCCGGATGATGGCGTCAGGTCCCTTGGTGAAGCGCTCGGCAGTAGCCTTTGACCAGACGCAGGGAGATAACTCCTTGACTGAGTGTGCGGCAATACCCTCTTAACGAAGCGCTCGGTGGTAGTACCTGAACGAGATGCACGACGACAACCTTCTTAATGAAGCGCATGGCACTAGTCCCCTAAACGTAGTCTTGACGAGGCACACGACAATGCTGGTTCGAGTCTTAGGCTTGGTTGCCCCGACCTGGCCGTATAGCCATTAAGACATAGGGACTGAAGCATCAATCTGAGTTTGTCGGGGGCAGTCTCCAGCACTGCGAGGTATAAAAGGGGGACAAACCCCACATTACTGTTTTACTAAAGGGTAAAATAGTAGAAGGGCATTTTAGAGAGAGAGAGAGCCAAAGCTCTTGACGAGGGTTTTTGGCGAGCACTTCCCAGACAGAACATGTAGAGAAAGGTCCTTAGAAATTTTTTGGGGAACTTTAGGAGGTGTGAAGCTTCACAGTGCGCTTTTGAACAGTTTTCAGCTAGCGTCGAAGCTTTCTGAAGAAGGCAGAGGATCTCTCGGGGCCTTGGCAAAATTTGCAAAGTTGCCCTGTCGAAGTTCGAGTGCTTCTACAGTAGTTTTGCTGTTGAAGGGGGGGTCGCAAAGAGCTCAGAGGGCTTTGTCAGTTCTCTCGTTGTTAGAGTAAAAGGAGATGGGGCTACATTGATCTCATCAGAATTTTAGCGCAATTTCGGTGAGCTTTTGTGGACTGCTGAAGTGGGAAAAACGGGGTCAAAGGACAATCCATCAAGTCTTAGGGAAGTCTTCTGGGGACTTCTAGTGGTTTTTGCTAAGTTTGATAACAAGCAGGAGGCGGGAGAGGGTTTTCCCGGTGTTTTTCATGATATTTCCTGTTGGGTGGAAGGTTGTTTCTGACTCGGGAAAGCCACACCGATAGAGGAAAGAAAAGGGTCTGCTGAGGGATCCTGATGGTCGAAGGTGTGTTTCTGACAAAGCCCATAGGATTGCAGGGAAGGCAAAGGATCGTAAGAAGGTGGACCCTCGGCGAACAGTTGGGGGAACGGAAGAGGCGTGGGAGTCAATGTCCCTCGATAATTGGGAACAGTTGAAGTACTTCAAAGTCATGCATGACATAACATCACATGTGGTGTCGCCTTCGTACATCCCTGGGTCATACACGGTGATAGGTCTGAGCGGCATTAGCATACTAGTGGTGATGATAAGATGAGGCATTGTGTTGTGCACTGCGATGACATCAGATGGCGATGCCTCGTGGGGTTCAAAAGTGATGGAAAACGAGGAGGCCTTGCCACTACAGTGTGTTGGAAGCAATGTCCTTCAGCACAACCGTGAAGTCCATGTTGTTTTGTGGAAGGGCATCCATTGTGAACTAGGTACACTCTCCCTCATAGGCCTGTTCTTTACCAGAGAAGTCTGCCTTATATATTTGATATACTCATCAGATGAATTAAAGTTGACTCGAAAGTGGTTGTCTTGTTCTTTTGGCATGTAACTATCCTCTTATCCTCAGATGCAAGAGCAACACCGTCGGCTTTGGTTTGTAATCGTGCTCTTATCCTCAGATGAAAGAGCTTTGTAACTTCCCTGATAATGGGCCTTCGATTGTAACTTGCAACTTTTTCTAATTCAATGAAAGAAATGAATTTCCTTTGAGTTGGCTTGATGTTTCTCGTCTTCATTTCTATCATTTTGTTGCACACACCACGCTTTAATGCCATGTTAGGGATAATACTTCTTTAAATATCACCCGTTGATAGGGGGCATCGCCTCGTCTCCATCAGAGTTCGTCAGTACATAGGCCCCACTTGGTGTAACCTTTTGATTACGAATGGACCCTCCCACTTAGGCACAAACTTTCCTTTATAGCGCCCGTGTATGATGATTGGTCTCTTGAATACTAGGACTAGGTCCCCACGAGCGAATGAACGAACCTTGATAGAATTGGCAATGGCTATCTTCATTCTTCCTTGATTGAGCTCAAGGTTTTGTTGGGCCTCTAGTCTCTTTTGATCAAGGGCATCCAACTCTTGGTAATGGAACCTGACCCTCGTCTTCAGCTAGTCCCTGATGTATAGCACCACGGAGTGAGGGTATTTGAATTTCGAGGGGTAAGACCTCCTCACCCCCATGGACCAGAGAATAAGGGGTGAAATTCATAGCATTACGAGTGGTAGTGCGATAGGCCCACAGAGCCTCAGGTAGCTTCTCGTGCCAGTTCTTCTTTGACTTTGACACTGATTTTCAGAGCACCCCATACAAAGTCTTATTGAACACCTCTTCTAACCCGTTGGCTCGAGTGTAGTACATAGTCGAGTACTTTCACTCAAAACCAAATTGGTTGACTAGGTGGTCAACATGCTAGCTATTGAACTGGGGGCCATTGTCAGAAGTCATTCGGTCTGGGACCCTGAACCAATATATGATGTGGTGTCGCATGAAGTTAGCCACAACGGTCCTCGGAACCTGTCTGAGAGGGATTGCCTCAGCACATTCGGAAAAGTAGTCTGTCGCCATCACGATGAAGGAATGACTCCAGACAGAAGGAGAGTAAATGGGTCCTACAATGTCCATACCCCACTAGGGAAAAGGGCCATGAAGTCACCGTAGGATGGAGAGGCTCTGGGGCCTAATGAATGAGGCTTGAGTGGATTTGGCACACCTGACATCTTTTGGCATTGTTTTCGGCTTCAGCTACCATGGAAGGCCAGTAATACTTGAGTCAACATATGCACTTATAGAGCATGGGGCCGGACTGATGCAGCCCATTTGAACGCATTTTCATCACCTTGGTCCCTAGTAGGAAGCAGGTCAATAAAGCATACGAAACAGTGGAAAATTCTCGACAATCTCATAATGGCCTTAGAATTTATCAAGATCGTCATCAGCACTTCAAACGACCACCTGCTAAGTTTTTTCATGATCAGACATGTTTAAAGCAGTGAATACAAGGAAATAGTTTTCGAAAAATTGGCCTCTATCACCTTGAAATGGACTCTACAACTGGAGCCACATTTTTGGTGTCTCAAATTATTGTGGGACCACCGTCATTGGATTTGGCACATTCGAAAACCCCTATGGGCCAAGTTTTGACTTGATCAGACACTCAGAACAAAGATATGAGCAAAACAATGAAATAGGAGAGACCGCACACTCTTCCCGTATAGCCTCACTGCACCAAAATACCATTAAAGGTGGTTGTTTTTATAGTCACGGGAAGTCACTTTTGAGGCCTGTAACTTACTTGTTCCAAGTCAGATCTCTCCGAAATTTAATGAGTTTATTCGTCTCATCAAGCCGAACAATTCGATATATCCGAGTAGGGATAAAAGCTATAAAGAAGTTGTCGATCCGTGAAGAAATTGTAAAAAATTCAGCAGCGACATGCCTCGCTCGATGAACCAAATCACGACGCTCACACAACGAATCGATGCAAAACCAATTCCATGGTGTGTGTAAGGTTCAGGGCTATCATTGGACCAAACCATGCACATGATGGAGGGTCAGATTTCATGCACGAAGCCTACGAAGTTACTAAAATTCTGACCGTCAGATTCTAGATTCCTACCAAAACTCACAAGTTGCAAAATCTTCGTTCGGACTCCACATATCGTTCCGATTGTTGCCACGTGATTGTGATGACATGCTTAGTGTGCTACGATGAAGAAATCACATAAAAACATTAAGGAAAGACTGCACTATCGATCTGAAGTTTCCAGGATTCACACAAATTTCAAGTCTCATGATCATGACTCAAAAACATGATTCATGACACGAAGTTGGTATCAAAACAATCATCATGTCGAGCCCTACATGAAAACAATAATCTTTCGATCAAACGGGCATCAAAACAACCCCAGGTCTGCCACGGAAGATCATGCAAGTTCTTCGGTAGCCCCAAGGACTGTTTCGAAAATCGACACATTGTTAGACAGGGGAAAAACAGTCTTTTTGTACCCATTTTAGAATTTCTCTTAAGTCAATTAAATCTTAATTTTTAGCAATTAGGTTTAATTTTGATCAATCCACCCATGTTTGGACACAACTCTATATAAACAGGCACTGCCTCATTATAAAAGGACACCACGCCAATCCGCCACCACCTCTCAATCTTGAGTGAATTCTTTGAAGATTCAATAAAATTTTGATTCCTTGCTTAAGCCTGTGAGTACTTCTTAGAAAGAGAAAGGAGAGAGAAGAAAAGGGCTGGTACCCTTCGGGTAAGAACCTTTCTCTCTCCTCCCTCTCTTTCTCTTTCTTTTTCTCTCTCTCTTCTCTCATTCCCTCTCTCTCTCTGCTCTCCGTGTCAACTGGCGAGACCTAGTGCCGATTTACTCCCTCTCTTCTTCTGCCATCTGGGGAAGACCTAGCACCGGTTGGCTTTCTCTCTCCTCTTCTCCCAACTGGTGAGACCTAGCGTCGGTTGGCTTTTTCTCTCTTCGTCTATCAGTTAACGAGACCTGGTGCTGGTTAGTCTCCTCTCTCTTCTTCTACAGTCTGTGAGATCTAGCACCAATTGGTCTCCTCTCTCTTCCTCTATCAATAGGTAAGACCTAACGTCGGTTGCCTTTTCTCTCTCTACCTATCGGCATGGCCTAACACTGGGTTAGTCACCTCTCTCTTCTTTTATCAGTCGGTGAGACCTTGTGCCGGTTGTCATTTCTCTTGCTACTAGTCAACGAGGCCTAGCATCGGGGTTGTCTCCTCTCTCTTCTTCTATCAGTCGGTGAGCCCTAGCACCGGTTGACTTTTCTCTCTCTACCAATCGGTGAGGCCTAGCGCTAGGTGGGTCTTCTCCCTCTTTTTCTATCAGTCGGCAAGGCCTAGCATCAATTGGTTTTTCCTCTTTTCTTCTGTCAGTTGGTAAGACTAAGCGTCAGTTGGCTCCCTTCCTCACTTCTCATCTGACATAGTCGGTGAAGCTTACCGCCGACTGCATCCTCTCTCTCCTATCTCCTGAAATAGTTGACGATGTCTAGCGTCGACTGCATCTCCTCCTCTTTCTTCTCTCTCCTTCCGTCTAACCCCTTTCTCTCTTTAACCATTCCTCTGCTGCTCTCTCGTTTGGCCAAGAGGGATTGAGGTTAGCATCTCATGGCAGTCCTATCATCTAGCCGTAATGTTATCGCTTCAGGTTTGCTTGGCATGCTTTAGTACCACGATAGACTGACCATCATGTCTAGCTAGTCAATATCAACAATAATGTATAATAGCAATCCCGTGAGCCGATCTCAGTTACCGAGCCCATTTCGCCACGACGTTATGTCAATTATCCACCAGTCTAGTCATTGCCCTGACCTTCTATCTTGTTCGAATTCTTCTTTCCCCCCGTCTTTCTTTCTTGCTTGTCTGCGCTCTTCAGAAAGGAAAAGGGTGAGGACTAACCCATCTATCCCATAACCTTTGCCATATATGTGTACGATTGCAAAAAGCAGAAAATAAGAAGAATATGAGCCAAGGTAGGCGATTCCAAGCCACTTTCATTACTGGGGGGCTTTCTTTGTGATCTAAGAGGGCGCCCATGCGAGTCAGCCTGAGTAAGTCTCGAACCCACCTTTTAAATTCCTCTCTCACCGGTTGGTAACACCTACCCCATTTTCCAATGAGGTTCCAGAGAGAGCAATCTCACGAACGTCCTGGGTCTTCCCCGAAACCCGAGACATGAGACGCCCGATCCCTCAGGGATCCAGAGGAAGAGACTGAGGCACCTTACCAGCTTGGCAACTTCATTGGGGACTTACTACCCCTTAGTCTAATCGTTCTTGTTTGTTTCTTCTTTATCTGCTTTCGTCATTATTTCACATTCACTTATGGATGCCGGGATCTATAACCCATTCATTCGGATCAAGGATTTTCTTATCCCGTTATTTGAGAGTGTCCCTAAGGAAAAAGGTCCTTTGACTACATTCCCGACCATCCTCTTGAGCAAAGATCCCTTGTCTAAGTCCCAGGTCTTAACCTGGATTGGTGTGAGGTGAGAATAGAAGGTCCCTCACTCCCCAGCTCTTTACTCTAGTGGAAATTCCACCAAGGCGCCTTGCATGAGCGGCACTTATGTTGCCCCACAAAGCATGCATTGAGCCACCAGCAAGTCACTTACCGGTCATGTTTATGAGGTACACCGGAAGGCTGCCCAGACCCTTTCTACAAAAGGCAAGTGAGTTGTCAGTGCCTCTGTGGGTCGCCATATGGCTACCCCCCACATTCTTACACCAGAGGTCTCTATCACTAGAGGCTCAACACAGAGAGGCAGAAACCCCACGATCTCCACCCCTTACACACACCACATGACTCGTGGGTCACCCAAAATCTGCTCCTTAACCGAATATACCCAAACCTACTCCTTAACAGAATATACTCACAAACCAATGATAAGACTGGGAGCACAAGGCCATGATCAAGAGAAGGTGAAAAATGATGTGATAGGGCATTTATGAAAGCTTCCATGCCTTCTTAGTGTCTACGATGCCCTCACGCTTTCGAAGGATCACCAGATAGCTTTGGTTCATACTCTTTCCGACTGAGAAGTGTACGACACTAAAGTAGAACCTATCGAGGTAGACACGAAAATTCTACAAGGATGTATGCCAATCACCTTTTCAGAGGACGATCTGCCGCTAAGGGAAAAATTTCATAATTCGCCCCGTCTTTGTTGCTAGCGAATTACATGCATGCCCCATCAACCGAATCATGTTAGATGGAGGTTCGGCTGTCAAGCTCACTCCAAGAAGGATGCTTACTCGATTAGTCAGGGTCCGAAGACCTTACCCTAACCCACATCATAGTTCATGGGTTTAACCAATCAGGAGAGAAACCAGCTGACACAATACGCCTTTGTTTTAAGATAGCTAAGCTGAACTTTTATGCCTAGTTTCATGTAATCGACATCTACACTTCTTACAATATTCTCCTCGATCGGCCACGGCTCCATTATCAGGGGGTGGTTCCATCAACATTACACCAATGTTTCAAGTATAATGGAGACGGGAGACAACATACGGTCTATGATGGCAAAAGACAATTCCCTGTGGCCGAAACTCACTATGCAGATGCAAAATATTGTGTCATAGATCTGGCGTCACCGTAGAAGATGAGAGAAGAAGGTCACGAGTCTATAGGCAAGACTGTGTCTTTGTCTCATGAAGATGTTGAGGATGTTGGGTGGACGTTAGTGAATATGTTCAAGGAAGAAGAAAGGAAGGGCAAGATTTTTACCCCTAACTACTCTTCATTCCAACATCCCATCTATCATCCCCTAAGAAACCTCCCAGTTCTGAGCCACCTTGGCAAGAAAATGAACCAAAGGTCATTCCTGAGATCGAGCAATCCATGGGGGTAGAATTCCCGGCTCCAAGGGTCACTTATATGTCGAACCATCATAAAGTCTTACATATCCCCGTTGCACTCTCGAAAGCCGAAGCAACGCGTCAACCGCCACGAAAAGCCTTGCAAAATCCTGTTGCTATAAGTTTAAAGGATGTTCTTCAGACTGTTGTCCAGCCAAAAGTTTTACATTTCCCCGACCTTTCAGGAGAGAAGTTCGGAGAAGGGAAACCTCCTTCCCGTAAAAGGCAAGATCCTCTAGCAAACTTTAGAAACGAAGTTTGCAGCTTCCAGAACCAATTGGAGGTCATGCGTATCACTTCAAAGCATCTCAAAGAGTTCGTTCCAAAGACTGTAAGCTATGATGAGCTCGAAGTAAACAAGCCACTAGTGGAGGCCGAAGTCCCTCCTGACTGGACTATCTATAGCAATCAGGCTCACCAAATCATGAGGAAAATGAACTATGAACCTTTGGCCAATCAAACATTGAAGGGAGAAGAGGCAATGCCCCTATCAACGGGCGATACCTAAAGAAGTATTATCCGTAATGCGTAGGGACTCAACGTGAAATCAAGCAAGATAGTTCAAACAAAATGCTAATTTTTTTTTTATATTACAGTAAAAATGAGTTACAAGTCACAAGAACCCATTACTAAGGAGCTTTCAAGTCTCTTGCTTCTGAGGATAAGACGACAGTTACAAACCAAAACTTACGCTTTTTCTCTTGCATCTCACAGTAAGAGGACGGTTGAAGGCCAAAAAAAATGCCTGTCCCATGAAGAAGAAGAAAACCCACAAAAGCAAGGCCTGGTCATGAAGAAGAACCGAAACCACTTGGAGAGTTAACTTTAATTCATCTGATGAGTAAGAGGATGGTTAGAGGCCCAAAGACAAAGCAGAGCCACTCCAAGAAGTTAGCCTCAGTCCATCCGACGTGTATGTCAAACATACGAGCAAGATACCTCATTTGACATGTTTGTCGAACATACGATGTAGGATCCATTCCACGTGTATATCAAACATACAATAAGGGCTGCCTTAGTAAGGAGTTGGCCGATGACGAGAAGCACACCTCGTTCACAGTGGATGCCCTTCCATAGAACAACGTGGACCTCACTGCCATCCTGGAGGATTTGGCTCCCAACAGATACCACAAGCCACACCTCAAGCTTCGCTACTTTTTGCCTGCCCATGGACATCGCCGAGCGTCGCGAACCCCGCACAACACTTACTGACACATGTGAGCATCTTTCTTTGCACCATGATAAGCCACTTGTGCTGATGAGTATCGACTAAAGCCAGCACTGATTGCGTTCTCCCAAGGCCAGTGGTGGCTGTGCTCCTAACCCTTGGCTCTGACTGTTTTGCTTGAGGGTCAGCACCGGTTTTATCAGCACTCCAAATCATCAGTGCCGATTACCTTAACACCAGTTGGACTTCTATTAACACCGACCCTGTCACGACTGCTTGCCTCCCGAGACTCCTCGTTTTCACACCTCCTTAAATGGTCATAGGATTTCCATGGATAACGGTTCGCCTCCAGCAACCGTATGCCTTCCTCACGATGGTTCACTTGCAGCAACCGTACGCCTTCCTCGCGATGGTTCACCTCTAGCGACCGTATCCCTTCCTAATGATGTGTCACCTCCTACAGCCGTACGACCCACCTCCAGTGACCGTTCGTCTTCCACCGAAATTTCTCCCACACGGTAGGAAACTCACAAAAAACTTTCCAGCCTATCGTTTTGCTCTGAACATCACGAGAACCTCGTCGAGAAGTGCCGAAAAACTTCCATAACCACTAGGAAACCACTTAAAAACCCTCAGAGAGCTCTCAGGACGTGCGAAAATACTTGTTAATGCGTTTCCCCCCCTTCTCGAAAGAAAAATGATAGTCGGAGCCTGCTGTGCTTCTCGAAAAGCTCTCCTTTCCCTGCTACTGTCTCTGCAACTTCTCAAAATTCTAAGCAAAGTATGCACGTCGAAGGTCTTCTCCGCAAAACCCTTGCCGGAATCCTGCTACCTGCCAAAGAACGTACCCTGCAGAGACTGTTGCTGAAGTCCCACTGCTCGCTACAAACATTAATCGAGCACTCTCTCCTCGTAGTTAAAGAAAACTTGCTTAAGTTTTAGCCTTTGTGAAAAATAACGGAAAAATGGGGTTTTGCCTCCTTATATAGACTACATTGCCCTCAAAAGCACTTCACATTCTAGGAATACTAGTTGCATCCAAGGGAAGCAAAGCGATAATGGGCCATGTTGGGTTTCGATACGAGGCCCAAGAACTCTAAACAAACTTAGCCCTGGTTGACTTAGCACCAACTGTGTCTTCAAAACGACCGTAGCGCCGATTAACTTAGCGCCAGTTGACTTCAGATGATATCATAGGTCATTCACAATGCCAGCCTAACAGCGCTGATTGTGTTAGAACTCAGTGCCGGTTGTGTTGTGACAACTCAAAGCCGGTTGTGTTGTGAGAACGCGGTGTCGGTTGTGCTGTGAGAACTCAGTGCCGGTTGAATATTCACAATAAACCATCAGTGCTACATATGGTGTTAGCTGTATTTCAAGCAATGTATGCCCTACCACTATCCCTAGTGGAGTTGTGTACCCAAGCCAGGGTGTGTCATCCTTAATGGAGTCAGAGTTGTCCGGCGTCCCCCACTAGGAGTCACACCCATATTGCAACCCATCATCCTCAGTGAAGTTGTGGTCATTCTTACCTCCCCAATACTTAGTGGGTCAGCTTCACACTAAGCTACCTTGTCCACTGGGAGTCAGGTTATCGGTCATAATGTCTCATCTTTCACCCTAGAGAGTGTCTTACCCCCTTAAAAACCACAGAAAATTCACTTCTGCTAGTCATCCATCATCAGTCACCATTTCCAATAAGCGCTCACTTTGAGAATGGTCTTAGCCATGTTATCCCTAGGGAGTCAGATTACCATCCACAAGCATATTCCCCATGGAGCTCCACCTACATGGCGATAAACACAACGGTCTGTGCTACATGACCCTAAACTGCACAGCCCTGGTCTAGACGCATGACCCTAAACTCCACGGTCTTTGCTGCATGACCCTAAATTGCACAGCGTTACTCAAGACGCACGACCCTAAACTCCGTGGTCTATGCTGCATGACCATAAACTGAACAGCCTTGGTCTAGACGTAATACCCTAAACTCCACTGTCCGTGATGCATGACCCTAAACTACCCCTGATTTAGACGCACAACCCTAAATCCGCGGTTCGTGCTCCATGACCCTAAATTCAATAGCCTTCATTTAGACATATGACCCTAAACTCTGCGGTCCATGCTACATGACACTAAACTGAACATCCCTGGTCCAAATGTACGACCCTAAATTTCATGGTCTGTGCTGGATGACCCTAAACTACACAGCCTTGGTCTATATGCACGACCCTAAACTCCGTGGTCCATGCTGCAAGACCTTAAACTACACATACCTGGTGTAGACGCACCCTAAACTATGCAGTCCATGCCGCATGACCCTAAACTGCATAGCTTTGGTCTAGACGCATGACCCTAAACTCCACAGTCTGTGCTGCATGACCCTAAACTATGCAACCCTGGTCTAGATCCATGCCCCTAAACTCCGTGGTCCGTACTGCATAACCCTAAACTGCACAGCCCTAGTCTAGACACACGACCCTAAACTCCTCGGTCCGTGCTGCAAGACCTTAAACTGAACAACCCTGGTCTAGACGTAGGACCCTAAACTTCGTGGTCCATGCAACATGACCCTAAACTGCACAGCCTGGGTTTAGACACCCGACCCTAAACTTCCCGGTCCATGCAATGTAACCCTAAACTGAACAGCCTTGGTCTATACGTACGACCCTAAACTCAACGGTCCGTGCTGCATGACCCTAAACTGTACAGCCCTAGTCAAGACTCACGACCCTAAACTCTCCGGTCTATGTTGCATGACTCTAAACTGAACAGCCCAGATCTAAACACACGACCATAAACTTCTTAGTCCATGCTGTATGACCCTAAAATGAACAACCCTGGTCTAGACATACGACCCTAAACTACGAGGTTTGTGCTACATGACCCTAAACTACATAGCCTTGGTCTAGACGCATGACCCTAAACTCCGAGGTGCAAACTATATGACCTTAAACTATAGCGGAGGTCAAGTTGCACGACCTTAAACGGTATGGTCCAAAATATATGACCTTAAACCATAGTCTACATCCCGATCATACGATGTTAAACTACACAACACCACGGTCCAACTAAATGACCTTAAACCATAGCCTATGTCTCGGTCACACAACGTTCAACTGCACAACACCATGGTCTGAACTGTATGACTTTAAACTGTAGCGGAGGTCAAGTTGCACAATATTAAACTGCATGGTCCTAGTTGTATGATATTAAAATTGAATAACCATAGTCCAACTATATGACCTTAAACCATAGTACACGTCTTGATCGCATGACGATAAACTGCTTTGTCCAAGTCAAGGAGGCGTGATCATAAGCTCACCCCGACATACTTGCACAAGCCTTTACGTGCACTTTCACGCACGCCTTTCCTAACCTAACTGTTAGTGTGCACACATCACCTTCATTACCTCCCCATGAGTTCATCACCCTACATTATTCCCCTGTGAGTCTCACCCATTCTCACAAAACGACGAACCATCCTGTCACCCATACTCGTTGTAAGTTAGTGGGTCACCATCGTCCACTCACATTTAATACATCACCCATCTCTCATGAGAAGTGAGCCAAACCACCACCATACTCACTCCGTGGCCTTCATAGGTTGTCATCCATCACCGTTATGGTCTAGTTATATATGACTTTAAACCATAGCGCATGTCCTAGCCACATGATGTTAAACTATTTTGCATGGGTCCCGGAGGCATGACCGTAAACATGCCCTCACATAAAAAAATAAAAAAAAAGGGGAAAAGAAGAAATAACAGGCATTGTGTATACCTGAACAATGGAACACCATGAGTAAAAACAACGAATGGGCATGGTCACGAAACCATGAGTAAAAGAGTTTCGTGAAAAAAAAGTGAAAACCTAAAAGGCCATCGTGAGTAAAAATGAACAAAAAGGGTGGACATGACCGAAAGGTCATGGGTAAAAGAGCCCCAAAATAATAAAGAATGAAGTTGGTGAAAAACGTCTCTACGGCGCAGCTTCCCAAATTCAAGCGAAAATCTACGAAGGACGCTTGGACTAATAAACAGTTTGATGTAACATTCACTTCTACAGAGGGCCTCAGCCAGTACTCTCTACATCATCAAGACATCCAATGGGGTGTGGACGGTAAAATCACCCCTGGATATTCCCACATCAGTTCGGGATGAACATGTAGCCCAGTCGATGTCCTTTTCTAGTCCTGGGTGAATAGGTAGCCTAATCGACGTCCTCCTCCAGTCTTTGGTGAATAGGTAGCCCAATCGACATCCTTCTTCAATCTTAGGTGAATAGGCAGCACAGTCGACATCCTTCTTCATTCCTGAGCGAACAGGTAGCCCAGTAGACGTCCTTCTGTAGTCCTGGGTGAATAGATAGCCCTGTCGACATCCTTTTTCAGTTTTGCGTAAACAAATAGCCCAGTAGATGTCCTACTCCAGTCCTCAGTGCACAAGTAGCCCAGTCAGCATCCTTCTTCAGTCTTGGGTGAAATGGTAGCCCAATCGTTATCCTTCTTCAGTCTTAGGTGAACAGGTAGCCCAATCGACATCCTTCTTCAGTCTTCGGTAAATAGGTAGCTGGGTCGACAACCTCCTCCAAACCTGGGTGAAAATGTAGCCCAGTCGACATCCTTCTTCAATCCTGGGTGAACAGGTAGCCCGCACGACGTCCTTCCCCAGTCTTGGGTGAATAGGTAGCCCAATCGAAGTCCTCCTCCAGTCCTCGGTGAACAGGTAGCCCAGTCGACATCCTTCTTTAATTCTAGGTGAATAGGTAGCCCAATCGACATCCTTCTTTAGTCCTGGGTGAAAAGGTAGCCCACTCGACATCCTTCTTCAGTCCTGAGTGAATAGGTAGCCTAGTCGACGTCCTTCTTCAGTCCTGGGTGAATAGGTAGCCTGATTGAGATCCTTCTCAAGTCTTGTGCGAACAGGTAGCCTAGTCGACATCCTTCTTCAGTCTTGGGTGAATAGGCAGCCCAGTCCACGTCCTCCTCCAATCTTGGGTGAATAGGTAGCTCAGTTGACATCCTTCTTAAGTCCTGACCAAACAGGTAACATGGTCAATGTCCTTCTCCTGTCTTGAGTGAAGAGGTAGCCCAACCGAAACCCTTGTCCAATCTTAGCGGAATAGGTAGCCCAGTCGACATCGCTCTTCAAAGCCGGGTGACAACGTAGCCTAGTCATTATCCCTTCTTCGAGGACCTCCTCCGCATGCACGGAGTGTGCATGCCTTCTCCTTCTCCTACAAGACCTCCTCCCCATGCACGGAGTGTGCATGCCTTCTCCTTCTCTTACAAGACCCCATGCATGAAGTGTGCATGACTTATTCCTCTCTTATAGACCACCTCCCCATGCATGGAGTATGCATTCCGTCTCCTTCTCTTACAAGACCTCCTTCCCATGCATGTAGTGTTCTTGCCCTCTCTTTCTCTTGCAAGACCTCCTCCTTATGCACGGAGTGTGCAAGCCTTCTTCTTCTTTTACAAACCCACCTCCCCAAGCACAGGGTGTGCATGCCTTCTCCTTCTCTTATAGACCTCCTCCCCATGCATGGAGTATGCATGCCTTATCCTTCTCTTACAAGACCTCCTTCCCATGCACGGAGTGTGCATGCCTTCTCCTTCTCTTATAAGACCTTCTCCTCATGCATGGAGTGTGCATGCCTTCTCCTTCTCTTAAAAGACCTCCTCCTCATGCACGGAGTGTGCATGCCTTCTCTTTCTCTTATAGTCCCTCTCCCCATGCATGGAGTATGTCTGCCTTCTCCTTCTCTTACAAGACCTCCTCCCCATGCATGGAGTGCGCATGTCTTCTGCTTCTCTTATAACCCTCCTCCCCATGCACAGAGTGTGCTTGCCATCTCTTTCTCTTATAAAACCCCCTCCCCATGCATGGAGTATGCATGCCTTCTCCTTCTCTTATAGACCTCCTCCCCATTCATAGAGTGTGCATGCCTTCTCCTTCTCTTATAGACCCCTCTCTCCATGAAGCTAGGTGACAAAGTAGCCTAGTCATCATCTTTCCAAGGCAGAAACTGACAAGGCTAGAGCAAAACCTGCCAGAGACTTCTGCTCGCCTAGCCGACACGACCAAACCTTCGGGATCAGCTAATAGACATGTCTTGGACTTGACTCGATAGACAAGACCAATATTGGTACTCTGATAGTCAAAAGCCAACCTTGCACAAAAGGAAAAAAATGCTGCCAAAAAGTCTCTTCTACCCCTAAAGTCTCCATGGATGGACCCGCAAACTATGCATCCCTACATCTAAGTAGCCTAGTATCACCATTACGTGAATCTCCTCAACGTTCACGTGGTCCTGTGGCTAAGAAGAACAACGTAAAACTCGAAGGAAACTTTTCGAATGACTATCCTTCTCGCTTCTCTTAAAGTACAACAATTGGTGGGGCAAGATGTTTGACCACATTTTTCATCACCTTGGTCGCTGGTATGAAGCAGGTCAATAAAAGCCTACGAAACAGTGGAAAAATCCTCATAGTCTCAGAATGGCCCCAGAATTGTTCAAGATCATCATCAGTACTTCAAAATACCACCTGTCAAATTTTGTCACGATCAAACATATCTAAGGCAGTGAACACAAAGAAACAATTTTTAGAAAAATTGGCCTCTAGCACCCTGAAACGGAACCTACAACTAGAGCAACATTTTCGGTGTCTCAAATTACTATGGGACCATCGCCGTTATATATGGCACGGTCGAAAACCCCTACGAGCCAAGTTTTCGCTTGATCAGACATTCGAAAACAAAGATATGAGCAAAACATTGAAACATGAGAGGCTGCACATTATTCTCTATAGCCTCACTACACCAAAACACCATTAAAGGTGGCTGTTTTTACAGTCATGAGCAGTCACTTTTGGGGCTCGTAACTTACTCATTCCAAGTCAGATCGCTCCCAAATTTGATGAGCATATTCATCTTATCAAGATATGTGGCACGCCCCGAAACGATATCCAAGTAGGGAGAAACGTTATAGAGAAGTTGTCGATCGGTGAAGAAAATGCAGAAAATTCAACAGCGACACGCCTCGCTCGATGAACCAAATCACAATGCTCCCACAACGGATCCACGTAAAACTAATTCCATTGTGTGTGTACGGCTCAGGGCTATCCTTGGAACGAACCATGTACATGATGGAGGGCAATATTTTATGCACAAAGACGATGAAGTTACTAAAATTTCGGCCGTCGAATTCTAGATTCCGGCCAAAACTAAAAAGTTGTGAAATCTTCGTTCGGGCTCCAAATCGCGTTCCGATTGTTGTGACATGATCGTGATGACATACTTAGTGAGCTATGATGAAGAAATCACAGAAAAAGCATTAAGGAAAGACCACACTATCGATCCGAAGTTTCCAAGATTTAAGCAAATTTCAAGTCTCGTGATCATTACTCAAAAACATCATTCATGGCTTGAAATTGGTATCAAAACAATCGCCATGTCGAGCCCTACAAGAAAACAATAATATTTCAATAAAACAGGCATCAGAATAACCCCGGGTCAGCCACAGATGATCACGCAAGTTCTCGGGCAGCCACAGGGACTGTTATGAAATTCCACACATTATTAGGCAGGGGCAAAACAGTATTTTTGTAACTATTTTTAGAATTTATTTTAATCCAATTAAATCTTAATTTTCATCAATTCGGTTTAATTTTGATAAATTCACCCATGTTTTGGCACAACTATATATAAACAGGCACTGTCTCTTTATAAAAAGGACGGCACGCAAATCCCCCTTCACCTCTTGGTCTTGAGTGAATTCATTAAAGATTCAATAAAATTTTGATTCCTAGGTTAAGCTTGTGAGTACATCTTGGAGAGAGAGAGGAGAGAGAAGAAAAGGGCTGATACCCTTTAGGCAGACAACTTTCTCTCTCCTCCCCTATCTCTTTCTTTCTCTCTCTTTTCTCTCTCTCTCACTTCTCTCCCTTTCAACTTGTGAGACCTAGCGTTGGTTGTCTCCCTCTCTTCTTTCGTCAACTGATGAGACATAATGTCGATTGGCTTTCTCTCTCTTATTCTCTCAATTGGTGAGACCTAATGTCAGCTGGCTTTCTCTCTCTTCATCTATCAATCAATAAGACCTAGCATCGGTTGGTCTCCTCTCTCTTCTTCTACTTGTCGGTGAGATCTAGCGTCGGTTGGTCTCCTGTCTCTTCGTCTATCAATCGACGAGACTTAGCGTCGGCTGCCTTTTCTCTCTTTACCAGTCGGTGAAACCTAACACCGATTGTATTTTCTCTCTCTACCAGTCAGTAAGGCCTAGCGCTTGGTTGGTCTCCTCTCTCTTTTTCTACCACTGGACGAGGCCTGACACCGGTTGTCTTTTCTCTCTCTATCAGTCGACGAGGCCTAGCGTCAGAGTCTTCTCCCTCTTCTTCTATCAATCGGCAAGGCCTAGCACCAACTGGTTTCCCTCTTTTCTTCTATCAGTTGACGAGACTAAGCACCAATTGGCGCCCTTCCTCTCTTCTCATCTAACACAATTGGTGAAGCTTACCACCGACTGCTTCCTCTCTCTCTAATGTCCTGAAACAGTCGGTGATGTTTAGCACCAACTCAATCTCCTCTTCCTTCTCCTCTCTCCTTCCATCTATTCCCTTTCTCTCTTTAACCATTCCTCTACTGCTCTCTCGTTCGACCAAGAGGGATTGAGGTTAGCATCTCATGGTTGTCCTGTCGTCTAGCCGTAATGTTGTCGTGTCATGTTCGCTTAGCCCCCTTTACTGCCACAACAGACCAACCATCATGCTTAGCTAGTCAATATTGATAATAACCTCTAGTAGCAATCCCTTGAGCCGATCTCAGTTACCGAGCCCGTTTCACCGCCATGTTAAGTCAATTATCCACCAGTTTAGTCATTGCCCCCACCTTCGCGCTCGGTCAAATTCTTCTCTCCCCCCGTCTTTCTTTCTTCTTCTTGAATACGCATGCTTGTGTATGCTCATCAGAGAGGAAAAGGGTGAGGTCTGACCCACCTATCCCATAACCTTTGCCATATATGTGTGTGATTACAGAATGCATAAAATAAGAGGAATACGAGTAAAGGGAGGTGATTCCAAACCAGTTTCATTACTAGGGGGCTTTCTTCATGATCTAAGAGGGCGCCCACGTGAGTCAGCTCGAGTAAGTCCCAAACTCACCTTTTAAATTCCTCTCTCACCTGTTGGTAACACCTTCCCCTGTTTTTGAACGAAGTACCAAAGAGAGCAATCTCACAAATGTCCCGGGTCTTCCCCGAAACTCGAGACGTGTGTCGTCGCTCCCCCAGGGATCCGGAGGGTGAGATCGAGGAACCCAACCACACAGATGCTCGAGTGTACATATTCAAGTACTTTGCTTGCCTCTTGTGCGTCGACGCACCTGAGGAGGATTCCGTCAAATGACCGATGAAAGAGGACATCCCCATCAAGAAGGGTGTACTTGGAGGACATCCACCATGTGCCATTGCGCTCCGCTCGAACTTCGAGTAGCCTTCCATCCTTTATAAAGTCCACAATGGGCTCCCTCCAATCTTCTATTTATTCAATCGCTGCACACATCGGCTCAAAAAATCCATCTCTTGCTCCCTGGCTTTGGCTTTTTTTCCTTGGGAAACTTCTTGTCCTGCCTTGAGGACATCCCTAGCCGCGAGGAGTACCCCGAATGGATACGGTGGGCACTCAGGGAAGACATCCCTCTCATCGTCTGTGTCAACTTAGGTTCTCAAGTCAACATGTCTCCATTCGGTTACCTAGACTAGAGTGGGCCCTGATGAAGACAATTGGATGGTGGCGCCGAGCATCGAGAGTGCATCCACCTACGAGTTTTACCTTCTAGGAATATGACTTAGGGAGAAGTCATCGAACTAGGCCATGTAAGTTTTTGTCGTGTCATTGTAAGGCTTGAGAGTATCCTTCCTTATGTCGTTGATCACCTTTAACTACCATATGACTAGTTCAGAGTCACCAAAGCTGTTTAGATGTTCCAGGTCTAGCTCCTGAGCGATCTCCAGTTCGATTATGAAGGCTTGATACTTAGCTTCATTATGAAAAAATGCCTCCGCAAGAGGGAAGGATAGAGGAATCATTCCTCCATTGGGAGTCATGAAGACAACTCTGGCGCCCCCTCTATCAAACTGGAATGCTCAGTCAAAGTACATCTCCCACGGTCGAGCTAGCACCATACAGAAAACGTCCTCATCCGGGAGATCACTTGACAAGGGAGATTCTGAGGAGACTGTGTAAGCCGCAAGGAAGTCAGCTAGGGTCTAACCTTTAACTACCTAATGTGGTACATACGTGATGCCAAACTCTATTAGCAATAATGCCCACTTGGTTAAACATCCTGACAAACATTGTCGGGTCATAAGGCACTTGATTGAGTCCACTTTGAATATTAGCTTGACCTTGCTGCTGAGCAAGTAATGACGGAGCTTCTGCACCGCAAAGATCAAGGCTAAGCACATGTTTTCAATGGGAGGGTAGATCTTCTTGGCCCCTTGCAATCTTTGATTGAGATAATAGAACGTCATCTCTTTCCCTCCATCGTAGTTCTGCACCAGGAGTGCCTCGAGTGACTCATTAAGGGCGGTAATGTGATGGATTCAACAAGTATTTCTTGATGTCCTTGAGGGCAGCTTGGCAGGCTTCCTCCCATATGAAGGGATTATCCTTCTTTAGGAGATGTGAAAAGGGTTTGCATTACCCTGAGATGTTTGAAATGAACCTTCAAATGTAAGCAAGCTGTCCTTGGAGGGACCGCAGTTTATGGAGGGTTGTAGGCGGTGGCATGTCCTGAATTGCGTTGATTTTGGCTGCCTCGATCTCCAACCCATGATATCTCACGATGAACCTAAGAATTTTCTTGAGCGTACGCCGAAGGCGCATTTCAAGTTCATCTTGAGCTGGTGATGCTGCAACCGCTCAAACTCCTTTTTAAGGTCTTGTACATGAGTGGCTTTTATTTCAGACTTTACCGCCAAGTCATCCACATAACACTCGACCTCCTTGTGAATCATCTCCCTGAAGATAGTTATCATGGCCAGCTGGTACATGGAACCGGCATTCTTTAGCATCACAGTGCAACGAAAGACACCATTTGGAGACAAGAATGCAGGGGCCTCCTCATCCTCTGGCATCGTCGTGATTTGGTTGTAACCAGAATAACCGTCCATAAAGGAGAAGATTTGGCAATGGGCCACGGAGTCAACCAGCATCTTGATGAACGATAGGGGGAATCGTCCTTGGGACAAGCAGTGTTCAAGTCACGAAAGTCGATGCAGACCTGGATTTAGCCATTCTTCTTCTTGATCGGGACGACATTCGCTAACCATCATGGGTATTTGACTTCACGTAAGAATCCATCTTGCTTGAGCTTGTTTCCCTCGGCATCGATTTGCATCTCGAGGTTGGGCCTAACCCTTCTTGATTTTTTCTTCGTGGGTTTGATGGTAGGATCAATACCAAGGCAATGGAAAACAATCTAGGGGTCTAAATTAGGCATCTCGTGATAATGCCAAACGAAGACGTTTCGATTTGCTAAAAGGAGGGAGATATAGCTTTCTTTCTCATTTGAGGACATCTTTACTGAGATGAAGGTTGCCCTTGAGTTAGCCTCATCCCCAGGTTGATCTCTTCTAGTTCATCAGCTGTGGCTTGACCGCCCTCTTCCCACTCCTCGGGAGCTTCCTGAAGTTCCTAGTCGGGGGACTCACAAGGGTTTTCTTTGATCTCGAGTGTAGCCACCCATGACCCTGATATCTCGACCTCTAAGAGGGGCACAATGTGGGGGAGGGCTGATCTTTTGTTAGTCTAGGCGATAAAAGGGCCAGCTTCAAGCGAGGGATCTATAGCCTTGTGATGGGGTTCACTCAGCGCTAGCCCCGAACTGGGCGACGCCTTCTGTTCTTGGATCATGTGGCATGCTTCATGAAGGGAAGAGCCCGGAGATGGCTCGGCTTTGACTCGAGTTGCCAGGGCATCGGCAGCTATCGAGAATCCTCTTGCTTGGACCAACATTTCTCTGAGGTGTTCTTATTGCGGCATGGTGAGACTAGTGTCTCCCAACTTCATGCTTAGAGAGTCGATGTTTGGGCATCACTGAGCGGTACCTATAGAAGGAATAGAGGAGAGGGAAGAAGATGAAGGGTTAGAACGTTCACAGCAGCGTTTTACGTCGTCACCGGAGTTGGACGTTTGTCGGGGATATTTAAAGTCTTGCCCCGGCTTTGATCTTTGTGGGGTGCTTTTAATGTCGTCACTCATTTTGGCTGGCTCTTGAGATATTGATGACTCATGGCTGTCTGATTGATTGGACGATAAGATGAGGCGAGTTGTGCCTTGGATGAAGTCCCGCAAGGTTGGCAGTGGAGGAAGGGGTTTGAGGAATTCTTCCTCAAATGGTGGCTAAGGAAGATGATTCCTTCGGTTGGCTGACCTAAGTGTTCGCCATCTTATTTGGGATCCCAAAGGGGATGTTTGGACTGCCCTATCAGGCTGGCGAGAGGCGGTAGCCTGGCAGACTATCTTGCATTTTAGGGACTTGATCCTGCTTTGTTCATGGTAGACTTCCCAGCGTTGAGAAGTCGAAGGCCCTGAAGAGTCTAATGCAAATTTATGATGGGCCTACAGAGTGGCTTCTCCTTTAATGGGAGAGAGGGCTCGGATGTTTTCCAGAAGAAGAGCACAGTCGATGCGACCGTATTGGACTTTCTCCGTGACTATGGCCTCAAACCTAGAGAAGTTATTGAGTTCCTAGCCCCACGCATAGTGATAGGGGAACCAGAGTGTTTTCGTGCCTTGAACATGGTGTCTCGGCTGCCTGGTGAGCTTGGGAGTGACGATACCTTGTTGGAGCGTTGCCTTGAAGAGAGCTTATAGATGGTCTTGCTAGGCGTTTCCCTTCAAAAGGTCTTCTTGTGTAGGCGAGACAGGGACTCCAGGGTGTCTCGTCGGGTCGCCTTGAACTTCCTGACACTGTTGCATCTTCCCGGCCACGAGTTTATGGAAGCCAGTGCACTCACTGATGTCATGGCCTAGTATCCGGTGATATGTGCACCAGAGGGTCTTGCTCCTTAGAGGCAGGAACATAGGCTGCCTTGTTGGCTTTGTGGTGGTGATTCCTTCTTCGAGCATTATCGAGAAGAATGCAAGAAGGATAGCGGGTGCCCCGTCATCTTCTTTGATTGTGATTATGTGAGATGCCTCAGCTGCCCTGAACACCTTTTTCAATTCTTAGAGACCCTTGTCAATAAGGGCTTCGATAGTGTTGTTGAGCGTATAACAATCGTGAGTGGAGTGGTAGACCCTCCTGTGATAGGCGCAGTACTTCTCGTTTGCCTCCTACCTTGCCAACTCTGCAGTATTGGCCTCCGAAAATTATATCATGTTCTGTTCAAGTAGTAGCTGAAGTAATGCAGGTTTCTACTCTGTGTCGAAGGGCTAAACCTTATTCTAGTGCTAGTCGCTTCGCTCAGAGTTTTTAGGAGGCAGGATGCTGTTATAAGACTGTTGCTTGGCCTTGGCCGGAGATACTTGTGCCTTGGAGAGGTCCAGGGTTTGAGAAATTGAGACTTTGGTGTCAGCCATGGCGATGGCTGCGCTAATTACTGCCTTTTGATTGCCCCGACTGCTAGGGCATGAGTTTGAGAAGGCAGGTTGCTGACAGGTGTTGTTGTGCTTAACGAATCCCTCAATACGGACTGCCTTAGAGATGAGCTCTGACATGGAGGGTGGATCTCAGGAAGCATGTTCTGTATGCAGGTCTGGACTGCTTCCTTCTAAGTCATGGGAGTGGCATGCAAGGTCGCCAACTCTCTCCATCGGGTGATGAATTTATCAACCGGCTCACCAAGTTCATGCATCAAGGTGAGAAGCTCGATTGTTTCCGCGTTCCTTTGGACTTCGTAGAAGCATTGATTGAACAAATGCTCCATTTTTTGCCAAGGGTTCACCGTGTTCGGCGGCAATCGAGCATACCACTGGAAGGCTGGTCCTTCGAGAGTTTCGAAAAACTGGCGAAGGAGAAGACATCCGTCAGTTGTCATCTCCCGACAGGCTGCTTGGAAGTGGGCCGTATGCTGGTGAGGAGATGTGGTACCATTGAATAGGGTGAGTTTTCTTTTTTGGTTGTTCAGGGGAAACGACACCTGGTCAATGTATGAAGGATATGGGTTTTGGTAAAAGTGGCATCTCTTGCATGCCCGGGACCTTGTTCTTCAGGCTATGGGCTACCATAGTATCTATGTCAGTTTGGGAGACCCCGCGAGAGGAGGAGCTGTCTTGAGAGACCAGTGGCGGAGCCTGCCTAGGAGCTGTGTCCTCACCGGTCGGGAAGTCAGGCGTAGAAGGAGGTCTGGAGGGCTTTAGGGGCTCCGTCTTTTCTGAGGATGGCTTGCATCATTTCCTTGAATTTGTTCATTCGCTCCTCCTGAGCGTTGTTCGAGTAATTGATCACCATGAAACTGACCGTTTCTTCTGAGAGGTCAAAGTTAGTTAATGCAACGGACTATCGACGCTGGCAAGTTACGCATGGCAAGTCAATCTGGAGGGGCTCAGCTTGGCCCGACTGGACTTGGGCTTTGTTTACCGATCTTGTGAGGACTGGTTCTTGACGGTCTTGGGACAGTGGCTTCTGGGTGGTGATCACCGAATAGTACTCCAGGACTTGCTCAGGTGCTAGAGTTTGAAGAGGGAGAAAGGTATTACAAGGCAAGAGGTCGCAGGGGTGGCGACTTCGACTTCCTCGGAGGCTTCCCTGATCAGGATCTGTAGGCCTCTCTTCAGCTTGATCTTGAGGCAGCTGTGGACCTTATTCCAAAACGAGCCTAAGACCTGGATTGTCTCGTATTCTTTGAATAGGCGAGGCCCATGTCTATGAGCTAGAGCAAGGAGTACGGCCCAAGGATGGAGCACAAATTGGGTTCTTTTTATGGAGGCTGGAGGCCTCTGTCCAACATCAATTCGTTGCCTTGAATTCCTTCGTGAGCCCAGGGTGTTCGGATGACCTGGCTCAAGATGGTACTCTTAGGGAAGACCTTTAACTACCAGGGCTCGAGGTGCTTGCTTAGCATTGGGAGAGCGATGGAGGAAAGAGGGGCCGGCTCGTGACTCCACCTGAGTCTGGCTCCGAAAGGAACCTGCGAAGATGGTGCATGTGCACCTTCAGGGTTAACCGTCCAGGTGACTCGGGGGTCAGCCCGGGCCCTGTGGAAAGTTGGACCTGTGGAGGCTGAGACCCACGAGCTTGTGTTTGTGAGGGATGAGGAGGAAGCTTGTCTCTCACAAGGTGAAGCTGTGTGTGCCGAGAGGGAAGACGAAGCGGTCGACCCTCCCATGCTTGAGGTGGTATAGAGCTAGTGCTGCCCCGAGTTGTGGAAAGCGAATGCATGGCGCATGAAGGGTTTGGCCTGAGAAGGGCTAGTCTTGGATGTGAGTTCAAGGAAACATGAGGGTCGCCCTGAGGTGGCGCTCGAGTGGATAGACCATGACCCTTTGAGTGTGTGCGAAGGCTGAAGACCTCAGGCCTCCACCTCTGTGTACCGAACCTCCAGGTGTTGAAGCTCAGATTTGTGAAGGGGCACAGAGGGTTGCCTCGCGGTAAACTCTCGTAGGGATGGAGGGGGCAGCCCTACTGCATACCGCAACAGTATGACTGGCAGAAGATTTGCCTGTAGCAGGGTGCGCGATAGCAGAAGTCTGCTCATGAAAGGGTCCTTGGTGGAGAGTCCATTAGAGCGAGAAAGCAGGGAGGCAAGGACCTTTAAATCCCCTCTCGCACGGACCAAGTGATAACCTGGGAGTCGGACCATGAGTTCTGACTCAGAAGAAGAGTTGGGAAGGAGGCTTGAGCGGCTCTCCATGGACAGCCACGAGTGCAGGGATGAGGAAATCCCTGACCCAGATCAACAGGTTGAACAACCCTAATGCAATAGAAAAAGGTGCAGAAAGTGAAAAGGAGATTGGTCAAACAAGAGCGAGGCAACTAAGGGGTAGTAAGTCCCCAGTGGAGCTGCCAAGCTGGTTAGGTCCCTCGATCTCGCCCTCCATATCTAGGTACTCTGATGGCACGTGTCTCGGGTCTCTGATGGACCCGAGATTTGAGATCGCGCTCTCGAAACCTTGCTCGAGGGAAAGGGCAGGTATACCAACCAGTGAGAGAGGAATTTTATGTGGGTTCAGGACTAACTTAGGCTGGCTCATGTGGACGCCCTCTTCGATCATGAAGAAAGCCCCTCAGCTGCTTGAGCTGGGTCGGAATCGCCTCCCGTGACCAGTAACCCTCTTGTTTTTCTGCACAACACTTCTATGGTTATTTGTAAGACAAGTGGGTCGAAATGGACCCACCCTAGTCTTAGGGAAATGCACGTTAATAGGAGAAGCTGACAAAATGCATGGTTAGACAAAAGATGGAAAGGAGAACAAAACTTGATGGAGGGGCGAGGCTAGCATGATAACCGAAAGCCATCGACTCTGAGCGGTAGCAAGACCAGCGTGGTTCACAAGACCAGCACAACGGCAAGGTCGACGTATCAGTGCTACGCTAGGCCTACCCTCAATCAAGTGAGGAGAAAAAGGTGGAGAGGAAAGAACAAGACGATAAAAGAGTAGGGGAAATCCAGACGTCGATAGACATCGCGGTGGGCAATGCAAGGAGGCGGCGTATACCTTGTGGATGGCGTTAGTTCCTGACGAGGCTTACGGTGATGGTTTCTCCTATGTCACACGGAGATAGACGTGGGACGCAGGGAGAACGACGATAGGCACCGAACGCAGGGAGGAAGATCGTGGACTGCAATCGGTGGTATCAGGGCCTCTAGCGGGCGGCTATAGGTATCGTCGTCTATGTTAGATGCACAGCATAGGGAAACTCCTACAGGTGGCATCACACTTCGCCCTCTAGGTTCTTCATCCAGACGACAAAGCTATGTCTATGGGCGGCGATGGGAAGTGTCGTTTACAGACTTCATTGGAGAAAGTGACAGACAAGAAGGAGGGAAAGAAGACTAGTGCATGGCATTGCCATCGCCATGTGCGACCTGTGAGACCAAGGGAGAGGCATTCACGACATTGCCATTGCCGTGCACGACCTCCACGAGGGACTCAAAAGAAGAAGAGGGAGAAGAGAGGAGAGAAGGGAGAGAGAAGAAGAAAAGAAAAATAAGAGAGAGAATATTTACCTCAACCTTAGCGGTACCGGTCAAAAGTTTCTCTCACCTCACCCTCTCTCTCAAGTGCAAACCACAATGGTAAGAAAGAGAAACTTGTATTGACTGAAAGCTGTCTCTCATGTGTGTATGTGTCGGCCTTTTCTCCCCCATTCCATGTACAATGATGGTACGTATATATAGAAGCGTACCTCAAACTTGGGTGGATGATCAAAAGTAACCCTAATTGCTTGAAATTAAGATTAAATTGAATTAAAATAAATTAGAAAATAGGGTACAAAATGACAAATTTGCCCCTTCCTAACAAGTTGTGAAATTCTAGAACAATCTCTGTGTTGCCCTTAAGATTTGCGTGTTCTTGCATGGCTGATCCAGGATTGTTCTGATGCCCTCTTTATCTTAAGATGATTGTTTTCTTGTAAGGCTTGGCATGGAGATCGATTTGATGCCAACTACGAGCCATGGATAGTGTTTTTGGTGCGTGACTATGTGACTTGAATTTTGAGTCGACTTGAAACTTCAAATCGATAGTGTGTTCGTTCCTTTGGTGCCGAAGAAAACATAGAAAAACTTCAAATCGATAACGAGGCACCAAACATAGCTCCATTACGTGGCCGAATGAAGACTTTGCAAGTTTGGAATTTTGACCGGAATCAAGGATTTCGACGACAGAATTTGCAATATGTTCGTCGGCTTCATGTGAAAAGTTCAACTGTTTATCATGTACAGGGTTCTGGTCAAAGATGGCCCGAGACCTTACGCCCACAATGGAATTGGTCTCACGTTAGCTCATGAGCGGCGTGATTTGGCAGCTCAAGCAACGCACGATGCTGCGAAATTTCTTGCACTTTCTTCACGGATCTGTAACTTCGCTCTAGCTTTTCGTCGCGCTCAGGTATGGTCACGGAGCGTGCCACATATCCAATCGCTCGTCTTGACTAGAGGAACATGCTCACCAAATTTGAGCGCGATCCAACATAGGATGGCAGAGATATGAGCGAAGAAAGTCACAGGTCGTGACTATCCCTTTAATGGTGTAGTGTTGCAGGGTGGCCACATGGGAATAGCGTGCGCCTCTTCCTATTTCAGTCTTTCGCCTATAACTTCTTTAATAACTTCTTCCTAGAGTGTCTGTTTAGGCTGAAACTTTACTCCTGGGGGTTTTCAATAGCGAAGGATCCAATGTTAGTGGTCCCACAACAGTTTGGGATGTTGAAAATGTAACTCTAGTTATACGGGTCCGTTTCAGGTTGCAAGAGGCCGATTCTTCCATAACTGTTTCTCAGTCTGCACTTCCGTAGACATGTCGAAATGCGACGAACTTAGCAAGAGACTTTTGAGAGACATCATGAAGATCTTGAACAGTTCTGGGACTGTTCTGAGACAACCAAAATTTCCACTACTTGCTAGGCCTTTATTGAGCGAGGGCCTCATGTTGATGAAAAGTACCTTCCAACAACCACCAAAGGGTGGAGGCCCTGTCCCTTGCTTCTTTGTCCTAAGTTGATAGTCATCATAATCTTTTTTAACCTTTCTAGCGAAGTCCACCAATTGAGAAAAGGCCTTGAGATTGGCCGAGAAAACTCTCCCTTTGATATCGGGCGGCAAACTTCTCTCAATCTTGCTTGCCTTCCTAGCGTCCGTGTTGATGATGTGCGGCACGTATCGGGATAACTCTGAAAATTTAGCCACGTATTGATCAATGGTCATATTCCCTTGTTGTATTTCCATTAATTCCACCTCCTTCCTTTCATTTATTGATTCAGGGAAATATTTTTCATTGAAGGCCTCTCAAAATCCTTCCCAAGTAGGTACTATTTCACCCTCTTCCTTGGCTTGCTGGCTCGAATGCCACCAATGTTCGGCATCCCCTTCTAGCATGAAGGTACCCAACCTTAACTTCTGCTCATCATAGCACTGTAAGATTCCGAAGATTTTCTCAACTTGCATCAGCCACCTTTCAGCTTTCTCCACTCCTCCATATCCCGTAAAGGTTAGTGACCCTAACTTCTTAAACTTCTCTATTAGACCACTATCATTCTGTCCTAAGCTAGGGCAGCCAAGGCCTGGATATGGTCCTTCATTATCTGATTCATGACCCCTAAGGTCTTGATGAATTCCCTGACCGCGTTGGAGTTCCCATTACGAGGACTCGCCTCGTCGGCCTAAGTTCTTGTCATCTTAAACTATGACAAGAACACCCAATCACTAAACCAAATAAGAGTTATTCAAAGGACACTTCTAGGACTCTCTAAGCCAAGAATCCTATCTTGGCTGCTCTAATACCATACTGCCACGACCCCACCCCCTGAGCCCTACCATCCTAAACTAGAGGTGGCAGAGTACGAGATTGCGATCGGAGGTCGCATATGTCACTCAGGTGGGATTGACATCAACACGTGTCATAATTGCAAAATCGTAAAAACCATGAGGAAAACGCACAAACTCCACAAGAAACAACAACAAAAGCTGAATAAACTAAAACCATTCATATCCATATGCATACTACAAAAGTCATAACTACAATACACAGAATCTTACAATTCATCCAAGGCACCAAAGCCTAATAACAAACTTCAAAGCTTCATAAACAGCCTATTTACAATTCATCCAAGGCACCATACCCCTCTCTCTTCGTTCTCTCTCTCCCTTCGTTCTCTCTCTCCCTCTTCCTAACCCATAGAATGAGCCTATTTAGAATTCATGTCCCATTGCTCTCTTCTCGCTCTATCTTAACGTTAAATTTAGAGCATTGGAACATGTATATCTTACAAAATCTCTCTATCATCTTAAATTTATCTCTTCTCTCTCAATAAATGTACTCTCTACATTCCTCTTAAGTTTCTCTCTTATCTCTCTCTCTTTACGATTAATTTGGATCATTGGAACATGTCATTTCCCACTTACTTTGCTTGAATTTGGAGTTTCTTTATTTTTCAATGATGATGAACTTTAATTGCCCTCACTATCTCTAATCTCAATCTCCCTCTTCTCTACACCATCCTCTCTCTCTCTCTCTCGCTCCTTTTTCCCAACCCATATTTCTCTCTCCCTTTTCCTAACACCATATTTCACTCCCTCTTTCCTTTCCTTAAATCTCTCCCCGAAATCAAATATCTCTTTCCTTCAATCTCTCCCCCCATATTTATCTCTCCTTTTTTCTCTCTGTCCCTCTCTTTCTCTCTCTCCCTCTCAATAGATATGGAAGGTGGAGTTCATATTCTAAAAGAAGATGATGTGCTATTAGGAGAAGTGAAAAAAATTTGAAAGGTGATAAAATAATTATGCCTCCAACGTTTTCCCTCTTTTACTTTTGATAGAATTGGTGTGTGGATAGAGAAGGGGACTGTTGAGAGAAAAAGAAAGATAAATTGAAGGGTAAAATTTTAGAACGAGCATATTTAAGAAATATAAAATTACTTAGAGAGCATGAGAGAATGAAATCTAAAGTTCTCAAATTGGTGCGTAGATTGAGAAGTAAATCATTGAGAGAAAAAGAGAGAGAGAGCATTGATAGAAAAGAGAGAAAAGTAAAAAGAAAGATAGAACTTTAGAATGAGCTTATATAGGAAACATGCCCTTTCTGTCTCCCTCTCCAACAATCTCTCTCTATCATCGTCTTAAATTTATCTATTCTCTCCCTCTCTCTACACATTGAATTTAGAGCATTGGAACATGCATCTCCAACGGACTCTCTCCATTATCCTTTTAAATTTCTCTCTTTGTTTCCTCTCTGTATGATGAATTTGGATCATCGTAAAATGTTAATTTCCTCTTACGTCTTTTGAATTTGGAGTCTTCTATTTTTCAATGATGATGAACTTTAATTTCCGTCTCTCTATCTCCAATCTCAATGTCCTCCTTGTCAATGCCATACCTCTCACACTCTCTTCATTCTCTTCCCAACCCATATATCTCTCCCTCTTTCCTTTTCTTAAATGTCTCCCCAAAATAAATATCTCTTTTCCTAAATTTCTCCAGCCTTATTTATCTCTCTCCTAGTCTCTATGTTCCTCTCTTTCTCTCTCTCCCTCTCAACATATATAAAAAGAGGAGATTACATTTAGATGGCCATGATTAGGACATGTGTAAACAATTGGAAGGTGACAAAATAATTATGCCTGCCTCTCTTTCCCTCTTTCTCTCTTAGTAGAATTGGTGCAAGGTTAGAGAAGGATAGCGTTGAGAGAAAGAAAGTGATAAATGGAAGGGTAGAATTTTAAAATGAGCCTATTTAGGAAACATGATATTACATACATGCATGGGTGAATGAAATCTAAAGTTCCTAAATTGATGCGTGGATCGAGAAGTAGAACATTGAGAGAAAAGATAGATTATTGATAGAAACAGAGAGAGAGATATAAATAGAAAGAACTTTAGAATGAACTTATCTAAGAAACATGCTCTTTCTCTCTCTCCAAAGAACTCTCTCTATCATCCTATTAAATTTCTCTCTCCTCTCTCTATATGTTGAATTCAGAGCATTGAAACATGCATCTTCAACGAACTCTCTCTATCATCTTCTTAAATTTCTCTATTATCTCCCTCTATCCAACGAACTCTCTATATCATCCTCTTATATTTCTCTGTTCTCTCTCTTTACACAATGAATTTAGAGCATTGAAACATGCATCTCTAACGAACACTCTCTATCATCCTCTAAAATTTCTCTCTTCTCTCTCTATACAACTTTATCTATCATCTTCTCCTGGTTTCTCTCATTTCTCTATCTTTATACGAGGAATTTGGATCATTGGAACATTTTATTACTCTCTTACTTTTGATTGAAATTGGTGTTTTTTATTTTAAAATTTCCCTTTCTCTTTTCATTCTCTCTCTCTCTTTCCCAATGTCATACCTCTGTTTCCTTAAATTTCTCCCCTCATATTTATCTCTCTTTTATTCTCTTCCTCTTCCTCTCATTCTCTCTTTTCCTTTCAGGAGATATGGAAGGTGAATATTAAATTTTAAAAGAAGATTAAATCTTGAAAGGATGGTTTTGTCATTTGTTGAATAGTGTTGAAGGATATTTTGATCGTTTTTTCCAAAAATAGGATTAATATTATAATTCATTAAATATGTATTTTTTGACAATTTTGGTTGTCTTTGTAGCAATCCACCCTTGTTTTGAGGTTGCTCTATATAAGGAACTTAAATCATTTGTAATCAATCTCTCTTCGAGGCTCGAAAGCTCATGAGCATTAATGAGAAGAGCTTGAAGTCTTAAACTTGTTCTTTTGCTTTGATTCCAAATTCAAGACTCAAGATGAGAGGAGAGAGAAACATTTCCTAGAGAGAGAAAATCCCCTAAGAACACTTCAGTCCCTAGAACCCCAAAATCCCATACAACCTAGAAATCCCATCTCCCAATCCCATACACCCTAGAACTATTAGCTCCCATACACCCTAGAATTCCTAGTTCCCAATCCTACTCCATACACCCTGCACCCTACCTTAGCTAGCCTACACCCTACCCTACTCCATACACTATAACATCCCATATATTATAACATCCTCTCCACCTTAGTAATCTTATACCTTGCCTTACCTCATACACCACACTGTTGAAAGGTATTTTTCATCAACATGGAACCGCTGCTCAATAAAGCTCAGCAAAAAGTGGAAATTTTGACAGTCTCATAATAGCACTACAATCTGCCAAAATCTGCATGAGGTCTCTCGAAAGTCTCCTGCAAAGTTTTGTCGCATTTCAACATGTTCAAAGCAATGCAGACTGAGAAATAGTTCAGGCAGAATCAGCCTCAACACCTTGAAACGACCCCTATAACTAGAGCTCCATTTTCAATATCTCAAATTGTTGTGGGACCACTACCATTGGATCCGAAACGGTTTAAAGCCCCCAAGGGTCAAATTTCAGCCCAAACAGACACTCCAGGAATACATTATAGGCAAAAGAGTGAAACGGGAGGCCCGCATGCAATTCCTATGTGACCACCCTGCAACGCCATGGAAGCGACAGTCATGATCAGTGACTTTTGACACTCATATCTCACCCATCCCAAGTCGGATCGCACTCAAATTTGGTGAGGATGTTCGTCTAGTCAAGACAAGCGTTCGATATGTGGCACGCCGGGTGATGACGCCTGAGCGCTAAGAAAAGCTAGAGAGAAGATGCTGATCCATGAAGAAAATGCAAGAAATTAAGCAGCACCGTGCCTCACTCGAGCGGCTAAATCACGTTGCTCGCGAGCCCGATCGACATGAGAACAATTCCGTCGTGTGCATAAGGTCTCAAGCTACCTCTGACCCGAACTCCGTATATTATGAACGGTCAGATTCTGTACATGAAGCTGATGAAGCAACTGTAAATTTCTTAGTCAGAATTCCAGATTTCGGCAAAAATTCAAAAGTAGCAAAATCTTCGTTCGGGCATGGAATCGAGCTGTGTTTATTGCCCCATGATCGTAACGGCATGCTCAGTGTAATTCAGTGAAGAAAATACCGAAAAACATCAACAACCGAGTACACTATCGATCTAATGTTTCAAGACCGATTCAAATTTCAAGTCACACGATCGTGTACTAAAAACCTTGATCCATAGCTGGAAGTTGGTATCAAATTGATCTCCATGCCGAGCCCTACAAGAAAACAATCATCATACGATCAACCAAGCTTCAGAACAACCCCGGATCAGCCATGCAAGATCACGCAAGTTCTAGGGCAACATAAGAACTACTCTGAAAATTTGTAAATTGTTAAGAAGGGGCAAATCTATCATTTTGCACCCTATTTTCTAATTTCTTTTAATTCAATTTAACAATTAGGGTTACTTTTGATCATCCACCCATGTTTGGGGTAGATTCTATATATACGTATCAGGATTATAGGCACGAAGGACTCAACCTTTCACAAAAGAGTGATTTTTTTCTTAATACAAGTTTCTCTTTCTTCTCATTGTTGGGTCACGGTTGAGAGAGAAAGTGAGGTGAGAGAAAATTTTGTCTGGTGTAAATCTTCTCTCTCCTTTTCTTTTTCTTCTTCTTTCTCTTTTCTTTCCTCTTTTCCCCCTCTTCTCCATCTGAGTTCCTCATGGGGGTCATTCACGGTAGTGGCAGTGCCATGCAAGCGTCCCTTAAGGTCACACAAGTCACGCATCGCCTTGGTGGTGCCATGCGCACGTCTCCTTCTTCTTCTATTCTTCTACCTCCCTCTTCCAATGAGGCCTGTAGACGGCACCGCGTATCGCCGTTCACATATGTAGCTTCGATGTCTTCATGAAGAACCCAGACGGCGAAACTTGCTGCCGCCCTTAAGGGTCCATCCCTATTGCGCGTCTAGAGTAGACGGCGATACCCATCGCCACTTGCTATAGGCCTTGGCAATGCCTACCACCTTCCACGAGCTTTCTTCACATATTCGGTGTTTATCGTTGTCCTTCTTGCGTCCCACGCATATCGTCGTTCGCTTTGTGGGGATTACTGTCATGCGCTTTACGAATGATTATCGATGTGCGCTTCATCAGAGATTATCGCCGCCCACGTGGGAGCGTTTTGTCTCCTTTTGTTGCCAATGGCGATACCTAGCGTCGTCCATAGTTACTTTCTCACTCTCTAGCCATGAGCAGTAGTGTCGAGCGCCTACCAGGAACCACGACACTGCTACTCCACGATCATGAGTGGCAACGTCTAACACCATCGGGACCCCATCTCTCTGTTGTCTCATGTTTTCTTTTTCATTCTCTTTTCTCTTCTCACTTGACTGAGGGCAGACTTAGCCTAAAACCTCCATATCGATCTCAGTTTCGAGTAGTATTACTACCGTGCTAGTCTTGAGAACCATGCCCATCTTCCTACAACTCCGAGTCGATAACTCTTCAGTTGTCATGCTAGTCTTGCCTCTTCATCAAGTTTTCTTCTCTTTTCTATCTTTATTTGAACCTTACGCTTCATCGCCCCCTCGCATGAACGTACATTGCCCTAAGACAAGGGTGGGTCCATTTCGACCCACTTGTCTTACAAATTAACCATAAAAGTGTTGTGCAGAAAACAAGAGGATTTCATATCAACGGAAGCGATTTGGATCCAGCTAAAGCAGCTGGGGGGAGATTCTTCGTGAACTAAGAGGGCACCCATGCGAGCCAGCCCGAGTAAGTCCTGAACCCACCTTCAATTTCTCTCTTATAAGTTGGTATACCTGCCCTTGCTCTAGAGCAAGGTTCTGCGGGAGCGATCTCAGGTCCTGGGTTCGTCAGAAACCTAAGAAACATGCCGTCAGATCATCCAAATCTAGAGGGCAAGATCGAGGCACCTAACCAGCTTGGCAACACCATTGGGAACTTGCTACCCCTTAGTCATCTCACTCTTGTTTGACTAGTATCATCTTTTACTTTCTGCAATTATTTCTATGGCATCTGGGTTGTTCAACCCATTCATCAGAGTCACGGATTTCCTTATCCATGCACTCATTGTTGTTCCGGGGAAGCGAGCTGCTCAAGCCGCCTTTCCCTCCCTCCTTCTGAGTTAGGACTTGGGGTTCGGCTCTGAGGTTCTCACCTGGATCGGTGCAAGAGGGGACTTAAAGGTCCTTGCCTACCTGCTTTTTCGCGCCGATGGAGTCTCCACCAAGATGCCTCGCATGGGTAGTACACCTGCTGCCGTGCACCTTGCTACTCGCAAGTCTACTGCCAGTCATATTGCTGAGGTACACCGAAAGGCTGACTTATCCATTTTCGCAACAAGCAAGCGAGTTGTTGTCGCTCCTGAGGTTTGCAGAAAGGCAACCCCTTATGCTCCTTCACCACCGCGAACCTCCACACCTAGAGGGTCAGCACATAGAGGCAGAGGTCTTAAGATCTTCACCCCTTGCACACACCCAAGGGCTCGTGGTCCATTCACTCAAGTTGCACCTCGAGGCAACCCTCATATTGCCTTGAGCTCTCGGTCTGAACCCTGCATGCTCCATGCATTTTCTTTCCACGGCCCAAGGCAACGCTAGCTCTAGGCAACCTCGAGCACATGACGGTCAACCACTCCATCCTCCCTCCCAGCACACACCGTTCACCCTGTGAGAGTTGGGCTTTTGCCTCAACCCTCACAAACACAATCTCATGAGTCTCGACCTTATCAAGTTGAACCCATTGACTAGGCCTGGGTTGACCCCCAAGTAACCCAGACGGCCAACTCTAAAGGTGCACATGCACCGCTTTGACAAGCTCCTTCCCGACCTCAACTCAGATGGAGTTGCGAACAAGCTCCTTCCTCTGTCGCTCTCACAACACTAGGCAAACACATCAAGCCCTGATACTTAAAGGTCTTCCCTAAGAGTACCATCTTGAGCCAACCTCAGGTCAGCCATGCACATGGGCCCCACAAAGGAAGTCGAGGCAACAGCCTGATGTCAAACAGAGGCCTCAAGCCTCCAGGGTAGAAACCCAGGCAGCCTTCTATCCTTGGACCCAACTCCCTCCTCCAGCTCATAGACACCGCCCTTGCATGTTTACAGAAGGCGGGGCCGTCCAGGTCTCAGGCTCAGTTCTGGAGTGAAGTCCACAACCGTCTCAGGGTTAAGCATGAGAGAGGTCTTCAGATCCTGACCAAAGAAGCCTCTAAGGAAGTCAAGGTCACCAACTTTGGTGACCTCGTACCTTGTAACCCCGTTTTTCCTCTCCAAACACCAGAGCTTGACCGAGTCCAAGAGTATTTCTGAATCCTCACAACTCAGAAGCCACGGTCCCAAGACCGTCAAGAACCGGTCCTCACAAGGTCGGCATACAGGGCTCGAGTCCAGTCAGGGCAGGTTGAACCCCTTCAGACTGACTTTCCATGCACCACTTGCTGACCCCAGCAGTCCACTCTCCCACTTAGCTCTGACCCTTCAGAAGAGACGGTCAGTGTCATGGTGATCAATGACCCCGATGATGCTCAAGAAGAGCAAATGAACAAGTTCTAGGAAATGATGAATCCAGCCTCGGAAAGATGGAATGCCTAGAGGCCTCTAGGTCCCCTTCTTCAATGGATTCCCCACTTGGTGAGGACACAGTTCGTAGGAAAACTCCTCCACCAACCATTCAAGAAAGTTCTACCTCCTGCGAGGTCTCTTAAACTGACATAGATGCTATGGTTGCCCATAGCTTCAAGAATAAGGTCCCGAGCATGCAGGAGACACTGCTCTATCTAAAGTCGTATCCCTCGTACATTGACTAATTACCCTTCCCTTTGAAATATCAATCGGGGAAGCTCCCCCTGTTCAACGGTACTACTTCAGCATACTGCTCACTTCCAGGCGGCCTGTTGAGACACAGCAACTAACGGACGATTCCTCCTTTGTCAATTCGTAGAAAATCTTGAAGGACCAGCCTTTCAGTCGTATGCCCGGCGGCCCCCCAACTCGGTACACACATGGCAGAAAATGGAGCAGTTGTTCTACCAATGCTTCTACAAAGTCCAAGAGACCATCGAATGCCTCACCCTGATGCAAGACCCTAGTGAGCCAGTTGACAAGTTCATCACCCACTGGAGAAAGTTGGAAACCTTTCATGCCACTCCCATGACTGAGAAGGAAGGGGTCCAGACTTGCATACGGAACATGCTTCTCGAGATCGCTCTACATGTCGAGCCATCCAATCCACCCTCCATGTTAGAGCTCATCTCCAAGGCAGTTTGCATTGAGGGATTGCTCATGCATCATGGCAACCCTCGTCAGCAACCATCCCCCTCAAATTCTCTCTCCAAAAATCGGGGCAACCAAAACGCAGTGATGCACGGCCGTCACCATGACTGACACCAAAGGCACGGTTCCTCAAACCCTTAACGTTTCCTTGGCATAGGCGTTCTGGCTGGGGGCAAGCAATAGTCCTACAACAGCGTCCCGCCTCCTAAAATATTTTGGCAAAACGACTATTGAGCCAAGCATCAAAATAAAGTTTACCCCTTCGACACATACTGGACGCTTACACTACTTCGATTACAGTTAGAACAGAACATGATATAGTTGCCAGAGGCCGATACTATGGAGTCGGCTGGGCAGGAGGCAAATGAGAAGTACTGCGCCTATCACAGGAGGGTATGCCACCCCACATACGACTGCTATAAACTCAACAACACGATCGAAGCCCTTATCAACATGGGTCAGATAAAGCTCGAAGAGTTGAAGAAAGCATTTGTGGCAACTAAGGCTTCTCACATAGTCACGATCCAAGAGGATGACGGGGCACCCGCAATCCTTCTGGAATTTTTCTTCATAGTGCTCAAAGAAGGGTTCGTCACTCCCAAGCCGACAAGGTTGTCCAAGTTCCTGCCTCCAGGAACCGACAACCTCTGGTGCATGTATCACCAGATACAAGGCCATGATATCAGCGAATGCACTGACTTCCACAAGCTCTTGGCAGAGAAGATGTAGCAGTGTCAGGAAGTTCAAGGCAACCCAGAAGGACACCCTCGACTCCCTCTTTCACATGAGCAAGAAGACCTCTTGATGCAAGCCCAAGGAAACGCTGAGCTAGAACCTCTGCAGGCCCTCCTCAAGGTAATGCTCTAATCAGGCCTTGTCACTCCCAAGCCCGCTAGGCAACCGAGGCATCTTGCCTAGTGCACGAAAAAGCTCTGGTGCCCATGTCACAAAGTATGGGGCCACAAACTCAACAAATGCTCTGGGTTCGAAGCTATAGTTGCAGAGAAAGTCTAACAGGGCCACATCGTTTGTGCGGCTCTCCCAGAAAGCATCCAGGCCGTTGCACCTGTTCAAGAGAAAGTCGCACTACTAGCCTCTCTTAACTATACGTTGGACAAGAACCCTCAACCTCTCAGCCATGGGAAGTCTGCCATGGGCGGAGTAGGCTCAAATCCTTGAAACGTGAGGCAGTCTACCAAGCTAGGGCTATTCACCAGCCTGATAAGGCAGTGCAGACACCCCCTCAAGGATCCTATAGGAGACGGTGGACACTTAGGTCAGCCCACCAAAGGAATCGTCCTCATCAGCCACCAGTCAAGGAAGAATTTCTAAGGCCCCTTCCTCCACTGCCGAACTTATAAAACATCAGTCTAGTTGTAGCTCGCTTTGTTCTTTGGTCCAATCATGTGGACATTCCCAAGTCACCAAAAGCTAGAGATTCCTCCAATATGGATGACGATGTTAAAAGCACCCCACAACGATCTAACCAGGGGCAAGACCTAAAATATCCCCTGGGCATGTCCAATTCTAACGATGACGTAAAGAGCTACCCGAAACATCCTAACTCTTCTTCTCCTCCCTCCTATTCTATTTTCTCCACAGGTGCAGTTGGACGATGCCCAAACTTTGACACTCTAAACAGAGAGATTGGAGGCACCAGCCTCACCCAGCCACAACAAGACCACCTCAGAGAGATGCTGACCCAGGAGGCTGGATTCTCGACACCCAACGATGCTCTATCAACTCGAGCACGGATGGAGTCATTTTTAGGCTCCTAATCCAAAGAGGCGTCCCACATGGTGCAGATCTTGGAAGTACCAACTAGCACAGAGAAAATGGGTCTATGATCAGAAAACAAGCTACAACCCACTCATCAAAAGCTCAAGGCAGTCAATTCTCATGATCCTCCGCTTTCCCCTAAACCTCAATCTCAAACCTCTACATCCCTAATACAAGCTCCTATTACTTCCTCCTCAACATAGACCGCACTAGTAACAAAAATTCAACCAAAATCTGTTCCTAAGCCTACCCTACCACTCACACCAGTGACAGGATCAAGAACATAGAAGACTATTGAGATAAAGTGAAATACGACGTAATTGGGTACTTGAGAAAACTTCCAACCCTTTAAGCATCAACAATGCCCTCCTGGTGTCTAGAGACTACCGTAGGCTCTTGTTCAAGCTCTTTCTAACCCAGAGGTGTACGAGACTGATGTGGAACATATTGAGGTTTACCCGGCCATCCTAAGTGAGTGCCTGACAATCTCCTTTTCTGAAGATGACCTTCAGTTGGGAGGCAAATTCCACAATCGCCCCCTCTTCATGATCGGTGAAATTCACGCCTACCCCCTCAATTGGATCATGCTAGATGGAGGGTCAGCAGTCAACCTGATCCCAAGAAGGATCCTCACCCGATTGGGATTAGGGTCTGACGACCTCACTCTTACCCACATCACTGTGCAAGGGTTTAACCAGTCAGGAGAAATGCCAGTCGGCATAGTGTGCCTTCATGTCAAGATCGGTGATCACAACGATTATTCCCAATTCCACTTAATCAACACCGATACCTCCTACAATGTCCTGCTTGGTCATCCTTGGCTTCACGAACAGGGAATGGTTATTTTCACACTCCACCAATGCTTCAAGTAAAGCCAAGATGGAAGGCAACACACGGTCTATGCTGATAAAAGACCGTTCCCCATAGCTGAAACTCGCTATCCCGATGCCAAGTACTATTTCTCAGAACTTCCAGTGTCAAAAAAATTAAAGGATGATGATTGGATGTCTATGAGAGAGACAAGAGCTTCATCTCATGGTGAAGTTGAGGATCTGGGGTGCATGATCACATAAATGTTCAAAGAAGAGGAAAGACAGGGCAAGATCCTCCCTTTGACCCCTATCCACCCAAGCATACCTTGCGACCTCGCCGAGGTCATGGTATCATCTCTTGAAGACAAAGCTTCCCCCTGTATTTCTAATTTGCAAGAATAAAATGGCCAGCTAGAAGCAGCCCCCGAGCCCGAGGAAGCCCCGGAGGTAGACCTTCTAGCACTCAGGGTCACCTATACATCAGACCAACAAAATGACTTGCATGTCTCCATCGCTCTTCTAGAAGAAGAACTGGATTACCAACCACCAAGGAAGGTACTCCAAGTTCCATCCTCCTTGAACAAGGGGTTAATCAGCAACCAAAAGAAGGTCCTACACTTCTCCGGGGTTGTTGAAGAAGTAAAGGCAGAGAAGAGCCATCCCTCTAGCTCCCCGGAACAAGGTTCATAACTTCCGGAGCCAATTGGAGGTCATGCTCATTGCTTCAAAGCATTTAAAGGAGTTTCTTTCTGAGACAAAGACTTATGAGGAGCTCAAGACCAATGCACCTAGTATGGAAGCCAAAGCTCCCCCAGACTGGAGAATTTACAACGAGCAGGCTCATCAAATCATGAGAATCATGAATTATGAGGCCCTCTCCAATATAACACTAAGGGGTGAGGAAGCAACTGTTCCCCCATTCGTGGTCATTGAAGCTGCAGTAGGTTGTAATAAGGCAAAGCAAGGGGTGGGATATTCTTTTTTGTCTCACACTAACAAAGGATGAAAGCAATAAAACAGAAGAAGACAGAAGAGCGAAAGACATGTTGCACAACACTCAAAGAAAAAAAGTGACATTTCATTCATAAAACCAAAAGTTCATATGAAGTGTTCACTCAAGCCTCAAGACAAGCCTATAATGGTCTTGTTGTGTCCACTTGATTCCATCCTTCAGGGCTACCACCTGAGGGAGGGCAAACTTTCTCACCAAAGGAGGGTATTCCCCACTTACCAACTGAGAAAAAATGGTTCTTTTCCTACCACACTGGCCACAGCAAGCAAGCCTTCCAAATCGTTGATGTTACATTGAAGAATCACCATGTCAATGTCATTCTCAAAACATGCGATTTCTTTAACAATCGAAGGAACTTCCGAAGGAAAAATCTTGAAATTTGGGTGAACGAACTAACGCATGAGCAAGTTGGTTAAAAGGTTACCCAAGTGTGCCGCCACGGAATCGGTGATAGTCAAAGGCCCAGGAAAGAACTTAAGTAAAAGACTAATAGAGGAGTATTTCTCAATAGAAGATGATTCTTCTAAAGACATAACTTTTGAAGCCTGTCGAGTCATTTCAGTCACCTTCGTTTCGAACTAGTCTGCGCAAGGAATCTCGAAGTCTAAAAGGTTCTCTATCAGCCTCTTCGCCAAAGAGGGGAACATGATCAGCTCAAAGAGATAAGCTCGACTGAAAAGTTGATAAGTGGCTCTAAGAAGATCACGCTCGTTGTTTGCAAAAACATTACAGTGATTGAGCCTGGTGAGTTGTGCAAGGAAATGCATTATGGCCTACGAAACAACAAAGCCTCTCTGAATGTGCAAGACAAGAGCATGAATAACTTGTCTCGAGAAGGAGGTGACTACAAAAGTTGAGCCTATGATAGGTTATATTCGAGCAGAAGATGTGCAGCTCCCTCTCAAGGTGGTAAGAGGGATCGCCTTGTTACTCATGATTATCAGGTCATACTCGCTCTCACCGTCAAACACAGGAGGTTGAGGAGGGGGATGTGGTTCATTCTCAATAATAAGAGGCTCCTCATCCCCAATAACCATAAGGTCCCTACTTGAAGAAGCCTACATCCTTATAGCTTTAAAAGTCTTGGTTGATCGTCGAGATGACATTTGTCGGAGGACACTAATTATCACCAAAGGAAGAACTATCGTCGTCTACCACTAGGAGGGAATCGTTGCCTTACAATCAACAGGGGGCTATCGCCATCCCACAACCAAGGTGTATTGACCCCTCACTCCACTTGTCAGCATGCATCGCACGTGCATCCCTTGAAATCTGGGCACGTCGTAAGACACTTGAGACAAGGCCTGTCACCATGTGTTCGGAGGTCGAACGTTCGTCGTCCCACGACTCTTTGTTTCTTCGTCCGTTATAGTCTCACAACCCTTCGGGTTCCCACTGATGGTTTCCCTCCTCACCGGGAATCCACTCCCGTCAACAGGGAAGCCCCTTCACCACCTTCCATTTGCTATCAGAGTTAGCGAAAAACCACCGGAATCCCCATAAGGCTTCCTTGAGACCCCGTGGATCCCCCTTCTCCCTGCTCCTCCCAATTCAGCAAGAACACCACAAACTCACCGAAATTCTGTTGAGTTCCCAGTGAGCCCGCTGCTATTCTCCCTTCTTCTCCTCCAATAATTAGAGGACCTACAGAACCCTCTGAGCTCTCTAGAATCTCCCCTTCAGTAGCAGAATGACTGGAGAAGTGTTCAAACCCCGACAGGGAACCTCTGCAAATCCTGTTAAGGCCTTGAGAAACCATGTTCCTTGTTCAAGAAGCCTCAGCACTTCTCGAAAAGGTTTGCAATCATGGCACGAAGCTTTGCAACCTCCTCAAGATCGCCAAAAAAGCTCCTAACTACCTGTCTTTGCAAATTTTGGCTGAGAAAGTTCTCTCTAGAAAACCTTCGCCAAAAGCTTTGACTCTCTCTCTCTAGAAACCCTTCTACTATTTTACCCTTCGGTAAAATAGTAAAGTGGGGTTTTTCCCCCTTTTTATAGCCAACAGTGCTATAGACTGGCCTCGAAAAACATGAAATGATAGTCCAGTACCCAGTTCTTGGTTGCAATAAGACCATGGAAGGGTGGGTCACGCACGAGACTCGAAAGGGCTATCGTCGCGCCCTTGACCCAGAGGGCTACAACTGCACCGTCCTAGCCGCATGACTTTACCCTACATAGCCATGGTCCAAGCTACAAAACCCTAAAACTGTAATGCACAGTACGACAAATGGTCCATACGTACAACTCCAAGTGAGAGATAGACCACCTCCTTGCTGAAAGGGTATTTCATCAATATCCCCAGTGGAGTTAAGTGTGTGCAAGTCATACCTACCCCTTTAACCCCTAATGGGTTTGTTTCACACTAGCATCGCAGTGAGAGTCACGTCTTACTATGACCCACTATCCCCAAGGAGTTTACAACCCTTCTTGTCCTCTCAACCCTCATGAGGTTCATTTGTGCTCTGGCCTGTCATCCTTAGCAGAGTCACATGCATGCCTTTGCACATTATCCCCAAGAGGTCACACTGGACCTCCTACTCCCCACTGAATTCATGTATGTCTGCCACTCCTAGAGTGCCGCCATCTCTTTCTAAACCTCTCTCTTGTGTATAGCTTTCACTATCTCTATCCTCAGGGAGTCAGATTGTTATCCACAACCCATCCCCCATGTAGCTTGAACTACATGACGACCCACACACTGGGCCATACTGCATGACCTTAAACTGTACTGCCCTGGTCCATGCTGCATAACCTTAAACTGCACAGCCACGGTCCAAACTATATTACCTTAAACTATAGCAGAGGTCTCATTGCACGATCTTAAAATACATGATCCTAGTTGCATGAATTTAACTGCGTAACCACGGTCCAAGCTCTATGAAATTAAACCATAGTTCACGTCTTGACTGCAGGATGTTAAACTCCTTTGCTCAGGTCCAAGAGGAATCACCTTAAAGATGCCCCCACATGTGTGCACACACGTTTTACATGCATCTTCACGCACATCTTCCCTAATCAACCTGTTCGTGTGCGCACACCACCTCCATTTCCTCCTCGGTTAGTCTACATACACACACACTCCCTTTATGTACAACTTCACGCACGACTTCCCTAGCCGGCCCATTCATGTGCACGTACCACCTTCACCATCATTCCCATCTTTTCCCATAGTGAGTCTTACCCATGCTCACCAAAAGGCGATCCGCGAGCCATACTCATAGTCAGCTAGTGGGTCACCATTGTTCATCCACCATCCATCCATCATCAACTCTTCACAAGGCAACTTTATGCCATCTTCCCAAGTTAGTCAAATTCATCACCAAGATCACTCTATGATCTCCACAAACTTCAATTCACCCCCACTACGATCAAGTGGTATGACCCTAAACTATAGTACACGTTCTGGCCGCATGACGTTAAGGGGTGAGAGCTGCATAAGATCCTCCACATTTCAACATGGCTCATCTGGGGGTGAGAGCTGCATAAGATCCCCCACATTTCAACATGGCTCATCAGGGAGTGAGAGGAGCATAATATCTCCCAACAATCATGGCTCATCAGAGAGTGAGAGCTGCATAAGATCTCCCAAGTCCAACAACAACAAGAGTCCCTAAGGGTGAGGACAATAACCAAAAGATTCCTCTGGAAACACTAAGAACCATCACAAAGGTAAGAAACTGATGAAGCCAGGGTCTAACCCGCCACAGGCTTCAGTGAATGCCTCGCTAAAACCCCCAGCCGACAGGGGACAAGACTTTTGGGACAGGTCAGATGCCACCTGCTAGATGGGACCTATAGAGATACCTTGAGCATCAAAACCAAACATGGTGTAGCAGCGAACAATGTTGACCAAAGGTTCAGAGCATTTGCCTTGTAGAAAAGGCCTGGTTCTATCCGAGGAGGTCCCTACAAAGGCCTCAAGCTTCAAAATCACAAATAGTCCCTTGAGGGTGAGGACTTCAACAAGTTTTAGGGCAACACAGGTATTGTTCTAGAATTCAATGAATTATAAGGAAGGGGAAAATCTGTCATTTTGCACCCTATTTTTTAGTTTCTTCTAATTCAATTTAATCTTATTTTCAAGCAATTAAGGTTGCTTTTGATCATCCACCCATGTTTTCGGCAAATTCTATATATACGTACCAGCATTGTACGCACAAAGGACTCAACCTTTCACAAAAGTAAGAGTTTTAACTTAATACAAGTTTCTCTTTCTTCTCAGTGTTGGGTAACATTTGAGAGAGAGAGTGAGGTGAGAGAAACTTTATATCGGTACCCCTAGGTTCGAGGTAAATCTTCTCTCTCTTTTTTTCTTTTTCTTCTTCTTTCTCTCTTCTTTCCTCTCTTCTCCCTCTTCCCCCTCTTCTCTGTTTGAGTTCCTCACAAGGGTCATGCACGGCAGTGGCAGTGCTGTGCATGCCCCCTCTGAGGTCACACAAGTCGTGCATGGCGATGGCAGCACCATGCACCAGTCTCCTTCTCCTTCTACTCTTCTATCTCCCTCTTCTAGTGAGGCTTGTAACCAGATGTAGCTTCAACCTCTTAGTGAAGAAACCAGACGATGAAACTCGCTGCTGCCCGCAGGGGTCCCATCTATAGCAGACGGCGATACCTGCCGCCACTTGCCAGAGGCCTCGGTAACCCTTACCGCCATCCGCGAGCTTCCTTCACGTATTTGATGTTTATCGTCATCCTTCCTGCATCCCATGCCTATCGCCATGTGCCTCGTGAGGATTACTGGCACGTGCTTTATGAATGACTCTCACTGCACTCTTCATCAGAGATTATCACCGCCCGTGTCTCTCTCTTCTCTCTCCCCTGTCATGGACGGTGGAAGCCCATCACCGTTCATGTTTCTCTCCCTTCTCTCTTTCCTTTGTCATGGACAGTGGAAGGCCATTGCCATCCATGTCTCTTCCTCTTCTCTCTCTACTCATGGATGGAAGAACCAAATGGACGTCGAAAGCTCATCGCCGTCCATATCTCTCTCTTCTCCCTCTCCTGTCATCAACGGTGAAAGTCCATCGTCGTCCATGTCTCTCTCTCATCTCCCTCTCCTGTCATTGATGACAGAATCTCATCGCCATCCATGTCTCTCTCTTCTCTCTCCTGTCATGGACGGTAAAGCCCATTGTTGTCCATGATTCCCTTCTCCTTTCTCTCTCTTCTTGTTATCTCTATTTTTCTCTCTTTTCCCTCTTTCTTCTCTCACTTCTTTCTTTCTATCCCTTCTTCCCATCCTCTTTTCTCTCTTCTTTCTTTCTCTCTTCTTTTCCCTCTCTCTCTTCTTTCTTTCTCTCTTCTTTTCCCTCTCTCTCTTCCTTCTTTCTCTCATCTTTTCCCTCTCTCTTCTTTCTTCTTCATCTTTTTCTCGTCTTTTTCTCTCATCTCCCTTCTTCCACTCCATTCTTCTCTTCTTCTTCTTCTCTTTTCACTCTTTCTCCTTACACTACCTTCTCTTTTCTTCTCCTTCTCTCTTCTTCTATTTTCCATTTCCCCTCTCTTTCTTTTCTCTCTTCTTTCTTCTTTCTCTCTCGTTTAACCAAAGGAGGTTAATATTAGCACTGTCACGGTAGTATTGTCGTCTAGCAGAAATGCCGTAGTGCCAGTCTAAATTATCGTGCCCATCTTACTGTCACGACAGGCTAGTCATCATGCCAGACTGGTCAATGTTGGTTTTGTTGTCTATTAGCATTACCACTGTGCCGGTCTGAGTTACTGTGCCCGGTTTTCTACCACACCGGTTCAATCATTTACTGATCTAGCCACTGTGTCAGTTTAGCCACTTGGTCAAATTCTCCTTTCCCCTCTCCTCTATTATATCTCTTTCTTTTCCTTTTCCTCATCCCAATCTCTATCCTCTTATTCTTTCCTTCTGCTTTTAGATGTGCACACCTATGTACATTCACCCAAAGACAAGGTGGGGTACCTTGGCCCACTTGTCTTATAATTTAACCATACATGTGTGATGGCAAAAATAGAAGAGTACAGGTCATGGGAAGCGAATTCGAACCAGTTGTAGGATTGGGGGGCTTTCTTCATGATCTAAGAGGGCGCCCACGTGAGCCAGCTAGAGTAAGTCTCAGACCCAGGTGAGGTGTGTTCTGCCTCACACCAAATTACTCTCTCACTAGTTATTGTACCTACCTTGATTCATTAACAAGGTTCTCGAGAGAACGATATCAAGTCCAAGATTTTCCTCGAAACCCGAGACACGTGCTGCTAGGTCATCCCGACTTGGAGGATGCGATCGAGGCATCTAACCATCTTGGCAACTCCACTGAGGACTTATTACCCCTTTGTCGTACCTTACTTGTTTGGCTAGTTTCTCCTTTTGTTTTTTGTATTGCATACACATGGATTATGAGTTCCTTAACCCATTCATTCGGATCAGGGATTTTCTCAACCCCGGATTCTTGAACATCCCTCAGAAACAAGTTCCTTGTACTTCATTCTCAACTTTCCTCTTGAGAAAAGACCCAGTGTCTAGATCTGAGGTCTTAACCTAGATAGGTGTGAGGAGGGACTTAAAGGTCCCTAACTCCCCATCTCCTAGCTCTGGTGTAGCCTCCACCAAGACAATCTACATCGATAACACGTCAGCTACCACTCACAGCATGCACCCTGTCACTAGTAAGTCACTTTCTGGTCGTATTACCGAGGTACGTCGAAAGGCTACCTAGTCCCTTTCTATAAAAGGCAAGGAAGTTGTTGTTGCTCCTGTGAGTTGCCACAAGGTTACCCCCCACATTCCTTCACCACTTCGGGTCTCTATGTCTAGAGACACGACACATCGAGGTGGAGACCTTGGGGCCTCCATCTCTCACACACACCCTAAGGCTCATGGGTCATCCACTCAAGTGACACCTCATTGTAACACTCGTATTACCATGAGTATGTGTCTAGAATCATGCCTCCACGGGTCGAAACCTGTGCACATGCATTTGCATCCCACCGCTTGGGGCAACATCATGGTTGTGCCAACCGAGCACACGAGAGACGACCACCTCATCCTCCCTCTAAGAACACACTAGTGCACCCTATAAGAGCAGGCCCTCACCTGTTCCCTTGCAAATACATGCTCATGGTTCATGGCCTACTAAGGCCGGACCACCTGTTCGAGCCCGATTCAACCTCCAAGTAACCCAGAATGCTACTTCTAGAGGCGCACACTCGCCTCCTTCACAGACCACTTCTTCCTCTTGACTTAGACATCATAAGAAGTTGGTCCCCTCTTCCCCTACCCTTTTTCCTTCCGACGCATACCTTAAGACCTGGTACTTGAAGGTCTTCCCTAAGAGTACCACCCTCAGTCAACCCCATCAAGTCGGCTATATCTCTGGAGCCCACAAAGGAGCTCGAGGCAAAGGCTTGATGATTGATGAAGTTCTATGACTCCCAAGGTAGCAGCCCAAACTGGCTCTGATCCATGGTCCACATTTGTTTCCCAATCTTATGGACACGACCCTCTCATGCTCTAAGAAGGCGGCCCAACCTAGGCCTCAGACTCAGTTTTGGAAAGTGGTCTATCGCAGTCTCAAGCTCGAGAAAGAAAGAGGACTATAGATCGTGACTAAGGAGCTGACCAGAAAAGTAGGGGCACCCAGCTCTAAGGGTCTCTTTCCGGAGAATCCTTTCTACCCTCTTTAAATCACAGAGCTCAAAGAGGAGGTGCAAGAGTCCTGAATAGTGGTTAGTGTGATAGAAGATGACCCGACCACCCAGCAGCCACGGTCCCAAGACCATCAAACCGGCCCTCACGCGATTGGCATACAAGAATCAAGTCCAGTTGGCACTCTTGAAAGCAGAATTGGCGTGCTAGCCACCATAGAAGGCCTTCCAAACCCCGGTTGCTATAAGCAAAGAGGATGATCCTCGACCCACCACGGAGTTAGTTCAGACCAGTAGCCAGCTACAAGTCCTACGCTTTCTTAATCTTTGAGACAAGACCACTTTCTCGCCCTCAAGAGCAAGATCCCCTGACAGAGTTAAGAAGCAAAGTTCACAGTCTCCAAAGTCAATTCGAGGTTATGCATGTCACTTCAAAACATCTAAAGGAGTTTGTGCTTGAGACCTAGAGCTATGACAAACTTGCAGTGAATGTGCCTCACATAAAAGCCAAAGCCCCTCCTGATTGGACCATTTATAGTGATCAGGCTCATCAAATGATGAGAAAAATGAATTATGAACCCCTGTCCAATCAAACATTAATAGGAGAAGAAGCAATCGCTCCCCCATTTGAGGTCATTGGAACCACAACAGTTTCTCACAGGCAAAGCAAGACTTAGGATTTCCCTTAGTAAAAGGGCAGAAGTAATGAGCGCCATGAAATGTGGTCTATCTTAGAGCGAGTGATGAGACGTAAAAAGAATGAATGAAGACGTGTAGCAAGATGAGACAAAAGAGGCATTTTCATTCATAAATCCAATATTTTTACAAGTGTCGGCATTCAAAGAAAGAAAAAGTAAAGAAAGTACATTCTAAAAAATGATCAATAATCTTATTAATCTCCACTCTGGATTGTGCAGAAGAAACCTTTGCATGCTGAATATGCTCCTTGAGTTCAACCACCATTTGAGCCTCCTATTCCATGGAGGCGCTTTCTGACTTGATGGTGCGAATGAGCTTTGATAGATCCTCAGCTAAAGAGGCACCCAAAGCCATCCTCTGAATCATCTCCCTTTCAAGATCATCAAATTCGCTCCTCAGCTCTCGCATGTCTGCCTTTATGCCTATCATCTTATTAAATAATGCTCTCCCTTCTATCTTCAGATCAAACTGATAAGCAGCCATAACAGCCGTCTTCTGTGCGCAGCAATCTAGTCCCTCATGACGACATGTGACAGACACCTCCAAGGAAGTTAGCTTGTTGCTTTATGCCATATGATGCAGCCCCTCTAGCCTCCACCTCTCCAATTCATTTAAAGTAGCATCAAAATGAGAGAGGACTTCTGGCGCGTTCCCAAAAACAATGCGCACAGTAGAAAATTCCCAAAGTTTGGCCAATGCCTCACTCTGCTCAACGAGAGGCTACTCCCTTAAATGCTGAAGACCTGCACGGAGCATGTCCGTAATCATGCCGGATACTCCGCTGAAAGTAGGTCTGGATAGTACTATCAGGTCCACCACCATGGAAGGAACTTTGGTTTGAGGGCTGGGCTCGAAGGGAGGATAGCCATGTCAGTCTTTGGCTCTTCTAGAGAAATCGTGAAGCCCAAAGCCTCAAGCACCTCAGATTCAGAGGCCGCCCCAGCCTCAACCTGCCTGGTCTCCTCAATGCCAACGTCCTCACCTTGACCCTCACCTGTTGGGGTCACAACTCCTATCCTAGCATGTTTCAAAGAAGCCTCTTCCTCTTGCCTGTCACCCTCTGCCATGGCTTCGATATGTTCAAGGTCAGCATCTCCTCCTTGTTCTTCACCTTCCTGAACTGTCGCTTCCGCTTCGACAAGTTCAGGGGCTACTTCCTCCCTATGACCCTCAACCTCAGTTGTGGCCTCTTCTACCTGGTCTGCATCCTCTATAGTAAGAACCTCTACCACAAAAACATCATCCCCCTCATCTTCATGACCTGCACACTTGGGCCCTCATTATCCATTACCGCAACCCCTGTCTTAGTCAGGGCAATAACCATTTGAGGGTCAGAGGTCATGACCATGTCAAGTTCCTCTCCTGGGGCAATAATTGCAGGGCCTTCAGCCTCATTGATCTCCATTGGAGCTGAATCTCACTTAGGAATCACCCTGGGGCTTTGGGGTATCACCTCAAGTTCTGGTGACCTCTCGATCAAAAGCGATCATAATAGGCTCAGAGGAGCAAGATTCATGCACCTCGATCTCTTAAGAGGTAGAAAATACCTTAGGAGAGGCAGAAGATGATAGAGAAAGGGCATAGGGTGACTTTGAAGGGACAACTAATGAATCAGAGGAGGAAGTGCTATCTCTTGATTCCAAAATGATTGGAAGTTTTCACACCCCTACGTCTTCGAGAAGGTCCAACAGCCCGCGCAGGTGCACGTGTGCCAGTAGGGGTAGAGCAGTTTCTTTTCTCCCCTCCTGTTGGAGAAGGAGCAGCCGCCTCTAAACTCCCCTCTTGTGAAGAGCCTGCAACAAGAGCACTATGAGGGCTGTTCCCTATCAAGGCATTCAGGTCTTGAATCGGGCACCCTTCATGACCAGGAACCTTTCGACCCTCCCTCCATTGAAAGATAAAGGTGAGACTGTCAAAAAGGCTCCTTGTCTTCTTCTCCATGGCAAGAAATTGTGACGAAGTGTCATCAGTTGCTATCTCTCGAGGAATCCCAAGAGCCTGCCAATTCCAAGGATAGCCCAAGTCAAAGACCTCGCCAAGAAGGGTAGTGTTGACGATCCTCCTTTGCCGGGTTTCATGATGCCAATTGCAGTCGCCCTTTTCCAGGGGTGATTATCTTCTCAGTATCCCTGGCTGGTAGTCCTCCACTAGCGTGCATAGGCCTCGGTCACCCGGACCCTTCTGCCAAAGTGGGGTAACGCATACTTGCTAACCTCCATCATCTCTAAGTGCGAGAGGGTACTTAAGGGTCCCTGCTGTAGGAAGGTATTTTTCATCAACATGAGGCCCCGGCTTAATAAAGGCCTAGCAAGTAGTGGAAATATCGACAGTCTCAGAACAGCCCCAGAACTGGCCACGATCTTCATGAGGTATCTCAAAAGTTTTTCGCTAGGTTTCTTCATATTATGACATATCTAAGGTAGTACAGACTGAGAAACAGTTCTGGCAGAATCGACCTCTAGCACCCTAAAATGGAACTCAATAACTAGAGCAACATTTTCACCATCCCAAATTTCTCTAGGACCATCACCATTGGATCCGGCATGGTTGAAAACCCCCAAGGGTCAAGTTTCATCCCAAACGGACACTCTAAGAAGAAGTTATTGGCAAAAACGTGAAACAGGAGGAGCCATACGGTATTCCCAAGGAGCCACCCTAGAACACTGCACCATTAAAGGGACAGTCACGACCAGTGAATTTCAACACTCCTATCTCAGCTGTCCCATGTCTGATCCTGCTCAAATTTGGTATGCATGTTCGTCTAGTCAAGATGAGCGGTTCGATCTGTGGCACGCCTTGTGACGTTACCCAAGCGCGAATAAAAGCTAGAGAGAAGATGCTGATCTGTGAAGAAAGTGTAGAAAATTCAGCAGTGTCATGCCTCGCTCGAAAGGCCAAATTAGGCTGCTCGCGAGCCTGATCGATGCGAGCCCAATAAAATTGTGGATGTATGGTCTTGTGTCATCTCTGACCTGAATCCCGTACATGATAAATGATCGAATTCGGCACACGAAGCCAACGACCAGACTGCAAATTCCATCGTCAGACTCCTTGATTTTGGCAAAAATTCCAAACTTACAAAATCTTCGTTCAGCCACGAAATCGAGCTGCGTTTGGTGCCCCGTGATCTTAACGACATGCTCAGTGTGATTCAGCAAAGAAAATACATAAAAACATCAAGGAATGAGCACACTTTCGATTCGAAGTTTCAAGATTTACTCAAAATTCAAGTCACATGATCATGCACTAAAAACACGATCCATGGCTTGAAGTTGGTCTCAAATCGATCGCCATGCTGAGCTCTACAAGAAAACAATCATCTTACGATCAACCGGGCATCAGAACGACCCCGCATCAGCCATGCATGAACATGCAAGTCCTAGGGCAATATAAGAACTGTTCTGGAATTCCACAACTTGTTAGGAAGGGGCAAATCTATCATATTGTGCCCTATTTTTGAATTTTTTTTAATTAAAGTTAATCTTAATTTCTAGTAATTAGGGATCCACTCATGTTTGGGGGGCACTTCTATCTATACGTACCATCATTGTACGCCAAAAAAAAAGGGAGAAGGCAGACGCATACACACAAGAGAGAGTTTTTACTTAATACAAGTTTCTCTTTCTTACCATTGTGGTGTTACGCTTGAAAGAGAGGGTGAGGTGAGAGAAGATTTCAACCGGTACCCTTAGGGTTGCGATAAATCTTCTCTCTATTATTTTGCTTTTCTTCTTCTCTTTCCCTTCTCCCCTCTCTTCTCCCTCTTCATCTTCTTAATCCCTCGTAGAGGTCCTACGTGGCAGTGGCAGTGCCATGCACGCCTCTCCCTTGGTCTCACAGGTCATGCATGGTGATGGCAGGGCCATGCATGAGTCTTCTTTCCTTCCTTCCCATTTGTCTTTTTGTCTCAGTGAAGTCTGTAGACGATGCTATCCATCATCGCCCACTAACATAGCTTTGATGTCTTGGTGAAGAACCTGGACGGCGTAGTGTGTTGCCAGGAGCCTTCCGTTGTTGAGCATCCAATATAGACGGCGATACCTATCGTCGCCCGCTTGAGGCCCTGTAAACACCCATCGTCGTCTACGAGCTTCCACTGTGCGTCTGGTGTCTATTGTCATTCTCCCTACGTCAAATGTCTATCGTCGTGTGACCTAAGAGAAACCATCACCGTGTGCCTCATCAGGAGGTAACGCCGTCCACAAGGGATGCACCGCCTCCTTGCATTGCCCACCGCAATGTCTATCAACATCTATATTTCCCCTTCTCTTCGCCGTCTCATTCTTTCCTCTGAACCTTTTTCTCTTCTCACTTGATTGAGGGTAGTCCTTGTCTAGCGTCGATGCGCCAACCTTAGTTTCGAGTAGTACTACCGCTGTGCTAGTCCTGTGAATCATGCCCTTCGTGCTACCACTCTGAGTCAGTGGCTTTCGGTTGTCATGCTAGCCTCGCCTCTCCATCAAGTTCTCTTCTCCTTTCCATCTTTCATCTAACCTTGCACTTCATCGCCTTCTTCCCTAACGTGCATTGCCCTAAGACAAGGGTGGGTCCTTTTCGACCCAATCGTCTTACAAATTGACCATACAAGTGTTGTGCAGAAAACTAAGAGGGTTACAGTTGAAGGGAGGCTATTCCAAACAAGCTCAAGCAGCTAGAGGGCTCTCTTCATTATCTAAGAAGGTGCCCACACGAGCCAACCCGAGTAAGTCCTGAACCAACCTAAAATTCCTCTCTCATTGGTTGGTTACCTGCCCTTGCCTTCAAACAAGGTTCCGAGGGAGCGATCTCAAATCCCGGATCCACTAGAGACCTGAGACACATGCCACCAGATCACCTAGATCCGAAGGACAAGATCGAGGCCCCTAACCAGCTTGCTCTTGTTTGACCTATTTTCTTCTTTACTTTCTGCACTCATTTCTATGGCACTTGGGTTGTTCAACTCGTTCATCAGGGTCAGGGATTTCGATATCCCTGCACTCGTGGTTGTCTTAAGGAAGTTGGCCAGTTAAGTGTCCTTCCCTACTTTTCTTCTGAGTAAGGACTCATGGTTCGAATCCCAGGTTCTCACCCCGGTCGGTGCGAGAGGGGATTTAAAGGTCCCTGCCTCCCCGCTTTCTCGCCCCGGTGGGCTCTCCACCAAGGCCCATTGCTTGGGCTGCACTTCTGCTACCGCGCACTCTGCTACTGACGAATCTCCTGCCGATCATACTACTGCCATATGCAGTGAGGCTGCCCCATCCGTTCTTGCAAACGGCGAACAAATTTCCATCACTCTTAAGCTTCGTCGCGAGGCAACCCATGTGCCCCTTCACTTTTTCGAGTCCCCCACACCTGGAGGTCAGTACATAAAGGCGGAGCCCCTGAGGTCTTCACCCCTTGCACACACTAAAATGCTCATGGTATATCCACTGTAGCCACACCTCAGGGTGACCCTCATGTTTCTTTAAGCTCGCATTCAGGATTCGGCCTTCTCATACCAAACCCTGCGTGTGCCATGCATTCACTTTTCATAGCTCCGGGCAGCGCTAGCTCTATTACACCTTGAGCACAGAAGGGTTGACCGCTCTGTCTTCCCTCCAGGCACACACAGCTTCACATTGTGAGAGACGAGCTCCCACCTCGTCCCTCACAAACAGAAGCTCATGGGTCTTTGCCTCCACAGGTCAAACCCATTGATTGGGCCCCGGCTGACCCCCAAGTCACCCGGACCGGCTAACCCTAAAGGTGCACATGTACCATCTTCGTAGGTCCCTTTCGGAGCCAGACTCAGGAGGAATCACGAGCCGACCCCTCTTTCCTCTGCCCCTCTCCCAATGCCAGGCAAGCACCTCGTGCCCTGGTACTCAAAGGTCTTCCCTAAGAGTACCATCTTGAGCTAGCCCCCGGTCATTTGAACACCCTAGCCTCACAAAGGAATTCGGGGTAACGAGTTGATGTCGGACGGAGGCCTCTAGCCTCCAAATCTAGAACACAAGCTGTGCTCCATCCTTGGGCCACACTTCCAGCTACAACTCATAGACATGGCCCTCGCCTGTTCCAAGAAAACGGGGTAGTCCAAGTCTTAGGCTCGGATCTGGAATGAGGTCCACAGCTGCCTCAAGATGAAGCTGAAGAGAGGCCTACAGATTCTGACTAGGCAGTCGAAGTCACTACCCTTGACGACCTCGTACCTTGTAATCCCTTTTTCCCTCTTCAAACTCTGAAGCTTAAGCAAGTCCAGGAGTATTGTTCGGTGATCACCACCCAAAAGCCATGCACGCAAGACCGTCAAGAACCGTTCCTCAAAAAATCGGCATACAAATCCCAAGCCTAGTTGGGGCAAGCTGAGCCCCCTAGACTGACTTGTCATGCGTGACTCGCCAGCCTCGGCAGTCTGCTGCATCACCTGACTCTGACCTCCCAGAAGAAATGGTCAGTGTCACGGTCATCAATGTCTCGAATGACGCTCAAGAGGAGCGGATGAACAAGTTCGAGGAAATTATGCAAGACAACCTCGAAAAGATGGAGCGCCTAGAGGCTTTTAAGGCCTCTTCTATGCCTGACTCCCCCATCGGTGAGGACACAGCTCCTAGGCGGGCTCCCCCACCAGTCTCTCAAGACAGCTCCTCTTCTCGTAAGGTCTCCTAAATCGACATAGATTGTACAGTGGCCCATAGCTTAAGGAACAATGTCCCAAGCATGTAGAAGATGCCACTCTACCAAAAGCCGCATCCTTCGTACAATGACCAAGTGGCATTTTCCCCAAACTACTATAAAGGGAAACTCCCCCTGTTCAATGATACCATGTCTCCTCATCAGCATACGGCCCACTTCCAAGCGGCCTGCCAGGAGATGGCAACTGACAGACGTCTTCTCCTCCACCATTTCGTTGAAAACCTCGAAGAACCAGCCTTCCAGTAGATTGCTCGGTTGCCGCTAAACTCTGTGAACACTTGGCCAGAAATGGAGAAGTTACTCTACTAACGCTTCTACGAAGTCCAAAGAAACGTGGAAACCATCGAGCTCCTCATCATGGTACAAGACCCAGGTGAGCCGATTGATAAATTCATCATCTGATGGAGAGAGTTGGCGATCGTTCACGCCACCCCCATGATTGAGAAGGAAGTAGTCCAAACTTGCATACGGAACATACTTCCTTAGATTGCCCTACATGTTGAGGCATCCAATCCACCCTCCATGTCAGAGCTCATCTCTAAGGCAGTCCATATTGAGGGATTTTTTAAGCACGATAACACTCGTCAACAACCTACCGGCTCAAACTCAAGCCCCAACAGTCGGGGCAATCAAAAGGCAGTAATCGGTGTGGCTGTGGCTGACACCAAAGGCTCAGTTTCTCAAACTCTGGACCTCTCCAAGGCACAGGTGTCCCCGGCCAAGGGCAAGCAGCAGTCCTACAGCAGCATCCTGCCTCCTAAAAACTCTTGGCAAAGTGACTACTTGGCCCAGCACTAGAATAAGGTTTACCCCTTCGACATGGAGTGTACACCTGCATTACTTTGATTGTTGCTAGAACATAACATGATACAGTTTCCAGAGGCCAATACTATGGAGTTGGCTGGGCAGGACGCAAATGAGAAGTGCTGCGCTTATCATAAGAGGGCCTGTCACCCCATTCATGACTGGTATAAGCTTAATGACGCTATCAAAGCCCTTATCAACAACTGTCAGATAAAGCTCGAATAATTGAAAGAGGTGTTCGGGGCTGCTGAGGCATCTCACATAATCACAATCCAAAAATGATGGGGCACCCGCTATCCGTTGTGTATTCTTCTCCATAATGCTAGAAGAAGGAATCGCTACCCCAAATCCGATAAGGTAGCCTATGTTTCTACCTCCAGGGATCGAGAACCTCTGGTGTGCATATCACCGGATAAGAGGCCATGACGTCAGCTAGGGCATTGGCTTCCGTGGCCGAGAAGATGCAATAGTGTTAGAAAGTTCAAGGTGACCCAGCGATACACCCAGGAGTCCCTCTCTTGCTTGTAAAAGAAGACCTCCCGACGCAAGACCAGGGAAACGCCGACCCAGACCCTCTGCAAGCTCTCTTCGAGGAAATGCTCCAACAAGGTCTCGTCACTCCCAAGCTCGCCAGGCAGCCGAGACGCCTTGCTTGAGGCACGAAAACACTTTGGTTCCCCTATCACTAAGTGTGGGGCCACGAACGCAATGACTTCTCTAGGTTAGAGGCTATAGTCATGGGGAAAGTCTAGTAAGGTCACATCGACTGTGCGACTCTTTCAAAACACATCCAAGCCCTCGCTCCGGTTCAAGGAGAAGCCACGTTGTAGGCCCCTCATAAGTATGCATTGGACATCTCTGGGCCTTCGACTGCCCAGCCCTGGGAAGTCTACCATGAGCGAGGCCGGCTCAAGTCCCTGAGACGTGAGGCAGTCCGTCAGGCTACTGCCTCTCACCAGCCTGATAGGGTGGTCCAAACACCCCCTTTGGGATCCCAAGGAGACGGCGAGCACCTAGGTCAGCCCACCAAAGGAATCATCTTCCTCAACCACCAGTCGAGGAAGAATTCCCTAGACCTCTTCCTCTGTTGCAAGCCTCGTGGGACTTCATCCTAGGCACAACTCTCCTCATCATATCGTCCAATCAGGAGGACGACCCTGAGTCATTAATATCTCAGGAGCTAACCAAAATGGATGACGACGTTAAAAGAACCCCACAACGGTCAAAGCCGGAGAAATACCTTAATTACCCCCTCCAAATGTCCAACTCCGGCGACGGTGTAAAAAGCTATACGGAACGTTCTAACCCATCTTCTCCTTCCCTCTCCTCTATTCCTTCGACAGGTACTGCACGGCGATGCCTAGACTTCGACTCTCTAAAAAGGGAGTTCAAAGACACTAGCCTCATCATGCCGCAGTAGGAAAGGATTCTCAATAGCCACCGCTGCCTTAGCAACCCAAGCCTAAATCGAGCCATCTCTGAGCTCCTGCTCCCATGAAGCCTGCCACATGGTACAGATCTTGGAAGTACCTGCCAGCATGGGGCAAATGGGTCTAAGAACTGGAAAGAAGCTACAGCCCACACCTTAAAAGTTCAAGGTCCTCAAATTTCTTGATCCTTCACTTTCCCCAAAGCCTAAACCTCAAACCTCTACATCCCTAGTACAATTTCTTATTACTGCCCCATCAACTTAGACCACACCGACTGAACAACAAAGTCAGCCAATGTCACAAACCAAGACTCAACCCAAACTTGTTCCTAATTCAACCCTACCACATACACCAGTGACTGGATCAGGAGCACAGAAGAAAAATGCGGATAAAGTAAAATATGATGTAATTCTGCACTTGAGAAAGCTTCCATCCCTTTTGAGTATCTATTATGCCCTCTTGCTGTCTAAAGACTACCGTATGCCTTTGTCCAAGCACTCTCTAACCCAGAGGTGTACGAGACTGAGGTGCGAGGTCGACCCAACTATTCTAAGCGCGTGCCTGACAATCTCCTTTTTTTAAGATGACCTACAGCTAGAAGGTAAATTCCATAATCGCCCCTCTTCGTGAATGGTGAACTGCACACTTACCCTCTTAATTGGATCAGCAGCTAACCTAATCTTAAGAAGTATTCCCACCCGACTGGGATTCGAGTCTGATGACCTCATTCCTATCCACATCATTGTGCAAGGGTTCAACCAGTCAAGAGAAAAGCCAGCCGGCACAGTGCACCTCCTCCTCAAGATCAGTGACCTCAATGATTATGCTCAATTTCATGTAATCGACACCTATACCTCTTACAACGTCTTGCTTGGTTGTCCTTCACTTCACAATCGTGGGGTGGTTCCTTCCACGCTCCACCAATTTTTCAAGTACAGCCGAGATGAAAGACAACGCACGGTCTATGTTGACAAAAGACCGTTCCCCGTAGCTGAGACTCACTATGCCGTTGCTAAGTACTATTTCATAGACTGTCTCGCACCAAAAGAGTCAAATGATGATGATCGGAAGTCTGTGAGAGAGACAGGACCTTCATCTCATGATGACATTGAGGATCTGGGGAGAATGATTATTGACATGTTCAAAGAAGAGGAAAGACAAGGCAAGATCCTTCATTTGATCTTATCCACCCAAGTATACCTTGCCATCTCTCCAAGATCATGATATCCTCTCTCGAAGGGGATTCTTCTCCGTCGACTTCTAATTTGCCAGAGCAAAACGACGAGTCAAAAGTAGCCCCTGTGCCTGAGCAAGCCCCAGAGGACTTCCTAGCATCTAGAGTCACCTACACATCATACTAGCAAAAGGTTCTGCATGTCTCCCTCACCCTTCTAGAGACATAATTGTTGTATCAACCGTCATAGAAGGTGCTCCAGGTTCCATCCTCCCTGAACAAGGGGATAGCCGGTAGCCAAAAGAAGGTCTTACACTTCTCCGGGGTTGTCGAAGAATACAGGCAGACACGAGCCAGCCCTCCGGCTCTCAAAAACAAAACCCTATGGCAGTATTGAGAAGTGTGGTGTGTAGCCTCTATAATCAATTGAAAGCTATGCGCGTCGCTTCAAAGCACTTAAGGGAGTTTGTCCCCGAGAACAAGACTTACGACGAGCTCAAATGCAATGTACATCTAATCGAAGCCAAGGCTCCCCCAGACTGGAGCATTTACAGCAAGCAGGCTCATCAAATAATGAGAACCATGGATTATGAGCCCCTCTTCAATCAAACACTTAGGGGTGGGGAAGCAACTGTTCCCCCGTTCGAGGTCGTTGAAGCCACAACAAGCAACCTTAGAATGAAGCAAAAAGTGGGCTATTCTTCTTCATCTCAAACCATGAAAGGGAAGAAGCACCGAAATGAAAGAAAAGGGAAGAACAAAAGACATGCTATCCACTTGAAAGAGAAAAGAGTCACTTCATTCATCAATCAAAGATTGTTACAAATATTAGTGAAAAGGTAAAAAAAGGGGATTCTGTCACTATTGTCAGCAATTTGGGTACGAAGAATTACAAATAGAAATATCCGTTCAGATCTCAAAGCTAAGCCTATAATGGTCTTGACGTGCTCATTTGATCTCGTCTTTCAAAGTTGCCACCTGGAGGAATGCAAACTTTCTAACTAAAGGAGGATATTTCGCATGCTCCAACTGAGGTGAAAATGGGTCCTTTCCCACCTTGCAAGCCACGATAATCAATTTTTACACATCACCAATGTTACGTTCAAGAATTTCCATGTCCTCCTCATTTTCAAAACAGGTGACCTCTTTAAATATAGAAGGAACTTCCGCGGGAAAAATCTAGAAATCTGAGTTAATGAACTGACACATGAGCAAGCTAGTTCTAATTTTTCCCAAGAGTGCTACCGTAGAATCTGTAATAGTCAAAGGCTCGAGAAAGAACCTAAGTAGAGGTCTGATGGAGGGATATTCCTCAATAGAAGCTCACTCTTCTAAACACAAAACTTCTCTAACTTGTCGAGCCATATCAAACACTTTCGTTTCGAACAAGTCCGCACAAGGAACATCGAAGTCTAAGAGGTTGTCTATTAGCCTTTTTTCCAAAGAGGGGAACATGAGCAGCTCAAAGATCGATGCCCGACTGAAGAGTTGATCAGCGGCTCTAAGAAGATTGCGTCCATTGTTTGTCGCGACATTATGGTGGTTGAGTTTGGTGATTTGTGCAGGGAAACACATCACTGCGTGCGAAACAACAAAGCCTCCTCGAATGCTCCAAATAAGAGGATGAATAACTTGTCCCAAAAAGGAGGTGACTACAAAAGCCATTCCTATGATGGGCTCCCATTGAACAGAAAACATGAGTCCCTCTCTCAAAGTTGCAAGGGGAATCGCCCGGTTGCCCATAATTATCAGATCATACTCACTCTCACCTCTGGAGATAGGAGGTTGAGGAAAGGGATGTGATTCATTCTCAGTAGTAAGAGGCTCTACGTCCTCAATAACTATGAGGTCCCTGCTTGAAGAAGCTTGTCTCCAGGAAGACATGTGTTGGGGGGCACCAAATAACGCCATCTCGCACTCAAAGGTAAGACTATTGCCGTTTGCAACCAGGAGGTAATCGCAGTCTCGCGATCAATCAAGGGCCATCGACATCCTGCGAACTAAGGCATATTAATGCCTCGCTCCAGCCATCAACACGCGCCTCATGTGCCTCCCTTGAAATTCGGACACGTCGCCTGACACTTGCGGCATGGCCTGTCACCACGTGTGAGGAGGGTGACCGATCGCCTCCCATGACTCCTCACCTCCTCGACTGTTACCGTCTCCCAACCCCTCTATTTCCCACCAGTGCTTTCTTCTGCTTGCCTAGAATCCACTCCCGTCCACCAGGAAAACCCTCTCCCTCCTCTTGCTTGTTACCGGAGTTAGCAAAAACCACCCAAAGTCCTCAGAAGACTTCCCTGAGACTCGACGGATTGCCCTTCACGCCAATTTTTCCCACTTCAGCAATCCACCAAAGCTCACAAAAATTCCACTAGAATTTGAGTGAGGTCAATGCAGCCCCTTCTCTTTCTCCTCCGACAACTAGAGAGCTGACAAAGCCCTCTGAGCTCTCTGTGACCTCCCCTTCAGTAGCAGAACCATCGAAGAAGCACTCAAACTCTGGCAGGGCACCTCTACAATTTTTTCCAAGGCCCCGAGTGATCCTCTTCCTTTCTCAGAAAGCTTCAATGCTGGACGAAAAATGTTCGTAAGCACGCTGTGAATATTCACACCTTCTGAAGTTCGCCTAAAAAATATCTAAGGTCCTTTCTCTATAAGTTCTGGCTGAGAAGTGCTCATCAGAAACCCCTTGCCATGAGCTTTGGCCCTTTCTCTCTCTAAAAAGCCCTTCTACTATTTTACCCTTTGGTAAAACAGTAATGTGGGGCGCAGTATCGAAGATTGCCCCTGACAAACTCTGAATGATGCTCCAGTCCCCAGCTCTTGATGGCGATAAGGCCAGACCGAGGCGGCCAATCCCGAGACCTGAAGCAACATCGCTACCTGCCTCGTCAAGACTTTGTCAAGGGGACTAGCACCATGCGCTGCGTTGAGAAGGTTGTCGTTGTGCATCTCGTCTAAGGACTACCACAGAGCGCTTCATCAGGAGGCTTTTGTCGTGAGCCTAGTTGAGGAGTTAACGCCCTATGTCTCCTTAAGGGCTACTGCCATGCGCTTCACCAAGTGACCTGACGCCATCATCCAGGTCTAATGCTGCACTTAGTGTCATACACAGGCCTCGGCGCTCCCCTTCAGACCATCAGCCCATACCCTCTGGATGTTCATTCCCTACACCACAATCTCGCCCCTCAGCAAGCCTGGTTTCTTGAACAAGCTCTATTCCCCACGGAGTCGCTTCCCTCATGGTCCATGCTGCATGACCTTAAACTGCGTTGCCATGGTCAGTGCAGCATGACCTTAAAATGCACAACCACAGTCTAAGCTGCATGACCCTAAACTGCATAGCCATAGTCCTTGTCTCACGACTCAAAACTGTATGACCACCGTCCAAACTGCATGACCTCAAACTACAAAATCCTTGTCACATGACTTTAAACATACGAGCATGGTCCAGCTATGTGACCTTAAACAATAGTGCACATCTTGACCGCATGACATTAAAAGGCTTAGCATCACGGTCCAAACCATATGACCCTAAACTATAGTGGAGGTTTAGTTGCACGACAACAAACTGCATGGTCCTAGCTGTATGACGTTAAAATGCACAGCCATGATTCGAGCTACAAGACCCTAAAATTGTAAACATGCAGCTTGCCGAATGGTCCATACGCATAACTCCAACTGGACGCCCAACGAAGTGAGATGCAAGTAAGGGTTGTACCCATCCCATCATCTTCAGAGAGTTAGAGACATCCTTCCTTCAACCCATAGTGGGGTTCATCCATGCCCTGGCCGCTCAGAGTTCCTTGCACACCGATTTCATTATCCCCGGGGAGTCACACTGGCCCTCCTAATCCCCAGTGAAGCCTTTCCCATTAACTACCACTCGTACGGTCACCACCTTCATCTACATATCTTCACATGTGGATAGCCTTAACTATCTCTATCCCCAAAGAGTCAGATTGCTATCCACATACCTACCCCCCATGTACCCTACTGACATGGCGCCTCGTACACGGTCCATGCCGCATGACCTTAAACTACATAGACATTGTGAAAACTATATGACCATAAACTGTAATGAAGGTCTAATTACATGACCTTAAACTACACAGTCCCAGTTGCATGACTTTGAACTACGTAACCACTATCCAAGCTATATAACCGTAAACCATAGTGCACGTCCCTGCCGCATCATGTTAAACTGTTTCGCCCAAGTCCAGGAGGCACGACCTTTGTGCCTGCAAACCTCCCTTTTTGAGTGCATCTCCATGCACGTCTTCCCAAACCGACCAATTGGTGTGCGCATACGCTCTTCTTCTTCTCTCCAGTGAGCCTACCTAAGCCAACACGCCCTTTGCATGCATTACCACGCACGTCTTCCTCAGCCGGCCCATCCATGTGTGTGGTCCACCTACACCACTTCCATTACTTCCCCAGTGAGTCTACGTATGCGCACATCCTTTACGTGCATCGCCATGCACGTCTTCTCTACCTGGCTCATTTGTGTGCGTGGGCCACCTTCACCATCTTTCATCTCATTCCTCAGTAAGTCTTACCCATGCTCATCAAATGGCAAGACATCTTGCTGCCTGTTAGTGGGTCACCACTTTTCTCCTACCATCCAATCAACTCTCTACGGGCAACTTCATGCCACCTTCCCTAGTGAGTCAAAGTCACCCTCAAACTCACTCTATGGCATCTACATACTGCCATTCCTTACCTCTATGATCCAACTGTATGACCCTAAAACTAGAGTGCACATCCTGGTCGCATGACGTTAAAATGCTTTGCATAGGTCTTGAAGGCACGACCCTAAAACATGCATTCTTTCAAAAAAATGGGCACGGTGTACACCAGGACAGGGTAACGCCATGAGTAAAAATGACGGACGGGAATGGTCACGAAACCATGAATAAGAGAGTTTCGTGGAAAAATAAACCTAGGCACGAAGAAATCCCAAAAGTGATCCTTGAGTAAAAATGGATGAAAATGGTGGACATGACCAAACGTCATGGGTAAAAGTGCTCAGAAATAACGGAAGTTGGTGAAAGTTATCTTCACAATGCCGCTTCCCCTGTTCAAGTGAAAACCCGTGAAAGGGTGCTTGGACGGACAAAGCGGGTTGACACACTTCCATAGTCTCAACCGATACCCCAGTTTCCAAGGCTTGCTAGGGAGTGAGAGCCTCATAAGATCTAACCCGTTTCCATGACCCGTCAGCGAGTGAGAGACTCATAAGATCTCCCTAGTTTCCATGACTCGTCAGGGAGTGAGAGCCCCATAAGATCTCCTACGTTTCAATGGCTCGTTAGAGAGTGAGTGCCTCATAAGATCTCCCCAGCAATCATGGCTCGTCAGGGAGTGAGAACCTCATAAGATCTCCCTAGTAATCATGGCTAGTTAGAGAGTGAGAGCCTCATATGATCTCCTTAGAAATAATGGGAGTGAGAGCCTCATAAGATCTCCCCATTTTCCACAGCTCGTCAGGGAGTGAGAGACTCATAAGTTCTCCCCAACAATCCTGGCTCCTCAGGGAGTGAGAGCCTCATAAGATCTACCCAGTTTCCATGGCTCATTAGGCAGTGAGAACCTCATAAGATCTCCCCAGTTTCCACGGCTCGTTAGGGAGTGAGAGCCTCATAAGATCTCCCCAGGTTTCATGGCTCGTCAGGGAGTGAGAGCCTCATAAGATCTTCCTAATTTTCATGGCTCGTTAGGGAGTTAGAGCCCCATAAGATCTCCTCAGTTTCCATGGCTCGTCAGGAAGTGAAAGCCTCTTAAGATCTCCCCAGTTTCCACAGCTCATCAGGGAGTGAGAGCACCATAAGATCTCCCCAGTTTCAACAGCTTGTCAGGGTGGGAGAAATAAGATCTCCTTAGTTCAGCAACAACAAGAGTCCTTTAGGGTCAAGACGATGAAGAAAAGATCCCTCCATAAATTCTAAGGACCATTACGAAGGCAAGAAATAGACAAGGTCAGGGTTTCCACAAGATTCAGGGTACGTCTCGCCAAAGCCCTCTAGCTAGCAGGGAACCAGACTTTTGGTTTGGGCCAGAAGCCACCGACTAGACTCCGCTAGATAGGACCTACAGGGATACCTTGAGCAACAAAGGCAAACCTGGTGTAGTAGCAGACAGTGCCGACTAGAGGTTCGTAGCATTTGGCCTTCAGAAAAGCTTGGTTCTGTATGAGGAGGCCCTGACAAAGGCCTCACTCTCCAGAACCGCAGATAGTCCATTGAGGGCGAGGACTTCAACAAGATCACTCAAAATTACTAAATGATTGCACTTTCAAGTCTCTTGAAGCACAACATACAGTGGGGCATGCTATTGGAAGGTATTTTTCATCAACATGAGGCCCCCACTCAATAAAGGCCTAACAAGTAGTGGAATTTTCCACTATCTCAGAACAGCCCCATAACTGGCCAAGATCTTCATGAGGTCTCTCAAAAGTCTCCTTCCAAGTTTTGTGGCATTCTGACATGTTTATAGCAGTGCAGACTGAGAAATACTTATGGCATAATCGACCTCAAGCACTTTGAAACGGACCTTATAACTAGAGCTACATTTTCAGCATCCCAAATTGTTGTGAGAACACCACCATTGGATCCAGAATGGTTGAAAGCCCTCAAGGGTCAAGTTTTTGTGCAAACAGACATTCTAAGAAGAACTTATAAGCGAAAGGGTGAAACAAGAGGTGTCGCGCGCTATTCCCATGTGGCCACCCTGCAACAGTACACCATTAAAGGGACAGTCACGACTAGTGAATTTTGACGTTCATATCTCAGCCATCCTAAGTCGGATCACGTTCAAATTTTGTGAGCATGTTCGTCTAGTCCAGAGGAGCAATTTGATATATGGCACGCCCCGTCACGATACTCGAGCTCGAAGAAAAGCTAGAGAGAAGTTGCTGATACATGAAAAAAGTGTAGGAAATTCAGTAGTGTCTTGCTTCCTTCGAGTGGTCAAATCATGCCGCTCGCGAGTCTGATTGATGAGAGACCAATTCCATTGTGGGCGTAAGGTCTCAGACCATCTCTGAAACAAACCCCATACAAGATAAACTGTCGAATTATGCACATGAAACCGACAAATAAATTATAAATTCTATTGCTGGAATCCTTGATTCCGGTGAAAGTTCCAAACTTGAAAAACTTCGTTTGGCCACGGAATCGAGACATATTTGGTGCCCCATGATCGTAGCGGCATGCTCAGTGTGATTCAGCAAAGAAAGCACAAAAAAAAATCAAGGAACGAACACACTAACCATTCAAAGTTTCAAGATCTACTCAAACTTAAAGTCACATGATCGTGCACCAAAATCACGATCCATGGCTCGAAGTTAGTATCAAATCGATCGTCATGCCGAGCCCTACAGGAAAACAATCATCTTACGATCAACCGAGCATCAGAACGACCTCGGATCAGCCATGCAAGAACAAGGAAGTCGTAGGGCAACATAAGGACTGTTATGAAATTCCACAACTTGTTGGGAAGGGGCAAATCTATCATTTTACACCCTATTTTCTAATTTTTGTTATTTCAATTTAATCTTAATTTCTAGCAATTAGGGTTACGTTTGATCATCCACCGATGTTTGGGTCACACTTCTATATACACACAAGAGAGAGCTTTCACTTAATACAAGTTTCTCTTCGTACCATTGTGGTGTTATGCTTGAGAGAGAGGGTGAGGTGAGAGAAACTTTTGACTGGTACCACTATGGTTGAGATAAATCTTCTCTCTCTTCTTTTTCTTTTCTTCTTCTCTCTCCCTTCTCCTCTCTCTTCTACCTCTTTTTCTGAGTCCCTCGCATAGGTCATGTTCAGCAATGGTAGTTTCATGCATGCCTCTCCCTTAGTCTCACAAGTCGCCCATGGCGATGGCAGCGCCATGCATGAGTCTTCTTTCCCTCCATCTCGTCTGTCTCTTTCTCTCAATGATGTCTGTAGACGGCACTATCCATCACTGCCTAGAGACGTAGCTTTGACGTCTCGGTGAAGAACCTAGATGGCAAGTATGTTGCCACCTATAGAAGCCATCCTCCACGGCGCATCTAACGTAGACGACGATACCTATCGCTGCCCGCTAGAGGCCTTGACAACACCCATCACCGTCCACGAGCTTCCTCCTTATTTCCAGTGCCTATCGTCGTTCTTGTTGCTCCCCACGTCTATCGTCGTGTGACCTAGGAGAAACTATCGCCAAATGCCTCGTCTACAAGCGATGCGCCACCTCCTTGCATTGCCCACCGCGATGTCTATCGACGCCTGGATCTCCCTTTCTCTTCGCCGTCTTGTTCCTTCCGTTACACCTTTTTCTATTCTCACACCATTGATGATAGGCGTAGCCTAGCACCAATGCGCCGACCTTAGTTTCGAGTAGTATTGCTGTCGTGTTGATCTTGTGAATCATGCCCATCTTGCTACCACTCGGAGTCAGTGGCTTTTGATTGTTATGCTTGCCTCGCCTCTCCGTCAAGTTCTCTTCTCCTTTCCATCTTTCATCTAACCTTGCACTCCATTGCCTTCTCCCACGAATGTGCATTGCTCTAAGACAAGGGTGGGTCCTTTTCGACCAACTTGTATTACAAATTGACCTTTGAACTGTTGTGTAGAAAAACAAGAGGGTAACAGGTCAAGGGCGGCGATTCCGAACCAGCTCAAGCAGCTGGGGGGCTTTCTTCCTGATCTAAGAAGGCACCTACACGAGCCTGCCCTAGTAAGTCCCAAACCCAACTAAAATTACTCTCTTTTTGGTTGGTATACCTGCCCTTGCCCTTGAGCAAGGTTTCGAGAGAGTGATCTCAAATTCTGGGGTTTACCAGAGACCCAAGACACGTGCTTGTAGATTACTTAGATCTGGAGGGCCAAAATGAGGCACCTAACTATGTGCCTCCCCACTTTCTCGCCCTGCTGAAGTCTCCATCAAGGCCCCTTGCATGCGTAACATAGCTTATGCCGCACACCCTGCTATTGGCAAATCTACTGCCAGTCATATTGCTGAGGTACGCTGGAAGGCTGCCCTGTCCATTCCTGCGAAAGGTAAGCGTGCTGTCGTCGCTCCTGAGGTTCGCCGTAAAGCAACCCCTTATTCTCCTTCACCACCCCGAACGTCTACACCTGGAGAGTCGGCACATAGTGGTGGAGGTCCTGAGGTCTTCACCCCTCGCACACACCCAAGGGCTCATCTTTCATCCACTCGAGCCACACCTCGAGGCAACCCTCACGTTGCCTTGAGCTCGCATCTAGAGCTAGGCCTTCTCGGGCCGCACCCTATGTTTGTCATGCATTTGCTTTCCACAGCCCAGGGTAATGCTAGCTCAATGCCACCTCGAGCTGTCTTCCCTCCTAGCACACACATCTTCACCCAGTGAGAGATGGGTTTCTGCCTCATCTCTCATAGACACAAGCTCGTGGGTCTCGACCTCCTCAAATCGAACCCATTGACTGAGCCCGGGTCGACCCCCAAGTCCCCCGAACGGTTAACTCTAAAGGTGTACAACACCATCTTTTTAGGTCCCTCTCGGATCCAGACTTAAGCAGAATCACGGATCGGATCCCTCCCCTGTCGCTCTTTCGACGCCAGCCATATACCTGGGCCCCACAAAGGAATTCGAGGCAATGGCCTGATCTCAAACAGAGGCCATCAGCCTCCAAAGCAGAAACCCATCCTTCCTGCTATCCTGGGACCCCATTCCCTTCTCCAGCTGATAGACACGACCCTTACATGATCAAAGAAGGAGGGGCAGTCCAAGTCCCAGACTCGGTTTGGGAATGAGGTCCACAGTCGCCTCAGGATTAAGCAAAAAAGATTACTACAAATCCTAACCTGGGAAGCCTCTAAGGCAATTGAGGTCGCCACTCTTGGCGATCTCCTACCTCATAATCCCATTTTGCCTCTCCGAACTCTAGAACCTATGCAGGTTCAAGAATATTGCTCAGTCATCACTGCCCAGAAGCCACGATCCCATAACCATCGAGAACTGGTCCGCACAAGATCAGCATAGAAGGCTCAAGTCCAGTCGGGGCAGGTTGAACCCCTCCAGACTGACTTACCACGTACGACTCGCCAACCTTGGCAACCCATTGCATCACCAGAAGAGATGGTCAGTGTCAAGGTGATCAATGATCCAAGCGACGCTTAGGAGGAGCAGATGATCAAGTTCGAGAAAA